>NC_088925.1:11707500-11780000 GCF_038396675.1 Hydra vulgaris | reverse complement strand
TTATTTAGACTTTCTTTTTTAATAATTTATAGTTGCAATATGCTTTTTTTTCGATAATTTCTCAAGGTTGTTCAAGCTTTCTGTTTATAGGGTTAGTTTTTGATGGTGTGATTTAAGAATACTTTTTAAGTCCTTTGTTGGAGAAGGGATCGATATGTGGTAAATAGTTTATTAAACTCGTGATGAATATATTAGCCTCCTTGTTTGTAGTATCCAAACCCAGCACCCCATTTTTTCAAAAATGGAATAGCATGATCTTTCAGCATGTGTAACTTTGATAGCACTTGATCATCTGACCAATTAGCACAATAAAGCTCTATTAAATCAGCAATATATTTTTCTAAAGATAAATATACAGTAATAGTAAAAAGCATATCTCTTTTATCTGTATTATTTAGTTTATCTATTTCTCAAACATGCTACAAACACTTTAATATATATATATTAATATAATACCCAATAAATTACTTATCAACCAATGAATTTTTAGGAATATCTATTCTAAAAACACGACATTTAAAATAATATTCTTTCAAGAACATTGTTCTAATTCTTGTACCCTTTACTTTCTACCCAAAATTATCAAATCGCGTGTTCATCTATTAAATTGTCAATTTGTCTGGAATCACACGCAAATTAACCTACCTCTCTTAATCTGTTATTTCTTTACTGCTATAAAAAGTTCACATTATTATCTTCTATCTTTTAGTAAACTTAAATTATATATCCTAAATTATCATTCAGTTAAGTACAGTCATAAATCTATAACAAACCAATGCATAAAATCATGGAATAATTTACCTCTTCACTTTAAATTACTAAACTCTATTACTAAAACCCGTCTTTATGCCATTTTTTTTGGAGAGATACTGTATATTGGAGAGATACTGTATATATATATATATATATATATATATATATATATATATATATATATATATATATATATATATATATATATATATATATATATATATATATATATATATATATATATATATATATATATATATATATATATATATATATATATATATATATATATATATATATATATATATATATATATATATATATATATATATATATATATATATATATATATATATATATATATATATATATATATATATATATATATATATATATATATATTGTACATTACATGTAATGAAATTAGGATTTGTAAAGTATTTTTCAAGTTTTAGCAGTATTAGTACTTCATTGGCCATCCTTTGTTTCTTATGACTTCTGCGCATCTAGAAGGCATACTATCTACAAGTCATTTGGTAAAGCATTCCAACCAGCAAGAAGAATTTGAAACAGTTCATCTTCATTTGTTGCCCGACAATCTTGCAATTTTCTATTTCAATATAGACCAAAGATTTTCTATTGGATTTAAATCAGGAGACTGTGCTGGCCAAGACATAACTGGTATCAATTTCGATTCCAAATATCTTTTTTTCAACCATGCTGTATGTTTGGCATCGTTATCTTGTTGAAAGATGTATTCATTATTAGGGAAAAGTTCTTCTATACTTGGTCCAAGTTGATAAATGCTCACATGTTCAATCTTTGTGCTCAATGCACCACTTTAATCTTTTTTTGCGATTGATTTCACTAACAAAAAATTTTTTTATTTGCTTTCCAACAAAAAACTCCCCTGATGTTTATATTCGACGATATTTGTCAATTTTGAGATATTAGTAAGGTTCAATTCTAGTTTTATCTCAGAACATGTGATTTTACGATCTTTTTTGACGGCATTAATAATATATCGATCTTCCTTTTTCAATGTTTTAGGCTTTCTCCCAGATCCAGCATACCTTTCAGCTGAACCAGTGTGCTTATATTTCTTCACCAATCTACTAATAATTGAGTTTTGTCGTTTGAAACGTTTTCCAATGCTTCAGTGAGACTCTCCTTGGTCAGCAGCTTCAATAATTCGTCCAATTTCTATATCCGTTAGTTATTTTCTAAAATATGAAATGTGTTTATATTAATATGTTTTTTAAAGATTTTATTTAAATAAATATTAGTGTATATACAGGGCCGTAGTTGTAGGTTGATTTTTTCCCGCGCTACGGCACTTAATTATAACAAAATAAATAAAGGTGATTTAAGTTAGAACGTTGTTTTGTTTCTTATACATGCTTTTGTTTCCTAATTTATCTGTTGTTTCATTTCAAATTTCTCTCGATTTAAAATACAAGTTATTGGGTTGACTCGTTAAATCATTAATTGATTTGATGATAGGTGAATTGATTTGTTTTATTTAACTATAAGATTTCGAATAACAAAATATTTGAATTAACATTATATTTGTATTTTTATTCGGGCTAGTTGCAACCGTGCGGTTTAAAAAATTTTTCTATTTTTTTAACAAAATATTTTAAATTTATATAACTACAATCGTAACACGCCTAGTAATAATAAAAAATTGTAAAAGGTAATGCTGTAATTTGAGTACTACTATAAACTAATAAGTTTATTAATAAGTACATAACTTTTTTAATATATTTTGTATAACTATTTTTAATTTATTATTTATTTTAAATTGTATATTTATGTAATTTAATTGGTCAATTACTGAATAAAATGCAAATTCGAACAAAATAATTAAAAAAAAAAAAAAAATGTTTAATACAAAAATTGGTAGTTATATATATATATATTTTTAGAAATGTCAAAATCAATCAAAAGAAAAAAATCAGGTTCAGAATTCAAGCATGCCAAAGAGCAAAAAGTTATGAAGTAAGCTGGCAAATCACTTACTAAAATTACGAATTTTTTTGGAAAATTGATTCCTACTCCAAACACTTTTGACATTCCTGTATGGTATGGTAATGCTGCACAAACATCTTGAATTGATGATGTTACAGCTCAACAATTGATGATGTTACAGCTCAACAATTGATGATGTTACAGCTCAACAATTGATGATGTTACAGCTCAACAATTGATGATGTTACAGCTCAACAATTGATGATGTTACAGCTCAACAATTGATGATGTTACAGCTCAACAATTGATGATGTTACAGCTCAACAATTGATGATGTTACAGCTCAACAATTGATGATGTTACAGCTCAACAATTGATGATGTTACAGCTCAACAATTGATGATGTTACAGCTCAACAATTGATGATGTTACAGCTCAACAATTGATGATGTTACAGCTCAACAATCTTCTGATCTTCTCTTAGAAATAAAAAAGGCCAAATTTTATACTCTTTTGATAGATGAAGTATCTTTACACAACAAAGAAAAGGTGGTGATTTCAGTTTGGTTTTTTGACTTTAAAAATATTATTCGAGAAGAAGTTTTTGATGTTATTCCAGCTGACAGAATTACAGGTTGTGCTTTATATCATTTGACAAAAAAATGGCTTTTAGACTATGGATTAGAAATTGAAAATCTTCGTGGCCAAGTGTATGATGGAGTAAGCAACATGCGGCATGGTTTGGCAAAAACCATTTTGACAGACAATAGCTTAGCATTCTACGGACATTGTCAAGGTCACTGTTTAAATCTTGTTATATCACAGCTGCGTTATTCCACAAATACATAACGTGTTAGGCAAATTAAAGGCTATAACATTATGGATCAACAATTCACCACAGTGAGAACAACTGCTTATTGAAATGATAAAAAAAGAAGCCGTGTGAGCTGTGCGGGAGCTGCACACAGAAAAAGTTTCCTGAATATCTGTATTACAAGATGGGTAGAGAATATGGATGGCTATCATTATTTTTATGATGTGCTATGCTACGTTGTTGTTCTGTGTGAGGTTATTGCCGATAAATTGCGTCTGAATGTATACACCGGTAAAGATGAAGATTGGTCAAGCTGGACACCGGAAGATCGACGAAATGCATTGTCTTACAAAAAATGCCAACAAAACTTTGAATTCGTTTATACACTGCTAGTAATTATACGATTGACATCATACCTGAGAGCCACAGCTATTTCTTTACAAGGTCGAACACAAGATGTGGTTGGCGCATACAAAGGAGTACAAGAAGTTGTATTAGAATTAAAACAAAACGTAATGCTCAGCTTGAACAACTATTGGATTCCATATTCACACATGCAGTAAGAACAGCAGAACATTTGGGCATTGACGTGGTAACATCAAGAGCAGTTCAACAGCAAAATTATCGTCAGAATACTCCAGGTTATACTCCACATGAAGTTTGCAAGTGTAACGATCTTATTTCTTATTTAGATTACATTATATCGGACCTCCAATTAATGTTTAGTGAACAATCTTGTCAAGCAATAAAACTGTTGCATGTTGTGTGTGAAAATGTATCTCAAACTTCAATATGTGACATAATCGAAAGTCTTAAAGGTGTTGTCGAAGTCAATAGCAACAATCTACCTCGGTCAGATTTGCTTGATGAAGAAGTTATTCGCTGGAAGAACCTTTGTGACAAGATGGAAGATCCGAGACCAAAAAATTTACAAGCTTCATTATTGAAATGCAATAAGCAAGCTCTTCCAAATATACATACACTTTTATGCATTGAATGTACACTTCCAGTAACATCTTGTGAATACAAGCGATGTGCATCTGCACTTCGTAGATTGTCATATTATGTTAGAGCATCCATGAAGGATGAGCGTTTAGGAGCACTTACATTAATGCATGTGTATCGCGATATATGTATCAAAGCATTAGAAAAAACAGAAATCACAAAACTATTTATCAAACTACATCCAAAATGAATGGAGCTGCTATTCTTAGTCATATGACACTAATTATTGTACATACAATAAAATTGTACATACAATAAAACATTTTACTACAATATTTTATTGTATTTTACTTAATTTGATTTTTTAATTAATATGTTGTCGCAATGAATGCAATTTTATACCGTTTTAGCGCCTTTAAAAAGTGCTCCCCCCTTTAAAATATTCTGGTTACGGGTCTGATATATAAACATCCAATTTTTTTAGTTTTGCTTCCTTATACCCTATATACTTAAAATCAAGAAAAATGTTAGTGTAGCTTTTTTTTTTGCACCCGACTATATATATATATATATGTATATATATATATATATATATATATATATATATATATATATATATATATATATATATATATATATATATATATGTGTATATATATATATATATACATACATTATTATATGTAATATAAATATTATTATAACATTATTTTACTATTAATCATACCATTATTACTTATTCTTAATGTTTAATATTTAGTTTAAATATTTATCAAAATTATTATTACTATTATTATTGTTATTATTATTATATGGATTATATTTATTAACATAAATATTATCAACATAGCTATTATTGTTACTGTCCTTGTTATAATTGTTTTAATATTATTGCTATTATTATACAATTTGTTTTTACTTTAGATTAGTACTAGTACAATTTCTAAATGTCAATGAAATGTAATAACCTTTTTTCAGAATATATAGTTATTATATATATATATATATATATATATATATATATATATATATATATATATATATATATATATATATATATATATATATACATACATATATATATATATATATACATATATATATATATATATATATATATATATATATATATATATATATATATATATATATATATATATATATATATACAGTTAGAAATTTTAAAAATTTATTTAAAAAAAATAAACAAGTCCCTCTTCTACAGCAAATAGCTTTCACAGAAATACAACTTTGCGCATTTTAATTTGTTTTTAAAATTATTTTATTTGTCTAATATTAAAACTATGATGCTTGTTCATTCATTCATAAAAAAAAAAAGCTTATAATACTGAACAGAACCCTAAATTAATCGTTGTCATCTAAAATTTACTCTGTAGTTATGAACCGCAGCCATTTTAAAAGCTCTAAATTTTTTACCCAAACACTAGCGCATGCGTACCTAAACATAACGCTTTTTCCTAAAATCTTAACGACCATGCAAAACATCATAAGCAATTGAAGCATCGCAAACAAAAGATGGTAGTTTAAAAAGTTCGTAAACAATATTTAGAGTTAGTTTATTGTTATTTTTTTATGTTGTGCTTTTGAGCGACTAATAGTAAATTTCTAGATTAGAATTGAAATAATGTCTAGATAAGAATTGGTAGTGTTTTTGCCGGATTTATAAAAAGGTGGTAATATCTCTATATTTAAAATATATCAATTTGTTTTTTAAATCCAGCAAAAATACTCCAACACAAAATAAAAGCCTGGAGGGATTTAATAAGTACCTGTCCAAAAGATCATTCTTAAAGAATGTAACAAACCTAGAGCTGAACAGGCAAGCAAAAAATAAGGTTTAAACATGTAGTAAAGATTGTCTAAAACTTTGATATTTATACTTATAATTGAGGTGTGCAAGAAACAATTACTTCATCTTAATTGTGATTTTTGTTGTAATTAACTTCTTAATTGATCAAATAGTTGTTGAAAACCTATTTAATAAACTTTTAAGAGATTAATCTACTTTGATTACAGCTTTTAAAGCTGACAAATTACATTTCGAAACTTTTTTATTTTTTTGCCAAAGCGCCACTTTGACTTGCCGCTGAAATAATTATACAACAAAGATTATATCGGGTTTGAATTCATTTTCGGCTTCGTTATTCCTCCAGCAATTATATCTCTTTGATTAAATATAACTGATAATTTCATCAATAATTTTTAAAAAAATATGACAAATTTTTCACCTGACATTATCATTAACTATGATGATCTTTGAGCAAAAAAAAATTTTTTAACGAAGCTTTAAACTAAGTATCGAGAAAAAATTTTAAACACTTTAAAAATTTTAAACACAAAACCTCAACAAGTTTGAAGTTTGGCAATATTGCTAATGGTACTATTTTACCTATTTATGTTGTTTTTTAATCTAAACATTTGTGGAATGATTGAATAGAATTTAAGCCCAATAAAACCGTTTTTAACTTTTTTAAAGTAAAAAAAGATTGAAGTGTTTGATACTTTTTAGCTTCCATGGTGCTCTGTGAAAAAACCGTTGAGACTTCTCGCAGCACTTAAAATAAAATAGTGCAGTCGGGACGCAGTGGTTAGAGCCTAAGAACCAAGGGGTCCGTGGTACGATGCTGACTCTAGTTCAATAAACGACATTGGTAAGAAAAAAGGTGTGAATTTCCTAGTTAAATGCTGTTTCGCGTTGTTCTGTAATAAGAAAGTGAGGACTTTAGGGAGCACCTTAATAATCACCCACACACCAAAAAAATCCTCCAGCTAAAACTGCTCTCCTACAATCATATGATGCTGCTTTTTCTGCTTCCTTAAAGTGTTATTGAAGTTTGATGTTTACCAAATGGAAAAAATATGATGAAAGGATACAGAAAACTTTACCATAATCTGCTTTTCCACATCTTTCGTCTAAATTAATGCAAAAAACGGCATTAGACAACATCCCTACAAAAAAAACACAATTTCTGGTTTCAAAAAGAGTCATATTTTGTAAATAAAAATCATTTAAAGTTAAGATTAACTAAATAAAATGCCAAACAGTGGAACTCAGCAAATCTAATAGACATTATAAAAGATACGCCTATTGCCAAGAAAAGAAAATTGCACCTTTGACCATACATTACAACTTTAGACTAATCTTATTGCCTCATTTATTTGATATATAAGCTGAAATTACGAGTCTAAGCTGTAAAATATTAGTAAAAATTAATTTATTAACAAAATTAAATCTTTCTTCATTTAAAAATGTTCTGACAATAACTGTGCTGAATTTTCAGATTTCAATTAAGTTATTTGGAAAGACTGTTTATTAATGCATAATATGAAAAACGTTTCTTTTATTAATAAATTATTTCTATATTCTTGTAGTCTAAACTTAGTTCTACCCAGGACCATTACGCTTTGTGATTGTAATTTAATGTAGAACAAGTTATATTAACTTAAATTTCCTCAATACACAGTTTACGGTACTTTCGAAATGATACATGGAAAATACCACTATCACAGTATTCATATTCTAGGAAAAAATATTAAGAGATAAGCAATGAGCTGTTTGTTCTTTAAAGCGTAAATCAAGGAGCGCACAGTGGGCCAGTAGGTGGACAAAATGGGAAAAATTTTAGTTGTCTAATCTTGAAAACCTATTTAATTTTAGTATCTACATATATTAGGAGGAATCTATTGATAATTTATTTATATTAAATCCCTTAGTTACCAGGACTCTATTTGAATATTGAGATAAAATAAAAAAATAAAAAAATTATAAATAAGTAATTAACGGTGACATCAACGTTGTGTTATATTTCAATTACATCTACGTTTTTGAAACAAAAAATTAGTACATGTTATTCTAGAGTATTTAGAGATAAGAAAAACCAATGTGTGAAATAAATTTGTCATAGCATGTTATCTCAGTTATACTTTGAAAATCACAGATTAAAAAAAAAAATTTCTTAAGAAACTTATTTTTTGCCGCACAATAACTAATAGTTACCACAATTTGCCATGTGTTGTCTTATATTTATTTGAGCTATATGATGCTTCAATTGAGTTTTAATTGATTGCTCGTCCCCTTAAATCCCCGTTCAGATTTTATGTATGTTTTAACTTGTTTGCTATGGTACTAAATTTTGCATAGCAACAACTCATTTTTACATTAACGTTGTTTTAACAGTATTTTACTTGCGCTAAATACACAATATTGGGGTATGTATTAAAATGAGATTCAGAATTCTTAAGAGGTTAACTTTTTTTGGTTACTATGGATACCTTACTTTGCATAACATAGCAACAACATATTTTTGGTAGTTGTTAGTAATTTAATTACTAACACTGACAGTAATTTAATTACTTTTAATTTTAATTACTAACACTTGTAGTAACTTAATTACTAACAAGTATTAGTAGTCCAGGCGGCATATATATTATAACATTTTACTTTTAAATACAAAATACTTGTTACAATAATTATTTAGATATGGTTTTGTTAAACTTAGACATTCATAATTTTCTCCAAAAAAACAATCTTAGTATTTCAAAACAAAATATTACTGAAGATATATTAAAATTTATTCAGCCAAAATTTGCTGATTTTAAAGACGTTGATTTTAGACATGCTGCTCAACGATTTGTTTACTTGTATAAAAAAAAGTGGAAATCTGCAAACTATACTGTGAAAAATTTTGAAAAGAAGTTTGTGAACTGGCTTAATGAATATTTAATTGACAGAAAAAAAGACAATGAACCAACTGCAAGTAGACGTGGTCGAAAACCAGTTGCACTTGATAATAGTTCTAATAAAACTAAAAAACTGCGTGTATCTTGTTTAATTGAATCTCATTCATCCAATGAATTATTTTTTGCTGCTAATAAAAAATTTAGAGATGAATCTGTTGTTATTGCTGCCAAGAATGTTTTAAATATATCAAATACAGATAAAGCAACTAAATATTCAGCAGACGAAGCACTGGCTTTAATAATTGATGCAAGTCTGACAAAAGCTTCCTATCAATTGATTAGAAGCGGAGCCTTGGAGAAAGAATATAACATCTACCCCGCTTACAATGATGTAAGAGATGCAAAATTGAAATGTTATCCTGCAAACATAACAGTGGAGGACTATTCAGCTTCAGTTCCTTTAATAGATTTAATGACTCATACTTTGCAAAGAATCTGTGCAGTTCAGGAACCTGTGCTAAGGCACTTGATATTGAACGACAAAGCAATAAAAACAATGACACTAACGTGTAAGGCTTGTTTTGATGGTGCTACTGGCCAAAGCATTTATAAACAAGTTTTATCAGAACCCGACATTAACAGAGATTTAAAGCGTGAAGAATCATTATTTATTACTTGTCTTGTCCCATTGGATTTGACTGGATTTAACAACAGCAACGAAAAGGTGCCTATTTGGAGAAATCAAAAGTCGTCCTCCACAGCCTATTGTAGACCCATAAGATTTGCATACAAAATGGAATCCAAGGAATCTGTATTGAAGAAGATCAGTACATTAAAAGTGAGATAGAAAGCTTGGGTAGGATTTTATTAGAGGTTTGCGGATCTTCTATTGAAGTGAATTGTATTATTGAACTTACAATGATTGATGGGAAGGTTGAAACAATATTATCTGAAAAAAATAACTCATACCAATGCTGTTCAGTGTGTGGTGTCTCTCCAAAAATATGAATAGTCTTGATATCCTTAATATAGATTATACTAACAGAGAGTTCAAATATGGTCTTTCCAGTCTTCATGCATGGATTCGATTTTTTGAGATGTTATTGCACATTGCATATAAAAAAAAAACAAGAAAGTGGCAAGCAAGATCTAAAGAACACAAAGAAAAGGCATCTGTAGCAAAACAAAAGATTCAGACTGATTTTATGAACAAAATGGGACTTGTTGTTGATTTCCCTAGAAGTGGTGGTTCTGGAACAAGTAATGATGGCAATACCTCAAGGCGTGCTTTTGCAGCATATGAACAAACAGCTGAAATTCTGGGTATTGACCAAAACCTTATATTCTGATTTTACATTATCTTGGTAACGCTCTCTTCAGGATATGAAATAGGTTGTTAAAGTTCAAGGATTATTGTTTTGACACTTTTAGACTATATGTGTCCCTTTATCCATGGTATTACATGGCTCAATCAGTTCACAAAGTATTGATACATGGAAATGACATAATTAAAAGCCTTACATTACCCATCGGACTTATGTCAGAGGAAGCTCAAGAGGCTAGAAATAAAGACTTTAAATCTTATCGCGAAAATTTCAGCCAAAAAACATCCAGAAAAGCAACTAATACTGATCTTATCAATAGACTCCTAGTTTCCAGTGATCCTGTTATTTCATCATTGCGTAAATCAACATCACACCAAACAAATCATAAAGCATTTCCTTCAGATGTTTTACAATTACTTAAACAATCTTCAAACGATATTATTGTTTTATAATTTTTTGATGTAATTTAAAATTGATAACGTTTTCTTGCACTATTTTTTGCTTTTATTAATCTATACTTTGTAACTAAGGAAAGTATCCGGTAACTAAGCAATATAAGTATCCATAACAACTAAATTTAAAAAATTATCACTTTTGTAAGAAGTGTGATCTCATATTGGTACTCATGCCAAATTTAGTGAATATAGCACTTATAAAATAGCTGCAGATAACAAAAGTAGGTTGTTGCTAAGCAAAATAAAGGTATCCATAGCAACGAAATAAAAAATATTACCTTCATAAAAAGCGCAGACATCATATTAGTACTCATACTAATTTTAGTGAATATAGCTCTAATATTAAATTAGTTATGAATTTTGTCCAGTAAAAGTGCATTCTGGCCCACTGTGGAGCGGTACCAGATTTATATAAGTTGCGTATTTATTATGCATGAACATACTTACTCTATTTTTAAATTAGTTTATATTTTAAAGGGATAATAATACATTACATTATTTAAGAATTCACTTTCAATAAATTAATTTTATAAGTTTATGTCGTTTTCTTAAATCATAAATTTATCTATTGAAAGCCTAAGTATACATTTCCTTTTATCGATTAAATATGAAAAGTTCAGTTCGCTTGAATGCTTCTAAGTTGCAGATTTGATTAACAAGCAATTTTTACATATAAAATACATTAAAACGTTCCCCCATTTATTAACGCCGAATATTTAGTCCTTAATTTTAGGCGAACCAGGCGGACAATTCAAAATTTTCCGACTATCTTGATCGACTTCTTGATCTTGAAACTGATCGCCTGGCAAAGCTTCGTGATCTGCTTCTACCGCGAGGACTACGAGACCGTGAGCGTGCCACAGGTGATCGTGAAGCTGGCGAGCGAGTGCGCTTCTTTGGTGAACGACTACGACTTCGAGACCGTGATTCCGATTGTCCACGATAAGTCTGTAAAAGGCAGAAGAAATTAAAAAGAAAAACTAAAATTAAATCTAAACTTTAAAAAACAAAGTTTTTGCATTAAAAATGCCAAAATTAAAAAAAAACTATTTGAAAAAACTACTCGTTAAAAATTAGGAAATTTATTTTACTCGTAATTAAATCAAGAGGATTACATGCAGGTGTTTGACACAGAAAATCACGAGCTACACCAAAGGACATAAGTTACACTTACACTAATTAGTTTAATTCTTTTTCCAAAAAGCTCGGAGCCATCAAGTTTTCGCAATGCATTTTTCATATCGCTGCTAGACGCAAACTCAACGACTCTGAAAAAAAAATAACACCAAACTATTTAATCACATAAAAATAAAAAAATACATAAATCTGCTTTCAATATCAAAGCCAAAAAACTTCTTGCTAGGTTCATAGTGCGTACAAACATCTTGTAAAACTTGTGCTACCAAAACTTAAGGGTGTTAGGAGCTTTAAAATTTATTAAATATACTGTTTTAATGACTCATGTCGACTCATACTGATGTTTCTAATTATGACTAATAGATATCTTCTATGAATAAGATTAGTATAACTAAGATATACAAAATTTGTAATGGATTGAAACTTTATAAATATACTGCCAAGTATTTACGAATTACCATGCCAACTAACTGATAAAACTGGATTTTCAGATAACTTAATGATTAAGTACTGACAATATTCAATTACTTCAGTAAAACGCTTTTTTAAAAAAAACTAAACAACTTTGAATAATGCACCAATAGTTGTGTTTAAATTTATTCCACCATTTCACATGTTTGTTCGTCTGTAATATCTTTTCTTTTAAAAATACAACTTATATATCCAATGGCACCACAACTTACCCTTCACCCATTTTTTCTCGATGACACTTTGCAAAAGTAACTTCTCCAGCTTGTCTGAAGTAATCTTTAATATCCTAGAATTAAAACAAGAAGAATAGAAAAAATACAACAGCATATACTAAATACTAAACAAATTTTTAGGAACTGGTGAGTTAGGCAAAAACTTAGTTACAGTAACTCAAATAGAAAATAATCATTGATAAATACAAACTTTGTAAACTCTTATAAATCTTGATGCAGCACCAGTCTGAAATTAAACTGAATTTTGGAACCAGGGGTTAACACATACCTGGCACTACAAAAACTAATACCAAAACTCAAGTAACCATTCAAAACAAACAAAATATCCAACAGGAATCCAGCCAAAAACAACATTATATTCTTTTGGTAATCCAGAAGTACAAAACCACACCAATTAAGGACAGTGTGAACAAGAACAACCACACCAAGGTAAGTGTGATCAAGTACTTAGTTATGAAACTCCTCCCTTCATATCATTACATTCACAAGCCACAAAGAATTAACAAACACACTGTAACAAAATAAAGTTTTGTTAGTTTGTACACAACTCCATATACTAATTCTGTATTAAACTTTTACACAGAATAAAACAATTTACTAACTAATGTTGTTATTCTCTGGCAGACTTTATAAAACAAAAAATACTTATTTATAAACCTATAAATAAAAAAATAAAAAGAACCTAAATTCATATGAATTAACAAATTAATAAAACCTTCAAATAGATTACAGCTTTTTTGATAAACTATAAAGAAAGTTTTAGTAACTTGTTTGTTTTTCCTCATAGTCTTGCAAAAAATAAAATCATATTTGATATTTATAAAATACAATATAGAATTTTTGCTTTTAAAATAAATATCTTGCCAATTATATAACATAATAGAGGACATTTTGATAACTACAGAATATTAATTTTATAGAAATCTTATAATGACCTGTTGCTAAATCCCCTTGTTTAAATATAATTTTAGCGGCCGTAAGTGTGGAGATTATATCACTAAACAAAATAAATAATAAATGATAATACAAACCTGTAAAACTTATTAACTTAAATTCTATTAAAATGATTTACATTTAGTAAAGCTGCAAAAATACTGAGATCTGATAGAAAGAATGATTTCCTTTTTTTTAAGTAAACCAATAAAAGAAAATAAACCTTAAACAGGTTTTTTAAATACAAAATCTTGATTTCATTTCTTTCATATAGATGCAAACATAATAAGAATTAGAAACACAGAACTACAGTACACTTGATAGTAAAATGAAAATAAACGCTAAAAGTTTAAGTAAAAAAAATTCAATTACTATTATTAACTACATCTTTACAACAACTTAAAAACTAATGGTATGTAGCAATTTGAACAACATGATATGAAATAGAAATTACTTTAAGCGAAACAAAATCATTATTAAATTCACAAGTAACAAAAATTTTGAATGCAGTAAGCTTAGTGTTATCTAATATTGTTTACGATGTAAAGTCCTCCACAAGTTCATTATCCTAAGAATACTTTCAATTGACTTTTTATCTCTGGTAAATTTCTAGGTTACCTTTTTTGTCACTAACTTATGACCAAATTATTATGAAAAGGCATAAAACCTGTTTTGACTCAAAAATGTTTCACTAATTTGAATTAGTAACTCAAATTTTCGAGATCTAGACTGCAAATAAATAAAAAAACCAGTAAAAGAGCAACAACCGAATAAAAAAAGTGAAATAGAATATTGCTATTCAACTTGATTTGCTCCTAACAGCTGTCAATTGTTGGTGATCCGAGGCTTACTGGAAATGCATGACTTTTTGATTATTAAGCAGTGGCTTCTACATCAGTATATCATTAAATATAAAAAATATTTAAACTAGTTTAGTTTGCTGATCAGTTGATTAAATCAATATAAAAGTTAAAGCAGTTCCATACAGCAATTTATTATTTTCAATATATTTAAAGAATATTACAGAATACTACTTGCTTCTACTATTCTTTTCTGTTATCAATTATCATACTTAGTCATACTTATCACTTTGTTTGATTGCTTAATATTTTTCTATACATTTCTGTGTTAAATAAAAAAAACTAAAAACTTTTAGTCTAGCAACTTTTTTTTTTTAAAAACAAAACAACAAACAACAACAACAACAAAAAACAACACTTTACTTATTAAAGTGGTTGTTATTTTTTGGAAGTTATTAGACTACTTCTGATCTTGAACCGGATTGAATCAATGGTAAAATAATAACATAAAAAGTATAAAAATCCGTGTCAGATAGTTAGACCTACAAAAACCTCAACCTACTAAGTTGTTCTACAAAAAGAAAATCTGCTAAAAAGTGGAACTAATTTTCAAATAACCTACTGAGGCCTAAATTGTTTTCGACCGATTATAGTCTTTTATTTTCACCCAATTTATGACGTTATCATTTTCGACCTATTTTATTGATTTGATTTTATTAATTTATATTATTTTATAGTCAGTAATAAATTTTATTTTATTGATTTTTAACCAATTTGAGATAAATTATCTGGTTATTAACCGATTATCTGGTCGATGTTTTTAATGTTTTTTTAAACTACAATTTAAAAAAAAATAAATAACAATCAATAAGTTTTCTAAGCATTCATCGAACATTATACATCCAGATTCTGATGACAGCGCTTCAACCATTGCGTCAAGGCTGATCAGATTTTGTATTCAAATCAACAATAATATATACAAAATAATATCGAAAAGGCGTAGTTACAAAATTGAAAATAGAACAGGTTGAAAATTCAGTAGGTTGGAAAATTAGTAGTACATGTTTTAATTGTAAATATAAAATGTAAATATAAAAATCAAAAGTTTTCAGTTGAAAATTAAAAACATAATCTACGATTTGTGAAATTTCAAAATAAGGTTGAGTAGACCACCTTACAAATCCTGTTAATTTTTAATATAAAAACTAACAGTATAACAATTACTTTCAATCAGATGGAATTCAATCAGATGATTGAAGTAGACAAGTTAGCTTCAGAAAAAAAAAGTTCAATAAGGTAAAAGCCGTGCTTTTTACCTGAAGTTAACATTAACATTCAAATTATTTTCACAGATTAGCTTTAAAACATATTCCAAAAAATTAGCATTAATTACATATTTACATTCTGAATAAATATTAATGTGATTTCAAAAAGTTAATTTTTTATACTTTTATTGCATTTCATAAAAACAGAGACTAAATCTATAGTGATACAATGTCGATATGACAAAATAAAATTACAATAACTATTATTTAGAACTTTAACTAAATATTGTAAACATTATATGTATTCTAATCAGTTAGATACAATTTTGTTTTTATATTCGAAGAGGATAAGCAGCAATAGTGCAAGTTAAGAGTGAGGTAAATAAGTATAAGATAATTGATTTATATTGCATTTCTGTAAATGAGAATGGCTAAATGTTAATTTTTGAACATTTCCATTGAAAAACTCATTTAATAATAAAAAGTAAAAATCAAGTGAATAAATAAATGCAATAAATAGACACTAAAAAACTATTTAATCTAACTTGTTTCTTGAATTAACAACCGCTGTTTAAACATAGATCAAAAAATAATAATGAACAGCACTTAATATTCTTAATGTACAATATTGATAAATAAAACATGGTTCTTAATCAACTATAAAACTATAAAAAAAATCCAATCTTGGACATTTTGCTTTTTATTACATTACCTAAACAAGGTTCCTGTGTAAAGAAACAAGTTTTTGTTTAAGTAAAACTTAAAAGAACCACTTCTTTGTGTCAATTAAAACTAACTTATTCCTACACAAAAACATTGAAATCAAAAGTGTGTATTATTTAATATAAAACATTGTATATCTTTTTACTACTATTCAGGCCTTGTAACAAAATTTTGTTGCATAACATCGAGAAAAAAAACACTGAACACACACACACACACACACATATATATATATATATATATATATATATATATATATATATATATATTTATATATATATATGACTCTGCTTTGATATTTATATTGTTGAAAGTTAAATTGTGTCAGTAGTGTATTTCTAAGTACCGATTTGTAATTAAAGTTATTTTAAACCAGGCTAAAAACCATTTTAACAATATATCTAAAACAAAAATTACTAATGAAATTTAAATTCGGTATTTGAAGAAGATAATATTCTTATCATTTATTTCCTAAAACAACCTCATAAATAACATAGTTATTTTTGTTTGCAATGTCACATTTTATTACATTTTTTAAACATATTTAACAAACTATTTTTAACGAAGATTTCGGACAGATTTTATGCATATGCATACAACATAGCAGTTCTTAACAAAGCCTGACTATTAAATTAACAACTAGTTAATTTAAACAATTAATTTTGAATTTTAAAAAATAAATATTTTAAATCATATTTTTTTTACTTGAAATTTATTTGAATCAAACTATAAAATCAAAATTTTTTTTGAACACACAACAGATGTACCGTGAAAACATGACATACCTGCCAACTACACCTTGTTGATACATTTTCTATGACCAGACGAAAATCTGTGTTATATGGTCGACCATATCTAAATTTTACCACAACTATTTCAATATTTGGGTATATCACCAGGTACATTACCAAAATATTGTCAAACTTCTAAAAAAATTCTTGTGATAAATAAATAAAAGAGTTAAATTAAACTTATATCAGATTAGACACAATGATAAATTGGCTTCAAATGACAACAATAAAGTATTACACACAAAACACATTTCAAAGTTTGCATTAAATCTTTTAAAATGCTCAAGTTAACATTAAAAAAAAATAATTGTATTTTGGCCAGTGCAGGCAGCACAAAATTATCCCATAAACAGTGATCAGATCAACTTGAAATTAGGCCAGAATTAATTTTTATGAAAAAATTTATTCAAAACTTGCTCTTTGATGTAAAAATGGTAGACAAGGAAAGAAGACAAGTAAATCTTTAAAAAAGTATGGTCAGGGAGGAGGAGTACTTACTTTTTTTATTCTGTTAGAATCATAAGAAACTGTAGAAAATATTTAGCTGATAACATTATTTAAATTGCGCTACTCAAAAAACTGTATTTTGGCCAAATTTTAAGTGTTTCCAAACCACTGTGCATACCATCGAAAAAGCACCATATTCAACAGTTTTCGTTTAATACAAAAATATTGTTTATTCTTTGATACTGTTTTGTTTTTGTTAAAATATTAAAAATAAGACCCTGGGAAAAGATTACTGTAGGTTAACTAAATAAATATTATTTCAAGCTGTACTTTGATGTTTCATATATGTACTAATTACACACAAATATTAAATTTTGTTATCTACTCTATAAATGAAAATGCTGCAGGTTAGTCCTCTTTCATCAACTGTACTAATTTATACCAATAAAATTAAAGAAACTAAAAAATATCAAAGCAAAAAATGGATTATATTTCTTTGTATGTATCACTAGTAGTTCAGTAAATCAAATTTAGTGTATTCTACTACATAACATATTTTTAATAGAATGAAGAAGTTCATTTGAATTAGCTTTGAAAAATAACTCTGGTGTTAGACACTTGGCTTAAAGCCTAAAAGTTTTTAGAAACCGATCCAAAACAAAGTTAACAAGTTTTTATGTAAAGTAAATAATTTTTGTTTTAAAAAAAAAACAATTGCTTTAAAATAGGTTTTGAATACAAAACTTATAAAAAAAAAATCAAGACACAAAAAGAAAAAAATCAAACCAAAATTATTAAAAATTCTGCAACACTGTAATTACCTTGAACTAAAGCCTCCCCTATCTCTACTAAAAGAAAAACAGAAAGAAAAAATATTAGAATAAACATCTCTCTCTCAATACATAAAAACATATATATATATATATATATATATATATATATATATATATATATATATATATATATATATATATATATATATATATATATATATATATATATATATATATATATATATATATGTATGTATGTATATATATATATATATACGAATTTTTAAACAATTTTAACTTTAAAGTTTTACCTCCTTTCTCTTTCTCTATCTCTATAACCACCATCATACTTATCAGAACGACCTGAAGGTTTAGCATACTCAACTTGAAGTCTAAAAAAATAAAAATAAAAAACAAATAATAAAAAATAATAAAAAGTAAAATCACCTAATCGCAACTACATGGTGGCCTAAGTTCGGCCACCATGTAACTTCAGTCATTTAAAAAAATATAAAAAAAGCATGCAATACTCAAATTTTACAAACTTTTTTTTCTCAAATAATATTTGCAATTAGTAAATAAAGTTTGTAAAATCTATAATAAAAAAAACAATGTTTAAATGCAATCTGCTGAAATAATTCTTTAGCAAAACAACAGTTTGAAAAAATGTTGTTTTGCTAAAGAAAAATATATTTTTATAATGACAATTTTATAGTGATAATGACCAAAGTAATAAAATAGTTGACTAATTACAATTAAAATTAAAAATACTATTTATATTTAAAAAGGCCTTTTTAATGTGCTTCTTCTTGTTTTCTTTGGTGGCCCAAAAGACTTTTTTTTGTTGAGCCTGGGGAGACGCCCTCCTTAGTTACTGGTATTACCTGAATTTATATCATAATTTTACAATAAAACAACATTTAAAAAATAGTTTTCATTATTTATGATGTTAAGTTTGTGATACATTATTAGTATTTGTATAGCAACCAAAATTATGAGATGGTATTGAAAGTTCGGTCAAAGTAGATGTTTTCATTCTAAATTAAATATTGAGTACTAGTTTTTATTTTTCATTTACAATATCAATTATCAATATAATTTTCTGCACATTTCAGGAAAAAAAATTTAAAGATTTTTTATATATGCATGATAAATATTCAAAGCTTAAGTGACCGAACTTAGACGATTTTACGGTAATTTTAATTATTTCATGCTCTGATAAGTTAAAATTTAAAGTTTAAAAAATTTGGAGTTAAAAAAAACTCTGTAAAGTAAATTAATAAAAAAAAAAAAAATAATACTTTCTAACAATTCTTTATAAAAATAGAAACAAAAAATTCAAGCAATTAATTTGTATTGCAGTGTGAAGATTTAAATTAACTTATTCACCATTTAAAATAGCTTTAAAAAACTCTTTCTAAAAGTGTTTTTAAAGTAATCTTTAAAAACACTTTTAGAAAGACATGGACAAATTTAAAACATTAAATTTTTAAGATAAATTTAAACAAAGTTTAAGTGTTAAAAAAACACATGCCTAAAAAAACACATACTTAAAAAAAATTAAATAAAACATTTAATTAACATAAAATGTATTTGTTTTAAAAAACATTATAATTGAAGTTTATTAAATTTATTGCCTTCGCGTAAAATAAAAAAGATCAACAATCAAAAGTTATTTATAACGTAGCAATCTTTTTAATAGAATTTTAAATTGTTCAAACATTAAAGCAGCTGTGGTCAAGTTGTAAAGAAAATAAATAAATAAGCGTGGTCAGTTACAAGTCATTATAACACATTATTCCTGTCAAAGCCTGTAATAATGTCTAATTAAAAGGAAAATGGATTAGAGAGAGAAGAAACAATCAGCCTTCCTTAAACTATATCAATTCAATTATAGGTAACTATATTATAGTTTATTAACAGGACCTTATCATATCAGAACATTAAAAGCCACCTCGGCTAACTATAATGTTTTCTCAGTATATCTAAAGAAATTATCATCAGTTTTTATATGAGCGCAAGGATACTCATCATTGAAAACATGTTCAAACTTTCATACTCCGAAAAATGGAAAAGAAAAATAAAAAAAAAAATTAGGGAAATTTATAGAAAAATTTATTAGAGAAATAGTAGAAACTTTATGTAATCTTTACATAAAAATCCTGTTCATCACTCATATTTATATTGGAGAGTTGTATCCTTGTTCTAAATAACCTAGTTTTAAAACAAGTTCTATACTTTCCAAGAGAATACCACTTGTAATCAGGGGTAAAAACAATAATTACTATCAATATTCTATAAAAAGTTTTTTAAAGTATGTCATGTTGGGTCTATAGGAAATAAAATTGTATAAAAAGTTTAAAAATATTCATCATTTTATTAAAAACACACAGAAAAAAAAATTATAATTAAAAAATCTTGTTGAATTCCCTTTTTTTGTTTTTACTTAAAAAATGTCATTTTCTGTTCAATAAAATCTAAAGTAATAATTTATTAATAAAATGATATATATTTTTAGAAATTTCAAATAATTTTGCTTTATTTGAGACCCAACATGACTATTTTTTTTTAACTTTTAAATAATATATAATATCTGTCCAACAACATCTGAAATTTCATTGATGACAAAATCTGTGCAACTACATCTGGAGATTTTACAGATTTAGTTACAACTTTTCAATTATGTTAAGAATAACTACATATGCACAACTACACCTGAGAATTCTATAGATGTAGTTACATCTTTTCAATGATATTAAAAATAACTACAGGATTTTATGAAATTATTAAACAACAATGCATTATTTTAACCAGATGTAGTTACATCTGTGAAAAAATTATTAAGCAATAATGCAAGCACAAGCAGTCGCACATCTTATTTGTTCATGTTTAAAGTAATTTTTTAGACACCGACCACGGCAGTTCGCATCTTTTAACTTAAAAAATGTTTCAATAATTCACGACAAAAGGATGTTTAATGGTCGCATGCTTTTTCCGTGTGGACAAAAAAGGCATGCGACTGTATGCGCTTCCCGGAAAGGCTTGATAATGCATTATTTCAACCAGATATAGTTACATAAATAGTTTTTTTCAGATGTAGTTACGATATTCTTCCAGATGTTATTGGACTTGGAGAAAAATTACCAGATGTAGTTACATCTCCCTAAAGATGTTGTTAGGGCCATTCAATTTCCAGATAATATTAAACAGATGTTGTTGGAGAAAAAAAATACAGTTTATTTTGGACTACTCTACAGATGTTGTTGGGCAGATATTAAACTTAGAAATAAAAAAAATAAAATTAAGTAAAAAATAAATCAACAATGAGCAAAGCAACATTTTTTTTTAATTATGACGCCTGTCATGCTTATAATAAAGAAAATCTTTATTATTTGTGTTCATATTAAAGAAAATGTTTACATTTAACTTAATAATAAATGTATTAAAAAAAAACAAGTCTTCTCTATTTTACACTGTATCATAATATATATGTATTACACAAGCCGGTAATAAAATATATTACACAGTTGTTATAATATACACTGCAATCAAAAGAATTATAGATAATTTGTAAGATCACTTAAAATTATTTCAAAATATATTTTACTAAAACATATTTGATACTTTATTTAACTTTCATAAAAAAAAAATTTGCTAAGAGTTTTCTTTTATGCCATTTTTAAGTATAATACAATGAAAAGTCAGACAAATGTAGGACTATAGAAACGCATTAAGCTTAAAACTTATCAGTTGATGTATGCAAACATCACTGTAACTAATGCAGCTTAACAAAGCAAAATAAAAACAAGTCTTGATTTTAAAATGTTTTGATTTAGTGTTTAAGTTAAAAAAATAAAAATAAAAACTACAGCAAAAACAAATCTATTTACTAAATATTTTATTTTACTTGACATAGAAAGGTTTTCATAAATATAATTAGAACCTGCATTATGAAAATTAGATTAAAGAAAATCATAAAACTTTTTAAATTTTAACTAAAAGTTCAAACATTTTGTTTAAATTTAACTTTTTTTTTTTATCAATATTTTTAACCAACTGAAATGAACCTGAATGAAATGTTTTTATTATTTGTAATAAAGTGAAAGTGGATAAAAAAAACTTATTTTACAGTACCTTTCCTTATAAAATACACAAAATTATTATCCTTGAGCTCATTTTTTAATATAGATTACTTCATGAAGCTGCTGAGTAGAGTGACTGAGTTACTTCATAACACATTTAGTACTAATCCATATATATATAATAAAAATATAATATAGTATTACCTTGCTCCCATTAATTCTTTGCCGTTTAATTCATAAATAGCATCATCAGCATCTCTACGATCATCAAAAACCTGTTGAAAATATAAAATAAAAACATGCTTAAGTAAAATGAAATAAAAAAACGTTAAAAAAATTAATAATTTTAACATTAAAAATGTTCATTTAATCAAGTTAAAACATTTTATTAATCAAAGTAAACTATATTTTCTCACGGAATAAGCCTGCAAATATTTTACAGCATATATTGTTCAAAAGACAATTATTAACTTACCACAAACCCATAACCAGTTTTTACTACAACTTCTTGAATAGTTTTTGAAAAGCCATGATCCTTAAAAAATCTTTCTAGATCTCTGGTACGAGCATCAGGAGAGAGATGCCCAATGAATAACTTATATCTACTCATTGTAAGAAAGATTAAGTTAAATGCTCTTGAAAAATAACACGGCGATATAAAGAAAGAATGAGGCGAGAATGGGCTGACGAAGATGAAGGAAAATATGATTAATGCGCTTACAGTGATCAGCTATCATAAAAAGTTAAATTTATTTCCTTACATAACACTTTCTCAAACGATTTTGTTAAAATTTAATTTTAGTATGAAAGATCAACAAAATTCGAATTTTAAGCTGGTATTTCACTTTAATAAATACAAAGCGTAATTTGTGATACTCAATAAATAATGCAATTTTTAAATGCGTCTATAGGGGATTTTATATTCAGGTGTTAGTTACAACAAAACGTAACGATAGAGTTTAAATTAAACTTATAAAAAATTGATTATTCGAAAAGATTTGTACAATAAAAAATATATATGCAGAATTAAATGATTTGTTTTTGTGCATTATTTATATATATTTTTGAAAAACACTTACTGTAAAATGATTTAAAACCTTTTATGTTTTCAAGCAGCACTCAGACCCGTATCGTGAAAATTTTTAGAGGGGTGGGGGTCATTTTTGATTAAAAAAAAAAGGCAGCTGGAACAACAACAAAAAATCTTGCTCATCTTTTTATAATAAAATTCGCGTGAAACAATGAAAACTTGATAAAAAAAGGGGCGTCGATTGTGATTTTACAAATAAAACGAGAGGGGAGGGGGGTGGGTGAATCCTTAAAAAGTACCGGCTGTCAGCCGGCGGCTGACTCCTAAAAAACAAAAAGGTTCTCAAAACTTGAATTTCCCCGACTGAAATGTGTCCTATACTCGACTATGTTCCTTAAAAAACCTTCTTTGGGGGAAGGGTATTACATCCTCGTAAAATTGCTTCTGCCAGTACTTCTTTCGAACGGCTTTATTTAACCTGAAATCAAATTTCTTTTTATTTTCAATTTAATGGGCATTTAGCAAGACATTTTTATTTGTTTTAAATCCAAATGGTACCATTTGGATATGAATGTATCTATATAAGAACGTTCTTATATAGATACATACATACACATTTCGTATATTTTGCGCGTAAATTTTTGTCGCTAAAAATAGTTCTTTTAAATTATAGTTACTATTTCCATATACATAAGAATGTATATATATACAGGGCTAACGATAGGGGGGGGGGGAAGAACATACCCCCTCCTTTTTTTTAATTTTGCTTTTCCAGAAGGACATTTTTTTAAAGTTGTTTTTAGATATAAAGGACTTTTTTAAGAAATTAACTATTGTGCCCCCCCCCCCTCTTTGAAACCTATGTCGTCGGCCTTTTTCAATATACACTCTTTTGAGAGGTTATGTGTCGCTGTAAATATTTGACCTTAATTTGTTTAATTGTTTAGTAACAACTATTTTGTGAGCGAAATCAGAAGTACTTTTGGTGTTTGATGTTATATTATATTTTTTATTCGTATTTCTGGAATGAGAAGATGCAACGCAAGCAAAAATAAGTTTTATCAACCTTATATCGGAAATAGCATTTAACCAGGAAGTACACGCCTTCTTTCTTACCAATGATGCATATATGGCATCAAAAAAAGTAACTCCAGTTCTGAAGTTAGAACTCTAACCACTACACCACGGCAGTCTAATTTGCAAAACTCTGTTCTGCCGATATGTCGTGTAAAGGTCTGGCAGGCAGACCATCGATCTTTGATGAAGATTAACTAAAGACTTTAAGATACGTCTGTCGCTACAACATATGGATGTCACACAAATTGAATGAACAAAATATGATACATTGAATCTCTATCTGCAATTAACTAATTAAACGCAATAATGTCGTTAATTTTAAAGCGTATGATAATGGGTAATAAAAGGTGGATTTCTATAGTAATGTAAAACCCATAAAGTCTTATGAAAAACAAGATGAGCCTCCGCAAACCACAACAAATTATTCATGACCCAAAAATTATGTTTTGCGTATGTTAAATTTTTAAAGGTATTGTCTATTAAGAGCTTATTCCGCAAAATTTAAAAATTATTTCGGAGATGCTGTGATCGTTGTGATTAACTTGATTGTTTGAAAGCAGCAATTTATGAAAAACGCCCTAAAATGGCTGATTGCTATGCAATTATAACGCTCAATCTCACGTGTCTTTAACAACCCATCAAAAATTGTTAGAGTTTGGATTGGATGTTTTATATCACCCTACCTAGTCATCTTATCTGGCACCATCCGATTTCCTTTTGTTTAGGTTTCTTTAAAATTCGCTCAAAGGTAAACAACGTTTCTATGGATACTCGCAAAACGCACCTTAAGCAAGTTTTTGTTTAGAAAACTGGAAGTTCTAGGAAAATGGCATTTTGAAATTACCTGAGAGATGGAAAAAAGATTATTAATCACACTTGCTTTTTTAAGGTTGAGCAAAAGGTTACAATCATCAAAAAGTCATATACATACAATCATATGTGTATATAAAATCTGACAGCTAGTTATTATAAATATTATCAACACAAATATTTACAAACATCGAGTTGAAACTTTAATATGTGTAACTTAAGTTTATGACCTTAAGTATAAATATAATTGTTTAACTAAAAAGAAATTTGATACATAAAAACAAACTAAATTGTTCAGAATTTCGTAAGATGAAATCAAGTTTTTCTTTAGACAACGAATTTCGACAAGTTCCATATAGAGTTTTAATGTCTGCTAAAATACGAAAAGTTATTTGAGTTGGCTATATTCTCAGTAAAATGTCTTTGTACTTTTTAATAACTCATTTATAAATTCGTTGCAGTATGATGACCAGACTGAAAAACAATTTCTTTTCATTTCAAAAAATCCAAAAGACTTTTTTTAAGTTAAGTTATGATTGCCTATTTTACAATTGAAATTTATATATTTACTAAATGAAGCAGGTGCTATTTTCAATGGAAAACACTTGCTACTGGCATCTTTTAACTGACATTTTTTCTGACCAGTGAAAAACTTTGTTAATGACAACAACTTGATCGGTATTAAGGGAATGCAGTAGTGATAAAAGTCGGGAGCGACGATTCCACCTTGAATGGAAACAACCTGTGAGTCATACTCTGATGGTACTTGTAAAGATTCCTTCGCCAAATTCTCACTCGTAGAATCTGCAACTCTTTTTCTGTTTAAATTTTCAATTTTCTTAAAAGTTGATTTGTGACAGCCTTTAAGACGACATTTTAGCCCTGTTGTGCAACTTTGTTTTGTGCTTATTTGAGCTGGGCACATCTTACATTGAGCAATGTCTTTGCCATGTCCGCCTTTAATGAAATATTCCCAAAAAGGACTTGCTCGAGGCATTTTTTTCACACTTTATAAATCTTGTTTTGCTGATTATTCACTTAATAAACTTAAAAACAATACTGAGACTGTAAAAATATTTGTATCTTGTTATAACAATCATCAAATTAATTAATATTAATTATTAAAAACTTCCTTCTAATACAATACAATCTCTCTAATTTGAATCTCCTTAATTCGAAAATATCCATAATTCGATTAAATGCAAAGTCAACGTGAAATGCGTTTAAGAAAAATCAACTTTCAATAATTAGAAAATCTGTCTAATTCGAACTTTTATTTTCCCCCATAAAATTCGAATTAGAGAGATTCTATATAACGTTAAATCAAAATTTCAATAATTATCTTCAATAAAATGGGAAATTAATGCTTATTAAACTTTTTAATATGACGGTAGTAGAATGAAATACCGAAATATACCTTGGTAGTGACGGTAGTTAAAAATTTTTTTCTTGAAAGTACGGTATTGTAAACAAAAAAATATTGTTTGAACTTACGGTAGTATCGGTGGTCAAAACACAGCATTTAATGAGGGTTCGAGAGTTCGGTAGCACTATCGCTATACCTTAATCAGTATAACTTTCCTCTTTTAACTAATAGAACACCGTTGTTATCTCAAAAAAATCTGCTTTTAAATTTTTGTTTGTTTGTTTGTTATGAAAATTGCTCAAATATAATTTTGCTAATGTTGGCCGACAAGTTTATAAGTCCGGCTTTTAAACTTATTTAAATGACAAAAGTCGGTTGCACTTTGTTGGAGTAAATTACATTGACTGAAAAAAATTTCTTAAAAAAGTATATTACAATAAAGAATTTACTAAATCTAAGTTTGATACTAAAAACAAATGGTCAATAAACAACAATTAAGAAGGAAAAAATAAAAATAATATTTCTCCACTACCAAAAATAATTGATATCAAAAATACTTATATATTCTGACCTAAACAAATATCTAAAGAGTTTACTATATATTTCACAAATGTTGAAATATATAATAAACTCTTTAGATATTGTTTAGGTCAAACTTTTTTAAATTCTGTTTAAAATCGTTAGGTGATGACAACATTTTATGATTTTGACTTAACACTTGAAGAATTTAAACAAATTCTTGAACAAATTTGATGGTATACTCAGTAATATATTTATTTGATAATACACTCAGTAATATCAGTGGCTGGTTAAGCATATGAGGGCCTGAGGCCAATAATTCTGCGGGATCCTTATAAAGTAAATATGTTTAATACCTGGAAGTTGCTATATTTGTCGTTATTTTTATCCACGGTTTATCCTTTATTTTAGACTACAATATTATAGAGAATTCCAAAATTAAGTTTGGTCTTAGGTTTCCTTTGAAATCATTTTTCTCTTTTTTTCTATAGCAAATGTTTCTACCACTTCATCGAAATTTATTTCATTCAAATTTTCACGCTCAATTGACATCAGTGTCAGATTATTTAATTTATTATGTGTCATTGTTTATCTCAGTTTATTCTTAATTCTACTCAGTTTAAAAAAACTTCTTTCTCCTGTACAATTGGACACCATCAGACTCAAATAAATACGAAATATAATTTCGACATTGGGAAATGCTTCCTTCAGCGCAAGGTCTATTGTCGGCTTATAAATTAATAATTCTTAACTGTAATCTTCGTCCTCATATTGTTCTGCAAATTTGGCGAATTGAACTTTTAGATAGGCGGAAAAATGAACCATTTCATCTTTTAAACTTATTTCAATGTCTTCACTGTAAGCCATCCTGACATTTTCACATTGTTCCTTTATTGTGTCAGGGGATAAATTAGTTAAAATTGGTCAAAAAACCAAGTTTGCTTCAAACAGCAGAGCACGCATCTGCAAGTTGAATTAGGGCATTGATAAGTTTGTCGAGAATGGGGAGAAATATGTTTCTTCTGAATTTGGTCTGACCCGAGTCCCCAGAGCATTCATCCTTGACTAATCCTTCATCGAACTGAACTTTTCTTTTCTTCTTTCTGCTACTATTTTCTTTAAAAATCTTTATTTTACTTAACATCATGCCTTGCTCCTCAAATAGGCTGAATTCTGTGCGGACTGATTCTATTTAATCTTTCAAGGAATGCAACATAATTGCATCTGTATTTACATCCAGTGTTGAACTCTGCAGAAGCTTGCTAGTTTTGTACATTCTCTGAAGAATTGTATCCCAAAGCGCAGTTAAAATTCCAGTTTCTTGCATATTAAACCGATTTAATAAACCAACAGCTTCCTGCCTAATATCAGTTTCTGTTCATTATCTTTTGAAATTGCACTAAGAGCTGAACAAAAGTCCTTGTAGCCCTTTGAAAGTACTCGTTTTGCATTAGCATGACTAGACCAACGTGTGTGAGAAAGTCGCTTTGGTACCCGTACGTGTTTACTCAAATTGACGAGAAGAACATGCCAGCGATGTGTTGATGCACTGAAAAACATGTATACATTTTGAATAAAATCAAAATATTTCACAGCAGCTGGACAACAATTAACAGCACTGCTTCCTACTAAATTTAATGAATGTGGAAAACACGGTATAAATATAGCGAGTGGATTCACTGTTTGAAAATTTGCTCGAACACCATTATATCGACAAGACATATTTGAGGCATTTTCATAGGTCTGACCACGACAGTAATCGATATCTAGACCATTATCATTTAAATAAGACAGCAGTATTCTTGCTAATTCTTGACCAGTTTGGGTTTGTAAATTTATAAATATTAGGAATTTTTCTATAAGCACAGTCTTATTTACATACCGAACTGTAACAGACAATTGGTTAACGTGTGATATATCAAGTGTTGAGTCAGTTAGAAGACTGTAAGATTGCTAAAAAAGGATCATACTTTGCCATTACCTCTAAAATGCCGATGTAATTATCATTTTCGTGTGAACCAAACTTTTCTACATGACCTCGAAACGGCGAACCCCTTGCAATTAAAAACTTAATAACATCTAGCACGCGCTCCAAAACTGATCTCCAAAAGTTCCTTCTTCATAAATGATATCAACCATTCCAGCCAATTGCAATCGCTCTATGTAAGTTAGAGTTGCTGCTAAGTGGCACGGACTCGTCTCATACATTTCAATGGCGCGTTTTGCGTTCTTCTAATCATTAAACCCATGACATAAATCTGTTTGAGTAGATGAAAGAAGCTTGCGAATAAAACAGTATATCTTTCCATTTGTGGGGGAAAAACAAAGCCAGGTACTGTTGGATTTTTCGTTAGTTAGAGAATGTATCCGTGTGAATGATGCAGACAAACATAACGAATCCGATTTGGATTATGATAAACTTGTTTTGACTTTTTAAAATTATTGGTTATGTTTTGACTTTCAGCACTTTCATTCCTGATGAAGTACTCTTGCACATCTTTAGAAACATTTTTCCAATATCCTATATCGGTTTGATATGTGTCCTGATGTTCTTCGTCGGTTTGATTATTAATTTACTTGACAGCAACCATACCATTAGTATGTAACAAAGTATCTATGTTGTTGTTTGCTTCTAAATGAGACTACGGTTCTACGAATGGAACTGCATTGTCCACTATTATTGACTTTGTGAAAAAAGTATCAAGTTTGGTGGTCTTCTTTAATATATTTTCTTCTCTTTCACTTTTTTCTGAAGCTTTTTTTCGATTTTCTGCACCGCTTTTATAAGTGCGACTGAAACCAGACATTATTTAGCCACCTAAAAAGTGCAATAAATAGAAATACAAACTGAAACCAAATACCGTCAAACCTAATTTTATTTATGTTACACAAACGTACATCAAACGACATACAAGCAATGTTTCAAACAAATTTTTCATGTAAAACAAAACTCATTGCATGATAGTTGTACTTCAAAAAACTTTTGTAATTATAGGCTCTTCAGTCACGTGACTTTTTCCGTGTGACAAGTTTAGAATATAAACATTTTTCGGCGAATTTTTCGGTAACTATAGTTTATTTTACTTACACCTTTTGACAAGTACATATACTGTTTTAAATTGCTTTTTTAGTGTTCTAACACATCAAAAAAGGTTATTTAGCTTATTAAATTACAATATTTGATACTCGTTTTTATACAAATTTGTTTTTTATATCTGGACTAAACAATAAAAAAAAACACTTTTTATTATTTTTTCAATATCTTTCTTGACGCTGTTATGGTACTCCGTTCAACCTAAATATTATGGTACTCCGTTCAACCTAAATATTATGGTACTCCGTTCAACCTAAATAGCTAGTTATTTAGGATAAACTAACCTATATATTTGGCTCTTTCTTTATTCTGGCCGATTTTCAAAAAAATCTTTAATGCAGGGTTGCATTGATTGTTTTAAAGTAAAAATACAATATTTAGACTTTATACTTTATAAATATGCAGTTTAAAGTACTTATTGAGTTGCTAACTGCTTTAAAAACATTTTTCAAAAATTTGATAAATATTACGCAAACTCGATATTTTGGCATTTTGCGTTTGTAAATTTTTTAAATTGCTACTAATATTATGATATTATATTGTTAAAACTGTGTATGCATTTATGCTTATTTTGTATAACGTTCGATAGTTCCTTTTTTTTTTTTCTTTGTATATTTCTATATACAATCTTATAACATACTTCTAGCCATTATCCTATATCTGACCATGATAAGTCTTAATTCTGACCATGCATGAAATGCATCGTTTTTAAAATTAATCATTTAAACACAAACACAGACAGATTTTTCCATATATATATATTATATATATATATATATATATATATATATATATATATATATATATGGATAAAAAATACAAACCATCAGATATATATATATATATATATATATATATATATATATATATATATATATATATATATATATATATATATATATATATATATATATATATATATATATATATATATATATAAATATACAGATAAAGAAAAAAAATGACCAACTTAAATTACTTGATACATGTATATGATATAATCATAGAAACATAGACATTTACTTTTAGACGATCATGACCGTTTTATAATTAAATTTTCATAGTTTTTTTTTACACTTCAGTTGTTAATGGGAAAAAAAAATAAAACTAAAAAGATAGAAAATTCAGCGAAAATTGAAATACAGAGACGCAAACGCAGAAAATAATATTTATGGAGTGATGAACCGGTGATACCAACAATTAAAGCTGTTAAAAATGGAGTTTCACAGCGAGCAGCATATCAAGTTTTTGACATTCCAAGATGTTTGTCACAAGTTTGACTTTCTGGAGTAATGGAAATAGGAGCCAAATCTAGACATTCAACTATTTTAGATGAAGAAGAAAAGAAATTAATAAATTTTGCATATAATTGTGCAACTTAAGGAATCAGATTTGGTTGGATGCAATTTTTTAATATGCTGAAAATTTTGCTTTAAAACATAAAAATTTTTTAAAGCAAATTTTGAAGGTACAGCAGCTATTAGACATCAGTGTATGAATGTTTGTAAAGTGTCGAAATATTTTTCCATTCTTAAAAATGTCTTAATGGAAAACAACTTACTTCATAAACCACGAAACATTTAGAATATGGATGAGACTGGGATGCAGTTTGATTATTGTCCTGGAAAAATAGTTGCTAAAATAAGAGTTTAAAAAAAAAAAGTTTAAAAAAAGTATCTACAATGTCGTCAATCAGGTAACCGGGAAACAATCAGAGTAATAACTTGTGTCAATGCAATGGGTAACTCTTTTCTATCACATTTCATATTTAAAAGAAAAAATACTATGCTTTTTGTACTCTTGACCCAATTTGCCCTAAAATGGGAAAACGGGCTCTGTGTATTTTTACATATTTCCTAATATTTATAAATAAAAATAATTTTGTACATTTTGACATTTTGAAAAAGCTCTTTTTTTAGCTAAAATTAATTTTTATTGTTTGTTCTTGGCCCAATTGTCCTGAATGGGGGAAATTAGCCTTAAGATTTTTACGTATTTTCTTGATATTTATAAATTTTAATGAATTTGCTTAGTCTGACAGTTTGAAAAAGCTCCATTTCTTTATCTAAAGTTAATTTTTACGGTTTTAACAAAGCTTTTATAGCTTTTGATCCAATTGCCCCAAATAGGGCAAACGAGCAGTGGAATCCTTCCTTAGGAGCCCCTAATATAAGAATAATAATTTGTAAAATTGAACGCTTTGATTCTTTAGTAAAAAAAGAAAACAATAAAAATAATTTAGCATAAGAACTTCAATGAAACTCTTTCTCATCGATGGCATTTGAAAAATTAATTTATTATCAAAATTTGGTACCATAAATCCTCAATAAATCTTGACGCAAAATAGGCGTTATTGAGCCCAACATAAATTGTCATAACTTGGGAACCAGTTATCCAAATTTAAAAAACGAACTCATTCTGAAAACATCTTTATTATCCGCGTACTTTAGTATTAATTATAAGCAGAGATAATGATAATAGTAAAATTGTGTAGTGCCTAGTAATTACCTAAATAAAATACTTACACACTTACTTTGAATGAATTGAATCACAAGAGAAAATTCTAATGCCAGATTATTTTTGAGCTAAGTTGAAAATTATTTTTTCTTTTGCATGGCTTGCTTGAGAAGTGATAACCTTGTAAGGTAATAAATTCGTAAAATAAGACAATATAGCTTTTGTTTTTGAAGATTGCAGAGAAATTGTATCATAAAAATAATATGTGTTCTGAAATTTTTTTCTTCTAAAAAATTAAAGTTTGGGGCCCCTTAAACTGTGGGACCTGAGGCCATGGCCTCATTTGCCTCTATGATAATCAGCTACTGAGTAATATTCTTATTTGATGATATACTTAGTAATATACTTATTCGATGATATACTCAGTAATAAACTTATTTGATGATATACTCAGTAATATACTTATTTGATGATACACACAGTAATATACTTATTTGATGATATACACAGTAATATACTTATTTCAAATAAATAAAGTATTGGTGGACCTTCTAAATAGTAAAATATTTTTAGATTAAGTGTTATTTCCTGTTGTAATAAATTTAGCAAAATAATTTTAATTTACAAAAATGATGATTATTGTAACATTTCTAATTCAGGCCGATATCAGCGTTTTCTGCATTTTCTCTATTTGAACGTGTAATTTACTTTAGAATCTTAGACAATTTAAAAAAAAAACAAATGTAAAATTTTTTTGAAATCAAAATTGTTTCATGTAAAAAGTTTTTTTTACATGAAACAATTTGGATTTCAAAAAAATCATTCAACTGAAATTATACTAATTGATCAAATTTAAATAATGAAAAAACTTAATTTTAACGAAAAAACTTTACTTGAAGTATATTTAACGATTTTTAAAAAGAGTTTAACACCGCTGATTACTTTAGTTGGTTGGAAAATTTGATGCATAATGAGGTAGTTAATAAGTACTACAATTCGATTAAAAGTTAACTAAATAATAAAAAACAACGTGTTGTAAAAAAGGAATACGGAATACTTGAAATCCCGTGTGTAGTATCTCAAGGTACGGTCCTTAATTTTTATAAATGCATTTGTAAAACTATACATAATTATGTTCACTAGGGATTAGGGTGGTCCTTAAAAATGAAAAGTTGAAATGTTGTGCTCCCACCCCCTAGAATTGTTCGTTTATATGATAAGATGTTTGTGTAAAAATATTTATACATTTGGTTGATGTTTAGAGGTCGCCCAAGCATGTTCTATAAATGTTATTTTGGCTTATTTAAAAAAAAAATTAGTTTATGAAACTTGTTCATGAAACATTGAAACTAATCAACACTTTCACCTTGTGGTCGATTCAGGTGTTTAGTAATATCAACCATCAACTAATTAAGTAATAAGTATTCTTTGATGCATGTTGGTTGACGTCATTTAGCATAAACGTCATTTTTCAAAATATTAATGCGTGTTTTGTGAGATAATTACCAGTTAATGCAATAGAAACGTCTCACTATCTGCAATTCAACTCAGTAAATACAATACAAGGAGTCAAAGGAATCTTCAAACCAGGAATAGTGAGTATAAACTTATCGTTTCATTTTGTTTTTTGCTCCTTGACCAGTTGAAATTGTATTGCGTCATTCGTTGTATTTGTAGGCAGCGCAAAAAATCAATTGCTGTAATTTTTTTTATGCATTGAAAGCAATTTACTACTTATTAATTTTGCATCACTCAACACTTTCTACAATTAATATGAATTTCATGAGCGATTGACCATTTTATCATTTTAAGAAATAGCCTATGGGCCTAACGCATGTCCCATCGCACTGTGTGAACTTTATTTGTTCTTTATTTCACTTTGTAGGCGAAACATGACAACACGTAGTAAGTCGGCACTATATCTCCTGGGTGAACCAACTACTGCAGTTTCCAGCATCCGCCTTGCATCAAATGGTGAAGCACTAGGGCTTTTCTGTCATCATCATCTCAATCTTGGACTCACAACACGCCAAGCATCATCGTATGTGATTGAAGAGGTGACAAAAGTCTGAAACATTGCTCGTATTCCAACTTGCCGGAAGGATCATGCCATTGCCAAGTTGGAGCTACTGTATAAGGAATGGTTAACTCTGAAAAAGCACAAAACACGCAAGTCGGAGTCGCATACATCAAATGAAACCCAATTTTGTGGCAAAATGAACGATCTCCTTGATATCGCTCACGCTGTCACGATGATAAAAATCCAGGAAGATCTCGAGTTTCTTGCCGCACAGCGGGAACCTGGTTGACGAGGTTATATGGGCTCAATCGACACAGCACTGGTAGCCAAGGAAGAACGGAAGGCAAAGCGTACTGAGCTGGAAAATGCTAGAAGAAAACGAGCGAAGGACCAATGGGCTCAGGCTTCAGTCAGTGCAGTGTTGGATGAAAAAGACTACATCAGTGAAGAAGAGCGCATCGATGATGATGATGAATTCAGTGCGCATAAGTTCTGTACTCCACCAAAAAAAAAAATAAGAGCAACGAAAAAAGTAATAACACCTCAGTTAGCTGCTGCATTAGATCGCACCAAAATGAGCGACAGGAAAGCCACTTTCGTCATTGCTGAAACTGCTCAAAGTTTGGGATATGACATCGGCGACCTCAGTATAAACCGTAGCACTATAAAGCGTGGACGTGAGAGATATCGGTCGGAAATTGCAGCAGCTTTGAAGAACAATTTGTCAAGTGATGTACCGTTGACAGTACATTGGGATGGCAAGTTAATGCAGGATCTTTGTGGCAAAGATCATGTTGACCGCCTTCTAATAATAGTTACAGGTTTTGGTGTCTGTCAGTTGTTGAAGGTAAGCAAGATGGTTGGTGGAACAGGAAAAAATCAGGCGTCAGCGGTAGTCCAAGCACTTCAAGAGTGGAGAGTCCAAGATCGTGTTATTGGAATGTGTTTCGACACAATCAGCTCAAATACTGGAATTCACATTGGGGCCTGTGTTGAAATTGAGCGAGCACTTGGCAAGGATTTGCTGTGCTTGGCATGTCGCCATCATATAATGGAGCTGTTGGCCGGAGCTGCATTTACAGCAAGCCTTACCCCCTCGTCTGCCCCAGAGGTTCTGCTTTTTAAAAGATTTCAGCAGAAATGGTCCGTTTTGGATCAGACAAAGTATGAGACAGGCTCAGAGTTGGGTGAAATTCCGTACGCAGTGAAGCAGGAAACACTGGAATTTGCTCATAGCCAGTTGCTCCGTGAGTCAGTGCGAGACGACTATCGTGAACTCCTCCAGCTGTCCATCATCTTCCTCGGAGGTTCACCCGATCCTGCACGTGGAATCAACTTCATGGCACCAGGTGCCATGCATCACGCTAGATGGATGTCGAAAGTTATATACTCACTCAAAGTCTGGATGTTCCGGTCACAATTTAAGCTCACAGCATTTGAAGAGAAAGGCCTCCGTAAGATGTGCGTCTTCACAGTCATCATATATCTGAAAGCCTGGTTCACTGCACCACTGGCTGCCAGCGCTCCTCGTAATGACCTTCAACTGCTTCAGAATCTCTACAGCTACAGGCAGTTTGACGAAAAAATTGCCATAGCTACTTGCAAGAAGCTTGAACATCACTTGTGGTATCTGTCGGAATATTTAGTGGGCCTTGCCTTTTTCGATCTAAACGTTTCATCCGAGACAAAACGAAATATGGTGGAGGCACTACAATCCAAACAATCTGTTCAACCTGGTCCAAAACGAATCATTCTAAAAGCCAGCGAGTCATCGCAACACAACTTAGAGGACTTCGTAACTTCAAACACTCGTGATCTTCTCAGCAGTCTCCACATTGGTTCTGATTTCTTGTGCGCGGACCCCGAAACATGGAAGGCAGAGATGATTACAAGCAAAGCACAACAATTGTGAACAAACTTCTGGTCACAAATGACAATGCTGAACGGGGTGTAGCCCTTGTGCAGGAGTTAAATAAACTCATAACCCATGATGAGGACCAGTTCCAATTCCTTCTGCAAGTTGTGGCCGATCACCGACGTCGCTACCCGGATTGCCTCAAGTCAACACTGCAGGCACAGACTGTCTTATAGGCCTGCTAATTTAGTCATTACTGTGGTGATTTTGAACATTGAACAATTACAACACACTACACTAGTAATACTATATCTCTACACTGCCATTACATTAACTATGAGTTACAAACACTAATAAGAATACTGTTGAACTGTCACTTCAGTCAATTACTCTTTTCGGAATAATCGTAATCGGTGTTCATGTTTGCTATACCCTATAAAAAGACAAGCTGGGCGACCTCACAACACTGTCTGATTGCATAAATATTTTTTGCAGGCTCTCTTGTTACCCAAAGGAACATTTTAAAAGGGTGGGAGCTTAACATTTCAAAAAAAAAATTTTTTTATTGCTTTAAGGACCACCCTAGTAGGGATGGGTCTTTTACTTCCTTTTTTTTTATTTACACGAGTAAGTTAATTTTTATCAAAAAGTAAATTGCATAAGTAATTTTAAACGTTTTATGTAAATTTACATGTCCGCAAAAGTAATTAATTTTTTTGAAACAACTTTTACTTTATAATGTGAGTTTTTTTACTTTCAAAAGTAAGTTATGTAAAATAACCATGAGCGAGACTAGGTTTTTTCAAACCGAGACGAGACCGAGACGAGAAGTTAGTACTTCTCGTGAGACCGAGACGAGACGAGAAATTTAACAATTTTTGAAAACAAATTTATAAAAATCCAAATAAAAAAAAAAATGAAAACATGGTTTTGACAAATAGACACAAATGACATTTGTCAAATGTAAACAACTTTTTCAAATATTAATTCAAAATTTTTTTGCCAAACTTTCCCAACAAGACAATTTTTTCTCTGATTAAGATGATTTGTTCTACTTTTTCTGGGTGTAAGTTGTGTCTGGATGATCGCACGACATTTCTACCTGAGCTAAAAACTCTCTCTGATTTAGTTGAACTTGCTGAAATAGCTAAAATTTGTCTAGCTAATGAAGAGAGTTCTGGCAATGTATTTGAATGCAATTTCTACCAATCAAGAATCGGAAAGTCTTTTTTGGCATCAGGGAGATATTCATACTGGAACATTTTGCTCAAAATAGGATTCAGCTCAGATGTTGGCTCTTGTGTTTCAAGTCTGACGTTTAACTTGCGCTTCAGTTTTGAATTAGAGGACAAATCTACTGAAAGGACTCTGGCAACAGGTTGGCACTCAATATTATCCTTAACCTGTGAGGCTAACCATTCTTTTGTTGTTTGAAATTTTTTGAAGAGCTTCAAGTGAAGTCTCTTTAAATCAAGATTTAAGTAGTTTGCTGCAGCACTCAATAAGTTTCCAGTGTGACAAAGAGGAAATCTTTTCTTAATGCAGCTTTTCAAGTTTTTTGTATACAAGAAACCATAGCCATTTTTTCCATCCGTCTCAACGATAAATTGATCAATTTTGTCATGGAATAAATAAAGAGAATCGGCGACAGTGTTAATTGTTGGAATAGACTCAGCCGACCACGTTTCTGTAGCTTCTTTAAGTGGTGCCAAAATTTCTACTGCTCCCTCGATTGATTTCCACTGTGGTGCACTGATGGTCTTTGAAGAAAAAATATCTTCATTTGCACATAAGCTGATAATTGCACTCTTTAGATGTAGGACAGAAGCCATGCAATCCAGTTTACTATTCCATCTTGTGTCAACAGATTGGCGTAACTGTCTAAAATTGATTCCTTGAGCGTCTGATTCTGATTCAAGCAACTCAGCTGAAACTGTTGACTGGTGAGTTAAAGAAGCCAAACCTTTGCATGTTTGCAACGCATCATCCATTCCAGCAGTCATTCCAAATGAGTCTCGAACTGCACATTGCAAAATATGATTGTTGCACAAGTATTGGTCAAGGCGCTTTGACAATTTGACTGCAAGTTTCATGTTTCTTGCCTGGCCGTTCATGCAGTACATTGGCAAATCAGCAGGCAAATTTAGTTCTTTTAAGAAAGAATCCAGTTTTCCTTCAATTAAGATACCTGTGTGTCTGCCTGGGAACTGTTGGACATGGGGTGTCCAGTGATGTAGTCTCCAATTTTCGTCAATAGCATGAAAAGTCTAAGAGATGTAGCTGTCCTTAGCTCTAGAAGTCCAAAGGTCAGAAGTAAATGCAGCATTTTTTAGATTTGGCGTAATCTCCGTTATTATGCTTTTCATTCCAACTTGAACTTCTCTTGATCGAATTGAAAGCTTTCTTGAATATGTTTTTCTTTGATGAAGGCTCAGTTTAGGGTTTGCAATGTCAAACAATTTCTTCCTTCGACTACCGAAACCTTTTCCTTCGACTACTGAAAAGGATGCCAGATCAGTGCAAAAGTAATCCAGCATTGCAGAGTCAAACTGTTTTTGAGTGAATTGTCTTTGTCATATTTGGACTTTGTTTCAAGTATTTCGACCATGGTTCGTTGTTTCTTCTTAGGAGGAGGAAGAAGAGAGTCGTCAGTTTTTTCAGAATACTCAACGTAATCTTGGCTGTGTTTTTTTTCGAGGTGACGATGAAGTCCGCTTATGTTTCCATCTTTTGTTTTCAAAGACTTTTTGCACGCCTTGCATTCAGCGCTGTAACTTGTTTTTTGAAAATATCTCCAGATTTTGTTTTTTCTTGGTGACATTTTTGATCGTTGAAATGAGGCAAGAATATTTCTTTTCAATATGAACAATATGTGTCAAGTTGAATTCCACTGGTAAACTAATGAAATTAAGTCGAAAGTGCACCATTTTATACAAAAAGTTTTTGTATTTAAAATCTAATTAAAAATATTTAAAATCTAAGTAAAATTTTTTAATTAGATTTTTAAAAAAAATCTAATTAAAAAATCTAATTAAAAATCTAATTAAAATCACGGAGTCAAAATATTAATTAATTAAAAAAACAAATTATTAGCCATTTTGTAAATTATAGTAATTTTTAATTTGGAAAATAATATAATATCTAAGTCTCGTTCTACTTCTCGCGATAATTTTATATTTCTCGTTTCTCACGAGATGTCCCATTTCTCACGAGAAACGAGAACGAGACGAGATCACGCTCATGGTTAATGTAAAAGAAGTTTACATCAAAAAGTAATTTACTTTCACATGTAAAAGTAAGTCACATGAAAATGCTTTTTTACTTTTACATTTAAAATTTAATTACTTTTGAAAATTACATTACATAATATAAAAGTTCCTCAAACTGTAATTTACATTTAGGGTCATGGCACCACCTACCGCGACTTTATGAAAACTTTTAACTTCAAAACTTCTTAACTCCAAAACCATAACAGATTTTTATTTAGGGTTTTCGAATTAATATTTTATACTCAATTATTAACTAAATTATATAATTCGAATTTGAGTAAAGTTATTTTTTTCATGTTATTTTTACTTTTTTGTAAGATCTAGTACGTTTCTTCACCTACCGTGATAAAGCACCACCTACCGTAATCGATTCTGCACCTACCGTGTATGAAAAAAAATCGTATATTTTAATTTTACTTTTATATATTTAAATCAAGAAACAAATGCATAAATTTAACACGATTACAAATTAAAGAAGACATTGGTTATGAAATTATCCACCAAAGCTTTATTCTGAATTTAAACTTTTTTTCTTTTTAAATTTTTTTTTAAAATATTTTTTTTTTTGTCTTTTATTTTTATTTTCTTTTGTTACAGTTTTGTTACAGTTTTCTTTTAGATTTTTGTTTTTCTTTTTCTTTCAATTCATTCTTTTTACTTTTACTTTTTTTACTTTTTTCTAGCTTTATTTTTACTTTCAATTTTTTTGATATCTTCTTCTTCCTTTGCATTTTCTCTAGTTATTTGAATCTCTAACGTTTTGGATAAAGTTACAACGCTCGGTAATCGTTCAACTTGTTTCAGCCTTTTTTTCGCGAATGGTTGTTTTGACCATAAAAGAAAGTCGTGTAATGGGTTTACATCTTTTATTATTTGTTTATTTGAATCTGGTGGATCTGATGCTGATTTACTTAACCAGATTCATCAATTATTACGCTTTTTCCAAATTCGCTAACATTACTAGATACGATTTCATTTTGCGTACTGCTAATATCTAAATACGATTCTTTATCGATTTCATTGTTCAATACATTATTGTTGGCTTCTATTAAATTTATGGTTTGTTTGGAGCTATCGTTAAATTTAAGTTTTTTCCAAAAATTAAATAATTCTCTGAAGTCAGTTTTACCTCCCCATTCTTTATTTCCAGGTTTTTCAAACTGTAGCAATACTTCAGGTGCAACGTTGTTTCCAAATAAGTTTCCCACGTTATTATGGCTTGAAAGATTCGTTTCATTATTATCAATTGTGGAATTCACTTTAACACGTTGAATTACTTTTTTATAATCAACATTGCTTGCATTAAATGGGTATATTCCTGTCGACCTAAATCCGTTGATAATAATATTTTTTTTCATACTTGGATCCATAACAAAATTATTCAACAACAATGGTTCATTTTCTTTGCAAATTTCATTAAATACGTTATCCAATTTAAATTGCCAACAAATATTCTGCCATTTTTTTTATTGGTCCGAAAACTGACACATTTAATGGTTGTTAGATGTGTGTAGCATTAGGAAACAACAAAATCAAATGAGTTCTTTCCGAAGAGCAATACATGCTGAGCTCTTTAGACAGATGCGAGCGATGTCCATCCATGAACATATATATAGGTAATTGTGTATTAATAGATTTCAAATATGGTACTAACACATTTGTGAAGTACTCATAAAAGCATTCGGCGGTCATCCAGCCGCTGTCACTTTTACCGTATCCCCAACCTGGTGGTGCAGCAGCAGCAATAATTTTTAGCATTCGAGCATACTTGTACAATGTTAATGATGGTGCAAATTCACCATTTGCGTTTACGAAAAATATAGTTGTAAGGTTTTCCTTATCGCTGTTGTTGCATTTTTCATAAACATTTCTTCCTCTAATGCTAATTACTTTTCCAGTATTTTGGTGCTAACTCAAAACCAGTTTTGTCTAAATTAAATACACGAGATGGATCATTAAGGTATTGCGCATCATCGCCTAATAATTCATACATCTCATTAAACCATTTTCCTATCGATGCTTCAGTTATAAGACCTCTAACTCGACTAATATGCTCTGCTTGTTTTTGCGATAATTCCTTATGACGACGCATAAATTTGTAAAACCAGTTTTTACTTGGGATATCATTTTTAAATGGTGTTTTTATACCTCGCTCTATAACTATTTTTTGTACCACCTTAATTACTTTTTTGTAATCGCAAAATCCATGTTAGCGCACTGCATTAACCAAACAACCAATTCATTCTCTATTTCTTCTCCAAGATATGATTTAAAGACAGAGTTTTGCCGTTTGGGTTGGCTTTTACCAGATAATTTGTCGCGTAAGGTACTTTCAGGAGCATTAAACTTTTTGCTGACACATAAAATTTTTCACCTTTATTTAAAGCTCTAAGTGCTGCATGCAGTTGTTCTTCTGAATACAAAAGCTTTTTTCGAATATTTTTTTCTTTTTTGAACCTTGCATCTTTCTAATCGAATTCATTTCACATAATAAATAAAGTATAAAAAACGTATCAAATAAATACTCCCTAGGGTTAAATTACCTTTAATTGGTAATTGAGTTGAACTGAAATAGTTTTTTAGAGAGAAAACTTCACAAAATAAAACGCATATTTAAAATACATATACGAAAATATATTTTTATAAACGGTAAGTGCTAACTATTATAATTTTCGTACTCACCTATCGTGTAAAAGATTAAACAATGTTATACAAAAAATACTAATACTTTTTGATAAAATTTAAAATATTCAATGTTTTTACAACTGTTTTAAACTTTTATCAAAAAAGTTATATAAGTTTTGAGCCGTAATAAAACTAGACAAACTTTTTTCACTGTTAAAGATTTTCTTAAGAAAGCAATAAAAAATCATTTGCGGGTAAAAAAACATCTCAAATCTTTAAAAATATATCTTTTTAAAAATTATTTATTAGTGAAATAAGTTAGTTTTGTATAAAACAATACTAAAAAATTAAGTTAAAAAAAAACAACATAAAAAATTTTCTGATTTTTTCAAAAACCACGGTAGGTGCTTCTTCACGGTAGGGGTGCCATGACCCTACCTATAAAAGTAACTAATTAAAAAAATATATATATCAAAAAGTAACTTGCATATGTAAAAGTAATATGCTACCAAATGTAAATTAAATTTACAAATAAAATGATATTTTTTAAGTAGGAATTTTTTATATTAAAAGTAATAACAAACCTTTATTAAAAATAAATTATATAAAATAGGAGAGAGAGGGCAGCTTAGGACAGGGGTAGTTTAGGACAATGCGAATAATCCAAAAAATACTAACTCTTCAACAAAGTTAAATATATTCGTCGACTGAAAGTACTTTCACACGTAAGTGTCATATAATTTCTTTTACAAAGGCAGTCAGGTAGCTTTTCTACAAACGTTTTGTGGTTTTTGATATTTTTTCTAATTTTTTTAATTCTTAAGTGTAAGGATTTTCAAAGAAACTTACTCCACCCAAGGAATTATTTTTTCATTTTATGTGAAAGATATATGTTCTGCGACGTAAATAAAAAAATTCAACGATAAAACATAAATTCTTCACAAAAAAGTTGTGTCCTGAGATCAGGGTTGAGGCAGCATTGGACGATTTTCACGGGACACATTAGGACCTGATGCGCGGATCATAACAATCTTATCTTCAAATGTAATTATACTTTGTTTAAAAATGATGCGCAATTATAAAAAAAAAATGTGAAAGATTTATAAATGAGAAAAATTTAAAAACTGCAGTTAAACATATTTTTGATAAAACAATGAAGTTAAGAGAAGCTGCAGGTGTATTTGGATTCTCTAAAAGTACGTTAGCTTACAGAATAAAAACGCTCAGAAATAATAGAAAATCGAAAAGTGATAACTTTTCAACCAAATATTCTGTGAATCAAGTATTTACTAATGCAGAAGAAGCATTGTTTGAAAATTATATGTTGAAATCATCAAAAATAAATTATGGTTTAACTTATTACCAAGCTAGAATTTTAGCATATGAATATAGTAATGCTTTGAAAAAATGTCCTGAACTATGGAGCCAAAATAAAATTGCTGGCATTGAATGGATGAAAGGATTTATGATAAAACACAAAAAGCTTTCTCTGCACAAACCAGAAAATACAAGTCTATCAAGAGCAACAAGTTTTAACCTACAAAATGTGAATGAATTTCAACTCAACTTAGAGAGAGTACTCTGTAAGTCAAAATATTCTCCAGAACGCATATTTAACATAGACGAAACAAGTGTCATGACTGTTGTGCAGGCACCAAATGTCATAGCTTAGCGTGGTCAAAAGCAAGTTGGTCAAAACGTCTCAGCTGAAAGAGGGCAGCTTGTAACTATGTGTGCTATTATTAATGCAGTTGGAAACACTATACCACCAGTTTTTATTTATCCTAGAGCAAGATTTCAAGAGCGTATGCTAACAGGAGGACCTAATGGTTGTGTTGGATTTGCTAACAACCCTAGTAGTGGATGGATGACAGGAGAACTTTTTATACGAGTGCTCAAACATTTAAAGCTCCATTCAAAGTGCAATAAAGAAAACAAGATTTTGTTATTACTAGATAACCACGAAAACCATTGTACTATTAATGCAATCAATTTTTGCAGAGAAAATGGAATTGATTTACTTACATTCCCACCACATTGTACACATAGACTTCAACCTCTTGATGTTTCAGTATAGGGTCCTTTTAAACAAAAACTTTCTGTATCTCAAAATGATTGGTTGTTGAATCACCCAGGAAGAACTATAACAATTCATGATTTAGCCAGTATAATAACCCCTGCATATAATAGCTCATTTACACCAAATAATATAATAAAAACTTTTGAAGCTACTGTGCCAAATAATGAGTCACTTAATGCATATAAAAACTCAACTGATGAGCCGTCACAGCCATCTGCACCAGTTTTATCTCCTAAAATGATTAGACAATACCCAAAAGCACATCCAAGAAAGAAAACATAAAGAGGCAATAAAAAAGGAAGATCAAAAATTTTAAAAGACACACCAGAAAGACCACCAAAAACAGAATCTATAACTTACACAAAGCAGAAAATAATAATATAACAAGCATATCAACCCTCCCCCCCCCCCCAAAAAAAAATTAATGCAACAGTCTCTGGCTCTACCTGTATGCACAATAAAAGTAAATCTTGTTTGCAAAACAAAACAAGTTTAAATTTTAAAGCCAAGCCTGTTGTATACACAGAAAAATTGAAAACAGAAGCTTAATGCTTCTGTTTTCATGGAGATTTTTGTTTAGTCCAATGTGCTTCAACAGTTACCAATGCAACGTTAGTTTTTGTTTGCAGAATTGAAGAAATAAATGGAAACATTTTGGTTGTTAATTTGTTGAATAAAAAAGTAGGATTTAATATATTTTACTTTCCTGATATACAAAATAAGTGGTCGGTGCCAATTGCAGAAGTCTTAGCTAAACTTCCTATGCCAAACAATGCAGGAAGCATTTCAAGAGGTTCTGGTATAATATTTCAATTTGATTTTTCTACATTTAAACTTGGTTGAATGTTATGAATTCTCTTAATTCGAACAAAAAGAAAAATTTTATGTTTATCTACATCCATTTTATATTCAAACTTTTTGTTTTTTTTATTACCTTTTTATTAATAAGAGTGATATGTGATTGAATAGCATTTTCTTTTTAGTTTATTTAAGTATACAAAAAAACTTATTAATGGTTTGAGATCTTTATAAGAATAATTATGTTACTCCTAATAATTCTGTTGATTCTGTTATTGTTAATATTTACTGCTAAACGAAAAAATTAGGTTTTAAGAAACATTTCTTGTCTATTTATTATATTTCCTAAACTGCCCCAACATTGTCCTAAACTATCCCCTCTTGTGGGGTAGTTTTGGACTATTGGTAGCTTCAATTTTAAGAAAAAACAAACAACCATAATTTATTTGAACTAGCTCGACTTTGCTTTTTTTTGAAGAACGAATACCTAAATTACCTTTTCAGCAAAAAAATTAATTTTTTGTCAAACAGTACGAAATCTGTAATATCTTTTTAAAAAAGTATCCTAATGTGCCCCCCTCTCCCCTAAAATTTAAATTATATAGGCTTACATTTTCTAAAATTCGCAAAGTCAATTAAAAGTAATTTATATAAAGTAAGTAAATTTACTTATTTTACAATAACTTTGACAGGATCTTTTACAAAAGTAGTTCAAAAAAGTAAAACTTTGAGGCACTAACATTTAGTTTGCCGCATCATTTGATTTGCGCAATTTTAGGTATTTCTTCCCTGTAAAGTTTGAAAATATCAATAATAGGTTTCCGCCCATGATTAAAACCCTCAGTAGTTCCGGTTCATGATAATTTTAGCTATAATAAACATTCTCTGAATCAAACCGTCTCAAAAATGTTCACTCTCTGGCCAACCATTCGAAAGGTCTGCAATTTAGACAAAGCTGAAACAAGGCAGTTAGCAGAAGGCGCATACACCCATGGGAGACTCAGAAAGATCAGTTTATTTGAAAAAAATATAATTGGCATAATAATTAGTTCTTTTTAATAAGTTTTTTTCGTAAATGTATTTATTATTTAAAAACTAAGGAGAGAAAGTTTAAGCCTGTCCAGAATTATACGGCCTGATTTGTTGCATTTTCCGTAAAAAATTAAGAGGCCAGTTTTTTTACGGCAAATGTTTATTTTATTAAAATGGTCGAGGAATACCTGAGATTATCATTATGTAATTACATTGTGCTATACAATATTTTTCGCTAACTGATTCCCTGTTTCAGTATATTCCAATAACATATGAAATACTGAAATAGGCTTTCAAATAGCTATGTATCAAAATGCTACTAAAACAAACTTACATATTGCCGAGACTACTTACAACTCTAATCAGGAAATAAAAACAAAGGTTTGTAATTTTATATGTGTTAAGGATTTGAGAAAAAAATCTTTTATTAGCATTAGCTGTCAGTTATTTATCTTTTTTTAAACTCTTTACCTGATCTTTTCTTACAGAATCTGTAGTTTCTTTTTGTAAGTTATTATAAAAATTATTAATGACAATTCGAGATCCATATTCCCATTCTTGATTGTCGTGATTCTCGCATGTAAAATCAACATTGCTATGATAAATCTTAAAAATTAGTTCTGCAAAACTTTTAGTTGATAAAGAATAACTGCAATGTTTGATTAGAAATTTTGAGGAGAAATAATATCTAGAATACTAAAAAGATGACAAATAAAATCAGACAAGGATTGACTTGGACATTAAAGTCCACCTCTGGATAATATTTTCAGATATTCGTTATTAAGAACATCTTGGTCTGTAGAAACCATTTTTTAACCACAAGATAGACATTTAAATCTTTTTTTCAATTTTTTAGCAATGTAGTAATGTTGTGATAAGAGCATGAGAAGTTTGTTTGGTTAAATTTAAATTTTCACATGTCGACCAAATTTCAATCCAATTTGCAATTTCTCTATAAAACGTGGGTTTTTTTTATCTCTTTTTACTGCAGCATTGCTGAGCTGATTGGATGTATTAAACATCTGCTTTGAATTAAGTGTGATAAATAACCTATGAAACAATGATAAAAATTGTCCTGCATCATTTCTTTCAGGAAAATAACTTGGTATCGCAGCTGTAGTTGTTTCATCAAGAACCGCTATTGCATGGTCTTTTTCATAAACTTTATGAAATAAATCCCAAGTAATAAAACCAGCTGGAGCTTCAACTTTGTCTCTGAAGATATCAAACGAAAAAGAAGGAAAAACAATTTTTTTCCATTCATCAAGTTATTTCTAACATTTTTTATTAAATGGATCATACAGCAGATATGTTTTAAAAAACTCCAATATATATTTTCTTCACCAATATAATAATTCCCACTTTGATATTGGGCTGCTTTTTGCAGATACATTTCATCCACAAGAAGCACACAATCACTTGATACACAATATTTTTGTAACAAAACTGTTATAGCTTTATACGCATTTATATTTTAAGGTAGTTATTCTAACAATAACTTATAAGACTGTGCTGAAGTGTGACGTAAAACTAGTGCATAACGTATAATGGATGCAGAATATGGAGGTCTGCCTTGAGGAGAATAGTATCTAATTTCATTTAACTCTGTCAAAATTGAATTCATACCATTGGCTTTATTTCTAATATAGACAGAAAAATTTTCTAACATTCTACAGTTTGTAAATTTGCAATTATGACCACTACGAAACCATTTAGGTAAAGAAATATGATAGCCTTTATATGACAATGAAACATAAAGATCTTTATTTACAGTTATTGACTCAAAAACTGTTGGTATGCCTGATTTTTCATCAAAACATAGTTTATAATAAACAACTCTATCATGAATTTTTTTTAAATGTAAAGCCTGGCGGAGAATGTTGTTCTGTCAAAGATTCAAGATTAATTATTTTATCAATACTTTGAAAATCTTCAAACTCATCTTTTTCTAAATATCTCAAAGTTGGTTCGAATCAAAAAAATGTAACAGTTGTTTTTAAATATAAAGTTCACTTACATTTATTATTGGAATTATCTCCACTTAAATAACATTGCATAAAAAAGCAATTCGACTATATACAGTAATAAAAATAGACTGTCTGTGTGTCTTTTTCATTATTCTACTCTCTTATGGAATATAATGAAACAGGCGATCAGTCAGAATACATTTACATATTAATTAGTTCAGAATACATTACATATTAAATGACTATAAAAGCATGAGCCGATGCATGCAAACAAATATTTATATAGTAATTGTTACAATATTATCATTCAATATTTTATTCAACACCTTAGTATAATATTTTCTGGTAAATATATTGTTATTGTTGTTGTTGTTAATAAAACCTTTCATACATAATTTAAAATTTAAAAACAAGCCGTAAAAAAACTGGCCTCTTAATTTTTTACGGAAAATGCAACAAATCAGGCCGTATAATAACAGTAGGCCATGCGCCATCCCCTGAAGATTAAGAGCCCCGAACTTTTTAAGAGGACGCTTTATTTTGATTTTTTGCCACTTTGATACAAAAAATGTCCACCTGCTCAAAAATATCCTTTGACTTTAAGTCTTGTTTTAAACAACTACGGTACTTTTATATGGGCATGAAAAATTTAAAACTTTTCACGTAAATATCTTTATCTGCGTGTAGCATCATTATTAAAATTATAATATTAGATTATATAAGTCTACACCCAAACCGAATAAGGTGGTTGTTTCAACATTTTCCTAAACATTCTAATGTCATATAAACAAGAACATACTTAAGTTTGGCACTTAAGTGTTATTATTTACCAAAAGTATCTTTATTAATCAAAATCAATGGTTTTTCATAATTGTAATCAAATAGACATCATTATATTATTGGTTACCATAAAGTCTTTAAATGAGTTTACTATGGCTTTTAACAACACATTAAAAGATCTCATTTGAACGTAACTATTACTAATACTTTTCGTTAAAGATGCTGTTGATTAAGTAAATCCAGGGCCGGATTAGGACATTTTTAGGCCTGGGGCTGTAAGTATAGGAGGGCCTAATGTGGCGGTAAGGTAAAAATGCCGAGCGTTAGCGAGGCTAAACCCGGGGGTCAGTGGGCCAGAGGCCCCCAGCTGGGGGGTTTTGGGGGGCCCCAGACCCCCAAGTAGGAGGGTCAGGGGGGCAGCTGCCCCCCAGAATTTTTTTTTCAGTCTTGCTAATAAAAGGACACAATCTAGGTATAATTTAGAGCATTTTTTTTATAATTTTTTACCAACTGGTTAGGTACAGCTACACCCCTTTGGCCCAGACACCCATATATATGTAAACTGACAAAAGGTCTTGAATCATGACTTAAGAAAGCAACTGCTGAGCTGTAGGTATATTTACTATTGAGACAGTGGAGTACGTGTATCAAATTGATAATGTGTTCACCTCCAATAAAGGAAGAAAATACCAATAATATTGGTATTTAAATGAAAAAATTAAAAAAATAAAAATAAACAATATTTCAAATACACAAAAATTCATTCTTTAACTCAATGTTTATTACTGTGCACTGACAAATTCTTAAGGTATTGTATTGTTGTTTTATTATGTAAATATTTTTTCATATGTTTTCCAGGATATAGATCATTGGGCGGTGACAATTTGGCAAAGGTCAAATAGAGAAGTGAAGTACATGTATGCCCTTAGTATAGTCTAACATTACAAAAGCACCAATAAATAAAATTTTTTTGATGTTTTAATGTTTGAGAACATTCAAGTTTATTTATGTTTCCATCTATGTCCGCACAACTATTAGTTTTTTAAATACACGCTAAAAAATTAACTTCGTGACATATAAATTTTCTAATCAAATAGGTTTTATAAGAGAGTGCTTTAAAATCATTCACTAATATAATTGTTTTTCCTTTAAAAGGTTTTTACATCAACGAATGTTTTAAAAGCATTCTCTTATAAAACCTATTTAATTAAAAAATTTATGTCACGAATTTAATTTTTTTAGCGTGTTTTTTTAAAACTGATAGTTGTGCGGACATAGATGGAAACATGATTAACTTGAATGTTCTCAAAACATCTTTATGCGGAAAGATAATTTAAAAAATATTTGCGAATACCAAAATTCCGCCAAATATACGAAGATAGAGATATAGTTTATCTCTATTCATTTATTTATTCACAACGCCTCCGCAGCTCCCAATAAATTGATTTAAAAAAACTGAGAAACATAGGAATATTTATCTGGTTCCCTAAGTAAAAAAAAAAAAAAGTAAAAAAAAAAAAAAAAAGTCACGGGCCCCAGGGCCTATTTTTTTTATAAGGGCCTGGGGCTGCAGCCCCATCCGCCCCCGCCTTAATACGGCCATGAGTAAATCTAATCGGTTTGGAGATAAAAAGAATCGCCGCATTTTCAAGTAAAGAAATCTTTTTACATTGCTTTTGACGTGGTATAATACCACGCAATACTTGTATTTAAATCAATTCAAAATTAAATCTTGTAATTTGTTTAATTTATATTTTCATGGAAAACATTTTTTTAAACGATTTGATTTATATGTTAAAAAAAATTGAATTATTCAAAAATTCTGTTATCTATGCAATATTTCTTCTGTTTTAGTATGTTTTTCTAGAAATAGATTCACCTTTTTCTAAAATAACATATTATAACAGGAGAATTTGGTAATTCAGATACATATATATATTAACTTTTTAGATATATTCCCAAAAAATACAAAACTATAATTGTCAACTAAAATAAGCTTATTCAACTCAAACTTAAGAAAAACACATGATCATCAATTTTTAATGACAAGTTTTTAATGACTTTATTTATGTGCGGATATTTAGGGGCTTGGCAATAAGACTATTTTTGTCTTCTTCTTGCCCCCGCCATTCGTGTATTTTACAAAAGAAAAGTAATAATTTGTAACGGCAAATTTAGAAAAATAAAAAATTCTAAGAATTAAAAATCAACCACTGCATTAAAGAATGTTTCAACCATTGCATTAAAGAATGTTTCAACCACTGCATTAAAGAATGTATTTCTCGCTATTTTCATGAAATGCCATTAGTGTGTGAGCGATGAAAATAGTGATGAAATGGCAAGTTAACATTTTAGGGGTTTATTGTTAACTCCGATTACCGCAATACATTTGAAAGGCTTTACATTAACATGAATATATAAATGTTTGGAGTTTGCTCAATGTCGTTACATAAAGTTCAATTCTCAAACAAAAGCAAAAAGCTTGCTACGGGCCTGATTTTAAATAGGTGATAGGAATCTGGTTGTTTAAATATTGTGATTTGCACTTTTGCTAGTTTTTTTACTTTAAATTTTTGAAAACTTAAAGTAAAAAAAGTAACAAAAATTTACCAAAATAAAAAGAACTTGAATTTATTTCATCTGTATGATAAAATAACATCAAGACACTTTTCTTTTTAATCGACCATATAATTTTAAACTTGAAAGTGTGCTTTTTTAAATCATCGTTCTAAATTCGCTATATTAAATAAATTAAAATAAGCGGTTGTGGTTTTTTTTTTTTTTTTTATTAAACACCCTCTGTAAATGTGTTTACAAGGTAAAAATACATAAAAATAATTAAAGATATACAAAGAGAGAATAAAGTATATCACTTGATAATGTTTTCTTCAAGAGTATTTTGAAAATTGTTCGCTGTAACTTTGCATTCCAACATTGAATTGCCTGTACTAAAATTTGATAAGTATCTTCAGGAATTATATTTTCTGAAATATTAATTTTCACTTTCTTTTTATCCTGAATTAAGTTTTTCATATTTATTTTATGAATCTTACATAATTCCTTTATATCATCTAAAAATGAATATTATATCATCTAATAATGAACAATAGTTAATCTGAGAATTAATGATTTCAAAAGTTACTTTATTATTTAATAGACGGATAAATAGGTTTATTTTATTTTGTTGTATGTAAGTCGATATCTCCCGAAATTTAAATAGAGAGTTTATATAGTTTTTGCTATACTTAGAGGTATTAAAAAATGACTTAACTGCATTTCTTCCAAGTTTATTAAGTCTTTGCATTGTTGACTCTCTATTTTCACAGAGTTCTAGACCATGTGTTAGCGTCGGAACTGCTAAAGATGTATATAACTGAATAATTGAAGATGGATGTACAAACCGGATACCAGATTGAATCAGAGTTTGAAAATCAGGTATGAAAAGTTATAAACTTTTTTTAAGTTAATTACTTTTGTGTTTATTTTTATTAAATTTTTTTAAATTAATCTTGATGTTATTTACATTAGTTATTCAAAAAATTTTTAAAAAGACTGTCTGGAAATGGCTCTGCATTTTTGCACATTTATTCTAAGTTTTGTATTTTGACTTCTTTTATTCAGCGTGGTTGTTGTTAAAAACCAATATAACCAAAATGAAAGTTATTTCTGAAAATGACAAACTAGAAAAATTGTTAGATAATAGAATAATAAAGGAATAATTGTTGTCTGGAATAGACTAATTAAAGTTAGTTCATTCCAGACAACAGTTTTATGAATAGCTATTATTAAATAAATTAAAAAAAAAAAATAAGCTGACTTTCTAGGGAGGCGGAAGCTGTTGGCGGCGGCCTCCCAATCAATTTTAAGCGGCAAAATGTTCTTTCTTCCGTCTCCAATAGCTTTTGCCTTTCTATTGGTGGCCGCAGCCAGAGTTATTTTTTGGAGGCAAAATTTATTAGAGCCCGACGCCATTAGAGAAGTGGAAGCCATTGGTGGCCGCCTCCAGAAAAAATTGTGGAGGTAGAATCATTTGGAGGTCGCCTCCAATAGCTTCCTTTCCAACTGGCTGCGGCCGCCAAATTGGAGGTGGAAATATTTGCCTCCCACCGGTGAATGTAATGAATTTAATTGCTCATTTGTTTTAAAGCAATTAAATGTTAACTAGAAACAAATATTAAATATTTTACATCAAGTTTTATTTTATATTATTACTTGCAAAATTTTGCAACTTAAAAAAATAAAAATTCTATTTTTATTTTCTTATTTATCACAATAAACCAGCTAATCAATAGAAAAGTTAAAATTCTGACTAAAGATTCTAGTTTGCTAACATAAAATGATGTATGGTATAGGGAGTAGAGGGTATAGTTTCCTTTTACGCACACACATACATGGGCGCCGGTAGGATTTTTTCATGTTCCAGATAGGACACTTTCAAACATTGTGCAAACTCTAAACTTAAGTATGTTTATACCTATGCCAAATGAGGAGGCCTTACATAATATTGGGATGGCAAAAGTCTAGGAACAAAAAAGCCCTAAATCGCATCCCCCCACCCTGCCCAAACGTGAGGGCACAAATGTAATAAAATTTTCATTTTTGCTATCTAAAACTAACTTTAAATACTTAAGTTTGGAGTTTGCACAATGAGTGAAAGTGTTTTATCTAGAATATCAAAAAATCCTGCGGGTGCCCATGCACACATGCCCCCCCCCTTTTATACTGGCCCTGAGTAAGGAGTATTTCTAACAACCTATTTTTTGAGTCAACAAAAAACAGTTTTTAACAGTTAGCAAAAGAGCACAAAATTTGCTGCGTCTCCATACACATAGCTGACAAAGAATTTAACTTTATTAAAATTAATATTTGTATATATACTTGAAGACGTTTTTTAAGTTGGAAACCTGTGCCTCAAACAAAGGGCCTTGAGTTCATTTAAAGTATCTAAGGTACCTCTACTTTTTTTTTTCAATAAACTTTTTTATTAAAAAAATAAGTTAGGGGAGGGAGGTAATTAAAAAACGTACGTACTTTTTAAGGGGGGTAGAGACTTAAAAGTACGCGTGGCAACAGGGGGGTGTCAAATTTCAAAATTTTTGGCTTACGTACTTTATGGACGACCCCTTATTGTTGATGTTTATTAAAATTTGCGACCACGCTGTATTACGCTAAAAGTTTAGCCAAACTACAACACCAACATAAAAAACTATAAACTTTAAATATACTTTGTATATACTTTTATAAATATAATTTATATTTTATAAATATATATATTATAAATATTATTTATATTTTACTCTATACTTTTAAAACGTTCAAAAATATAGACTCATCTACTTTTACACGTTTTAAAGTTTTAAGCAATTAAAAGATTAAAACGTTTAAAAGTTAAAAATTTATTCGATAGTCCGATAAAAATAACTGCTCCGAAAAAATTTAATTTTTTTTCGAAAATTTTTTTAAATCGTCTTCATAATCATATGATCATAAATCGTATAAAAATATCATAAATCATATAAAATAAAACTTTGATGTCAAATTTTTAATAGAATAGTGCAAGCCAATAAAGGCGGAAAAAAGAAAATTTTGCCGCTAAAATATAATTGGGAAGCAGCCGTTGTCTGTTGCGGAAGAAAAGTGAAGGCAAGAATATTTATGTCGTTTATCAACACTAGTTACGGCCAGAGCGGTTCCGAGCGGAAAGTGAAGGGGACTTCCCACCCCTTCCCACAAGCTGTTATATATGCATTTGAGTTGGCAAATTTGTACATTTAGCATTTCAGCTGCCAAGTTTTGACAGAAAGTATGAATTTTCCAATTTTTTTTTAATATATATTTTATATATGTACATATATGTGTGTATATATATATATATATATATATATATATATATATATATATATATATATATATATATATGTGTGTGTGTGTCTATATATATATATATATATATATATATATATATATATATATATATATATATATATATTTATCTCTCTCTCTCTCTCTCTCTCTCTCTCTCTCTATATATATATATATATATATATATATATATATATATATATATATATATATATATATATATATACATATATATATATATATATATATATATATATATATATATATATATATATATATATATATATATACATATATATGCACACAGCTGCCTTGTAGGATACGCCTTTTTGGGTAAAGGCTAGGAGATGCCAACTCCGACTTAAAACATCCCATGCCTTGGGGCTCTTAGTTGAGTAAAGGCTAGAGATAATGGGTCTCGATAAAAATACTCATCTGGGGCAGATGTTAAACGCATCCGGCTACTGTTTTGTAGAAGGCCTCCTAGGCAAAGACTTAAGGGGTAAACAGATTCTATTTGCTGACCAGCCTCTCACCCCATCTACATCTATTGGACTGGTGCAGAGGTATTTATAATACAATGATTCTAGTTTCAGATGTTGAATGCTGGATCTTCTTGAGTCAATGCATGGGTTTCGCTTGTGTCTCTGTTTTTATCTCATTCTACTATCTCCTAATGAGAGTACAGCTCTAAAACTCAGTTTTATGGCTCTAAGGTTGGCTGATAGTCAGGTTTCCCGAACTCTGTGGTAGCTCTCAGAGAGGCTGACTCCATCAACAGCTGAAAAATATCAGAGTACTAACAGTGCCATGCTGCGCATGGATGGTGTCCCTGTTCGTACATTAATTGTTTAGATCACATTTGGAGCTCTTTGTAACGGCTTAGAGTTTATTAATTGTAACAAGGCAATTACTTGGACTACTAAACAGTGTACTGAGTACTATCTATGCTTTGAGTCAAGTTCTTTAAAAAAATTTAAAATGACCAAAATACCAAAAACCATAAAACACAAAAAACCATCATCATCACCATCATCATCTTTCACTAATATTTGTGATCTTCGAAGTAACTTTTCTTCTGTTGAGTCTTATCTCTTGCAAAGTTCACTAGACCTACTTTCTCTTTGTGAGACTAATTTGAGTTCAGCTGTCTCATCTTGCGATATTAGTGTTGATGGTTATCTTCTTCTAATTCGTAAAGACTCCAATAGTCACAAGCTTGGCCTGGGCATTTACATTCGTAAGAATTCACCCATTTGTCGTGAAACTAGGTTTGAATCCACAGACTATTCTTTCATGTGCTTTCGTTTAGCACCACTTTACTCTATCGCCTTTCTCTTTGTTCTATATCGCTCTCCTTCATCTCAAGACTGCACTCTTTTTGATGTTCATTCTGATCATATCGACCAAACCCCCCCTCTTTATCCATCAGCCTATATTGTTGCTGTCGGTGACATTAATGCTCATTACACTGAATGGCTTGGCTCTAGTGTCAGTGATTCTGCAGACATTAAAGCCCACAACTTTTGCCTTTTTTAATCGCTAACTCAAATAGTCAACTTTCCGACTCGCTTTCCAGACAACCCGAATCATTTACCTTCTCTACTCGACTTATGTCTTGTTTCTGATCCTAGTCAGTGCTCAGTTTCTCCACATTCACCCTTAGGTGCTTCTGATCACAGTTTGATCTCTCTAAAACTAATATCTCATTCTTCTTCATCACCTGAATCCTCCTATTATCGAACCTCTTACAACTAAAGTAAAGTTGACTGGGATTCTTTCCGTCATTTTCTTCGTGATGGCCCTTGGGTAAAAATCTTTCGTCTTCCTGTCGACAAATGTGCTTCTTACATAACTTTGTGGATTCAGGCTGGCTTAGAATCTTTTGTTCCCTCTCGAAGATTCCAGGTTAACCCTCACTTTTCTCCATGGTTTTTCTCACATTGTGCTGCTGGGATTGCCAATCGAAACCGTTACTTCCATATCTATCAGCAAAACAATTCTCCAGAAAACAGGCATTTGTTTTTTACTGCTAGAAACCATTGTTAAAAGGTTTTGTCTAACACCAAAGCCCGCTATTCTCAGGTCATAAAATCTTGTATTTTATCACAAAAATTAGGCTCTCATAACTTCTGTAGAATCTTTAATAGTATCAATAATAAGGACAAATCTGTAATTCAACCTCTCTTGTATGATTCAGAATTTGTCACCTCACCTAATGACAAAGCTGAATTGTTTGCTAAGAACTTTTCATCAATATTATCTCTTGATTCCATTAGCTGCGTTCTACCTGATATAGCCGTCAAACGGGTTGATCCATTGCTTGAAATAAAACTATTCAACAAGTGCTTATCAGAGTCTTGTTTTCTAGCCTGATGGAAAGCGGCATTTGTTATTCCTATTTTCAAAAATTTTGGAGAGCGATCTGATTCGTCTAACTACCGTCCCATTAGTCTTCTTCCTTTCATAAGCAAAGTTTTTGAATCTTTAATTAATAAACACTCAATTTCTCATCTTAAATCTAACATCATTTCTAGATAATAAAAAAAAATGAATAAGTCAGAAGTTTGGAATAGTTTTAAAAGGTCAGGGATAGAAAAAGCAATCTGCAAATATTGTAATAAAATGTTGAGTTGCAAAGGTTCATCAACAAGTAATCTACGTAATCACTTAAAATCAGTTTATAAAATTGATATTGAAAATAAATCAGAAACGTTCAACAAAGAAGATACTGATCTTTCATCTTCTTTAAAAGAAAAAACTAATATTGTAAATTTTATGCAAGTAGAAAGGAGTAGCTTACAAGAAATCTTATCAAAACTTGCTGCAATGGATTGGTTTTCTATAAATAGCATTACGAAAAGCTCATTCATAAGAGAGTCTCTTTAACAACCAGGATATTCATTACCCAAAAAAACTCCTGAATAATGGATCTCATTCATGCATTTTATGACGAAGCAAATCTTGAAGCTATTACAGAATTAGATTCAATAAAAATGAGTGGAAAAAAATTTTCTATAACTTTAGACGAGTGGACAAGTAAAAGAAATCATAGATATTTAAACATTAATGTACATCACTTAGCAGAAGATTTTAATTTAGGATTAGTTCCAATAGCTGGTTCTTCTGATGCTCAGAGAACATTAGGAATCTAATATCTGGAAGACTTAAAATATTCAATTTGAATCAATTCAAAAAGAAATTGACATTGTTGCTGCAACAAATGATGGTGCTGCTGTTATGATAAAATTTGGAAAATTATCATGTATAATTAATCAACTATGCTATTCACATGCAATCCACCTAGCAGTTACTGATGTATTATGTAAACATAGAGAAATGGTTGAAGCTGAATCCGAAGTAAATGGTTCAAGTGAGGAATCGGATGATGAAGATGAAGACAAATATGACGAATATGAAGAACCTTTTTCTTATATTTGTAACAAAGAACATCCTATTCCTATTTTGTCTGACAATTGCAAACATTCCGTTTCACAAATCAGAAAAATTTGTAAATTTTTTCGCAAATCTCCAGTAAGAAATACGATTCTTCAAAGTTATATAAAATTAAAAAAAGGAAAAGAGTTGAATTTAATTCTTGACTGCAAAACAAGGTGGAATAGTATAGAGGAAATGGTTGGAAGATTTTTAGCAGTAAAAGAATGTGTAGTTTTAGCATTGAATAATCTTGGTTCATCTTATATGTGGAATGAAGCTCAATATCCTACACTTTTGGAACTTCATAAAGTCTTGGAACCCATTCGTCTAGCAGTAGAAGGCTTAGAGCGACGAGATGCCACTTTATTAACTAGTGAAAGTATATTTCATTTCTATTAAATGAACTGAAAAATATAAAGTCTAAAATAAGTTTGAATCTATTAAAGGCTTTAGAAGAAAGAATTCAATAAAAAAGACAAGTTGTATTAGCATCTCTTTTACTTTTTTGCAAATTCCGGATAACATTTCTGGTCCAGCAAAAAAATCTAATATACTTCTTTTAGCTTCAAAAACCGACATTATTAAATTGTCTGAAAGGTTATTGTCAACAATATTTCAAAGTTCTATTATAAACGCCGCTTCAGATCAAGAGAAAATCGAAGAAACTACTCATCAGAGTAAAGATTTTTTAAAAGAGTTCATGGAAAATTCAATTAATAAGTTTCTTGAAGAGCCTGCATAAAACATCACCAAACAAAAAACACTGACGGCTGAGTTTTCATTATTTGAGGCAACACATAAAAGAACCAAAAACTTAGATTTATTATTTGATGCACTTAAAACTATAAAACCGAGCTCAGTACCTAGTAAACGCGTATTTTCAATTGCAGGCAATTTTGTGTCCAAAATTAGAACAAGACTTAGCCACCTTTCAGTGGACATATTATGTTTTTTAAAATCTTATTTTCTAAGAAAAAATTGCGATAAGTGAAATAAATATAATATAAAAATTAAGTATCTCTCGTCATTCAATTTTTTTTAAAAAATTCGAAAACCGGTTAAAACCAGTTTTTTGGGAAATTTGGAATTCGAAAACCGGTTTTTCAAAAAGTCGGTTTTTGTCCAAACCCTAACTCTTACTCCCGATCTTTCTTGGAAACCATATATCAAATCTGTTGCAAAATTAGCATCTGCTAAGGTTGCATCTCTTTATAGAGCTCGACACTTTCTTACTTCGGATTCTATTCTCTATCTCTATAAATCTCAAATACGGCCTTATATAGAATACTGTTGCCATATCTGGGGCGGATCTTCCAATAATGCCCTTTCTCTTTAAGACAAGGTACAAAAATGCATTGTAAACATAGTTGGACCTGATCTTGCAGCCAACCTTCAACCATTATCACATCGTCGTAATATTGCTTCTCTTTCTCTTTTCTACAAATACTATAATGGGCACTGCTCTAAATAGCTATCGTCTCTAGTGCCATCTACTAAAATTCATTCTCGTGTTACTCGTCATTCAATTAAGTCTCATTCTTTTTCTGTGACTGTTCCTAAGTGCTCCAAAAACTCTTATTCGTCTAGTTTTTTTCCTCGAACGTCAGTTTTTTGGAATTCGCTTCCTTCATCTTGCTTTCCTGATTCACATAATTTGCAATCCTTTAAGTCGTCTGTCAATCGTTATCTTGTTCTACAATCTTCATCTTTTCTCTTCCAGTAACTTCCAACTTTAATAAGTGGTTGCTTGCAGCCTTGTTGGAAGCAAAGATGTTAAAAAAAAAAACTTAAAACGTCATAACTTATTAAAGCTCTTTCCAATAATGTATAACAATATAAATATTTTTAGCGACATTTCTTGTAGTTCTTATAAAGTTATAAGTTATGAAATATCAAAAACAGCACCGTATTAACTAATTTTTCGTATGAGAGATATATAAATAAGTAATAAATAAGGAAATCGCTTTAAATTAATTATGCGCAAACATCTCAAGAGGTTAAACAATCCCCGGTACTACTTAACAGGGATAACGGGGTAAAAGTTGCTTTAAATAGTTGGAGACCACTATTTAAGAAAATCATAAAAAAAAAAAAAAAAAAATTATTTTGACGTCACCTTTTTAATAACTTCTTTAAGATTTTTGATATTTTATTTTGTGACGGTTTTTAAATTGGCATTTTTCATCTGATTACGGTCTATACAAATTAGACAGAAATATCGCATAAAAAAAAATTAGTATGTACGATTCTGTTTTTGATGTTTTATAATTTATTATAACAATAGAATATTTAATCATTAAATAAACTTCATGTCACATACCTATTAAGTAAAAAAACAAACATACTTATCAAAAACTATTTATTAAGAACATTTGGAAATACAACATTTATATAGTATTTGTTAAACAACTGTGTATGCTTAACTATTTAAAAAAAAAAAAAAGTAATAAATAATCTTTTTTGTAGAATAAAAGAATAAATCGCTCTTTTTTGTAGAGACTTTAAAACATCCTGAAATTTTTATTACAAGTATTATAACTAATATTATAAATACTTTTTTTTATTGATAATAAAAACTAATAATATAATAAATATGTAAGTTATCATTATAGATAATAACTATTATCATTTGTTATATCTATTGTATTGATATGGACTTTATCGCTCTTCTCCATTTTTAAAAAAAACAAGCAATAAATTTTTTTAGGCTTAACTGCAGATTCTATATAACTAGTTCATCTTACTTAAGGACCTCCAGGAACTAATAAGTTTTATTTGGATGTTGTGACTGTTCGATCATTGATGATCCTTCAATCATTGAAATTTTGAAGGATTCATTCAAAAGTTGTTCATTAAAGACAATAAGTTAAAAATACTAGAAAATGTAACCTTTTTTTTAATATTTTACACCTACCATATCTTGAATGGATGTTTATCAATTTTGAAAAACAAATTATTACGAAAGCTGTTTTACTTAACAAATTCTGAATAAGATAACTTTTTTGAGTTTTTTTCAAAACTCATAAAAAGTTTTAATTTTTAAAAAAGTTTTAAAATTAAAGTTTTAAACACGCTTTGAGTAACGAAATGGTTGAAGTCATTTCTGCTTCCTTAAGAAAGGGTCCCATTGAAAAACTTGCAAGAAAAGAGGGTGTAGGTAATTTTGATTTGTTAGTTTTGATTGGTTAAGTAATATTAAGGTTGGTAATGACTAGGTTAACCAAAATTACGCAAAAGCATTTTTTTTTACATTAATAGTAAGTGAGCACATTTTTTGGATTTATAGTAAATGAGTACTTGAGTACAATTGGGTATTTTTTACATTTATGGTGATGTTAAAGATATCCATTAAATTAAAATGTACCCATTTTGAAACTCATTCTTTACCAGCATATTTAAAGAGTATTTATTATATATTTATTTTAATGATCTTTGATTATTTTGTTTATTGAGACTATAATAGTTTCTGTTTAAACATATAAAACATATTTTTTTAAAAGTAAATCTGACTTCATCCTCATAACAGTTATAGAAAATTTCAGTCAGTCAAATTTTCATTCTTTAAAATAATATAATTAAAGTTAGATTAAGTAATGAAACGTTTCATGTACACTGGATTTAACACACGTGATCAAATTTGAACCCTTCACTCATTGGGTTGCAAAGCTCGTTGGATATAATGCCCATTTGATCCAATGTGCCCATAAAGTAGGCAGACTCATTAGACCATAAAATGGTCTGATGAGTCTGTGCTCGGATAAAGAAAGCAGACCCATTAGACCATAAAGATTTTTCAAATGAGTATAATCTTTTCTATTTTCGCATGCCAATATTAGATTTATTATTAATTTTAAATGGTGACATTCCTGCACCTCACTTTTTGACTTTTTTCTTAAATAAGAAAAATGCTTTTAAAGTCGCAAAAATGCTTTAGAAACAATACTTAAAATAAAAATGAAACTTTTATTTTTAATAAGATATTTCAGATTATGGTTTATTTCGTTATTACGAAATTGCGGATAATAATCAATTAAAATAATTAGTGGTTTTAAACTGTGTGTTAATAATGTGTTTATTAACACACGACGCGACGTTAAAGAACATTCTGTTTTAACGTCTAAATTGTGTTCTAACGTCTAAAGCGTCTATAACCTCGCGTTCTAACGTCTAAAAAAAAATTATTTACACACAAAGCGACGTTGTTCTATCTCAGCGTCTTTGAGTTTTGAGATAAAATGATTTAAAAAGTAGAAATATTAGGAGGCGGGATTTAAAAAACATTTTGTTACTAACCCAGCAAACATGTCAGCGTTGAATCAACGTTGAAAACCGGTCGCAGCGTAGAAAAAGCGTTCCAGTCACAAAAACAACGCGCTTTCAACGTTGAATCAATGTTTATTATTGTATACTAAATCGCGGTAAATTTAAACGCTGAATAAGCGTTGAAGTTGTAACGTAATTTAGCTTCTCAAAAAAAGACGTTTATTCAACGTGGAATCAACTTACGCAAAAAGCCATTTTAATGACGATTCAAAATCTATGCTTCATCAACGTTAAAAATAAACCGCTTTTTAAACGTCACATTTTCAACGTTGAATAAGCGTTTAAATATCAACTTATATTTGCTTCTCAAAAAACCGCGTTTATTCGACGTTGAATAAAAGTACGCAAATAATCACTGTAAAAACGTCGCAAAGTTGAAGGTTTGTCAACGTTAGACAATAGCTGCTTTTTCAACGTATTTAAGCTATTTATGAAACAACGCTTATGAGTAATTCCACGTCAAAACAACCTTTTTTTTTTTTAAATGCAACCCTATGTCTTTGGATTTTTTTTATATTTTTACCATAGTTAGTACATTATAAAATAAGATAAATCCCAAAATTTCAAGGTCTAACTCCCAACGGTTCGTGAGTAATGGTTGTTTTAATTTTGGCTACTATTATGGTTTTGGTCGTTTTCCGCCATTTTTAAATTTACATTTCTCCTTATAAAATCAAGTCTATAAACATTTGAGTTCTAAAAATAAGTGACTTAGTTTATTTCTAGGTGAGGAATTTGTATATATAAATAAAAAACTCATTTTATAATAAAAAAGTACCTAAATATCAATTATAAATGTTAAAATAATGGACACCTGCCCCAGTAAAATTTTTAGGTGTGCAGTAAATTTTTTAAGCCTAAAATTTCAAATTAGATCATTGTATGTTTGAAGAACATTTTGTGAAAAAATCATTTCTGCCAAACACATAGTTTAAAAATTAAATGAAAAATATTACAAAAAAAGCAAATATAGCATATTTCGCTTATCGTAGTATTCAAAATAAATAAAAATGATGCATACTTGAATTGATATACAATTTTTTATAATATATCCATTAAAAATTATTGATTTACAAATATATACTTAATAATTTTGTTAAAATCTTTTTTTGAAAGTTCATATTTGTCTGATATTATTTTTGGTGCACTTATTAATGTTATTATATTAATAAGTGCACCAAAATGTTATTGGTGATTGGTATCCAACAATAATCATTCCTTTTCGGCCAGAAAAACTGTTCAAATGGACCGTGTGGATGCATAAACTTTATTTTTATATCATTATATTCTTCATCTTTTTCTTCAACTGCTGCAATTCACCAAAACGAGTCATGTGTACATGCGTAATATTTGCATTAGCTCAAAATTTATTAAACTTTGGTAACTTGATTTTTTAGTTATATTTATAGATTTTGGATTTATATTGTTACTAGTTTTTTTAAATAACATAGATGCTTTCGAAACTGGTATGCAATGGTGAAATCCTCGACTTCCTGGTATTGTTTTTCCCTTCTCAAATCGTTTATTTTATGTAGCTCTAACATTAACCATAGTTCCTTTATCAATTTTAAAGAACTTTATTGTGAGCGTTTTTTGAGTGCAAAATTCAAACATTGCATCGATTGTTAGTATTTGATTTTTCTTTGGACGTTTTCTTGCAGTTGTTCGTTTAACTGTATCACCTATTGCATCACAAGAAGATTTGCCATGACTGGTTGCAAAAAATATCCATTCAGCTTTCAATAAAAAATCTTCTGAGTGATGGCATAGATTTTGAAAATTTTTATACTGTCCTCCACATTTATCAGAAAAGTAATACAATTTGAAAATTAAACAAGGGTTTCTTTGATATAATTACATAAAATATATTTGAAATCAAATTACCTTTCATTTTTTTTTATGCACTTTATAAACATTACAACAATTGCCATTTTTCTTTTCAAATCTTTTTCCAAAGTAGTGAAAATGGTGACTACAAATGCTGAGTAGTTCTTCACAAGCACGCAACTCAGATCTCCATAAAATGTTTTGACGAGTATCAGTGTCTAGGTCATGTAGTGAAAAAATCTCTTTATTTCTAGAGTATGAGGTTTTATGGCATTCTGACTTCAAAACTTTACCAATATCACATGAAATCATTTTGATAATGAATTAAAAAATGTTATACTTGCATGTTCAAAAATGCACAAGTATTAATTACATTATTTATGTAGAACTAATTGCAACATTTAAATTAGATGAATATGTCTGAATTCAGCAATTAAACTTTGATAATTGGAAAAGACAAAGAACCAAGGAACAAAAAGAAAACAAAAAATGCATTAAAAAAACTTTCATAACTTGAGAACCACTTAGATTTAGATTTAGGTAGGAATTATCATTTTTTCCTAAAGTACTTTGGCGAAAATTGAAAAAAAAATCAGAGAATTTAGGGCTGTATGGCCTGGTTGTTTTGAAATGAAATTACTCTTAGGAAAAAAAATTGCACGTTTAATTCAGGAGCGGATTCACGATTTTTTGGTGTTTGAGTTAAATAACTTCCAGGTAAGTTCTATATTCCAAACCTTTGAATGTTCATACTTATGTCATTTAAAGATGTTTTGCAAAAATTTGCGCTGCAAAGAACTTGGGAACAAAAAAACCCTAAAAATTAGAAATCTAAAACGTGGGAGAAATTAATTTTTTGAAATATGAATTCTAATATCCTAAACTAGGTAGAAATTTCATTAAGGTAATAAAATTTCATTGAAAAATAATGATTTGTTTAGAAATCATACCTAATTAAACAACCCCCTCGTTTTGAGGGCGTTGTAAACTTTACATTGTTATACCTTCTAAATGCCAAATGATTTTTTGACAAAATCTTAAAAATATGTACAATTTTTAGTCTTATTACAGTAAGTAATTTTTCTGTTTGGAAAAATCAATTCACTTCACGTTTGGGCGGATGATTTCTACTTTTTAGGGTATTTCTGTTCCCAGGCTCTTTGCAACGCAATTTTTTGCAAAACATCCTTAAATAACATAAGTATGAACATTCAAAGGTATGGAGTATAGAACTTAGATGGAAGTTATTTCACTCAAACACCAAAAAATCGTGCTCCGCCCCTACAATTATATATACATTTTTAGTACAAAAGTAAAATATTTACAAAACTATGTATTTGGCATAAATGATTTTTTCACACAATGTTCTTCAAACATACAATGACCAAATTTGAATTTTTAGGCTTTAATAATTTACCGCACACCTAAAAATTTTACTGGGGCAGGTGTCCATTATAATAACATTTATAATTGATATTTAGGTACTTTTTAATTATAAAATGAGTTTTTTATTTATATATTTAAATTCCTCACCTTGAGATTAACTAAGTCACTTATTTTTAGAATTCACACGTTTAAAGGCTTGGTTTTATAAAGAGAAATGTAAAATTAAAAATGGCAGAAAATGACCAAATCAATAATAGTAGCTAAAATTAAAACAACCATTACTCACAAACCGTTGGGAGTTAGACCTTAAAATTTTGGGATTTATCTTATTTTATAATGTACTAACTATGGTAAAAATATAAAAAAAATCCAAAGACATAGGGTTGCATGGCCTGGTTGTTTTGACATGGAATTACTCTTATTCAACGTTACATATACCAACGTTGAAAATGTGGTATTTAAAAAACGTTGAAAAAGTGTTATTTTGCCAACGTTAATTAAACGTTGTTTTGACAACGTTGAGGAAGTGACACATTGAAAATTATTGTCTCATTAACTAGCCATTACAAAAATAATTTGCCGTAAAGAAAAGGCAACGAAAACTTAATAGAATGCATGCAGATGGTATAAAAAAAATATTTTGATAAAGTTATGTTTTATAACTTCTTTTTATTGCGGCTAATTTAAAACTTTTAGATTTTGCATCAAATTGTATATAATATACATAAATCTCAGAGTATATTCGGTTTATTCAGGTTATTTTTGTTGATGATTTATTTATTTTAAAATGACCATTTTAATAAATTGCAAAGTTGTATTAAATATGTTATTTCTAAGTTAAAAATAGCACTTAATTTTAATAAGATTCAGATGTTTTAAGTAATATCAAAATTATTAAAACATAATAAGTCAGACTAAATTTAGTCTGTTCACAGACTAATTTTTTTATTTATTTGAAAAACTTTAAACACCTTACCCTAATTATCAAGCAAATATTCAGTATAAAATCTTCGACCAATAATGAAAGTATGAATTATTAATTTTTTTTTATATAAAAACACGTTTGGGTAAGAAACTTTATTTCCATTTTTTTGAAAAACTTCTAATTTTATTAGAAAAAGTATTAAGTCCTAATTATAGAGTTGGTGTTGTATATTTAATTCTAACATTTATTCTTTATCATACATTTTTATTTATTTTATTAATATGTATTTATGCATATATATATGGGTAAATTTATGAATATATATAAAAGAAATATATACATTTTATATATGTATATATAATGTTTATATTTCTAGTCCTAATTTTAGAGTTGGTGTTGTATATATAATTCTAACATTTATTATTTATCACATACCTTTGATATGTATTTTTATTTATTTTAATATTATGTATTAATGCATGTAATTATGAATATATATATATATATATATATATATATATATATATATATATATATATATATATATAAGAAATATATACATTTTATATATACATATATATATATATATATATATATATACATATATATGTATATATATACATATATATACATACATTATGTATATATATACATATATATATATATATATATATATATATATATATATTTATATATATATATATATGTGTGTGTATATGTATTTATATATATATATATATATATATATATATATATATATATATATATATATATATATATATATATATATGTATATATATATGTGTGTATATGTATGTATATATATATATATATATGTTTGTATACATACATATAAACATATATATTTGTTTATAAATGTATATATATATATATATATATTATATATATATATATAATATAAACATATATGTATATATAAATATATATATACATACATTATATATATATATATATATATATATATATATATATATATGTATATATATATATGTGTGTATATGTATATATATATGTATATATATGTGTGTATATGTATATATGTATATATATATATATATATATATGTATATATACATATATATATACATATATATTTGTTTATAAATGTATATATATATATGTATATATATGTATATATACATATATATATACATACATTATATATATATATATATATATATATATATATATATATATATATATATATATATATATATATATGTATATATATATGTGTGTTAATGTATATATATGTATATATATGTGTGTATATGTATATATATATATATATATATATATATATATATGTATATATATATATATATATATATGTATACATATAAACATATATATTTGTGTATAAATGTATATATATATATATATATGTATTATATATATATATAAATATATATTATATATATATATATAATATAAACATATATGTATATATAAATATATATATATATTTATTATTATATATATTTATATATATATGTAAATAAAACAAATGATGCCTTTTTTTTAGATGATCTATTACAATGACTTCACAATCTTGGGCTTAAGTTGTTTATTTAAAAAACAGATTGAAGCAGAGGCAGTTGCTCTATGTTGTTGGGTAGAAGATGGTTGGTTATTTTTGTCCACTGGTGTTCACGCAATGAAAGCTGCCTATAATAGTTTTCGAATTGATTATTCATGGAACAAGCTTAGAGTTAAAAGATTTAAAGTTACTAGAGGTCATTAAATTTTACAGTACTCATTGCTATTTTAATTGTTTTATATGAATAAAAAAACTGTTATAGTTTTATATTAATGGTGAAGTACTATATCAAATAAACTTCTATAATTAACGGTGAAGTACTATATCAAATAAACATCTAATAAGTCTTAGTTTTATTTTGGGATAAGTAAAATTTTGAATCTGTTTATTGTATTATGATTGCCTAGATATATATCGTAATCTGTTTGCACTGGGTCTACGTTTTAGTTTTTACATTTTTGTTTTACTAAATAATTACTTATAAGTATCTATTATTAGATAAAGAAGTAGGCGAAGGATTTAATTTTGCAACTACAGAGGACTCCAAAAAAGAATGAAAGTAATTATGTTAGTGAATGATTGTGTTTCTCTTTGCATTTAACTTTTTATATGGTGAAGAATAAATAAAACTTAATAATAACTATTAGTCATATCTGATTTTAATAATACTGTTTAAATTTTTTTGACATGTGATAATTTGATTTTAGGTGTAAGTTTATTAAGTAAAGTTCTGGTGGATGTATATGTATATACATACATATATATATATATATATATATATATATATATATATATATATATATATATATATATATATATATATATATATATATATATATATATATACACTTATATACATATAAATATATATTTATATATATATTTATATGTATATACGTATATATATATATATATATATGTATATACGTATATATATATATATATATATATGTATATACGTATATATATATATATATATGTATACATAGATATATATATATAGATATATATATATATGTATATATATATATATATATGTATATATATATATATATATATATAGCAATAAAATTTTTGATAAATTCAGAACTCTAACAAACAAAACAAAATTATTTATGTTGGAGTCTACTTAACTGCAAAAATTTTATATTTTTTTAAAATTTGATTGTAAACAAGAAAAAAAATATTTATGTTTTTTTTTAAATCATTGTAAAAGTAACTCTATTAAATAAAATGAGCTATTTTACAGTTATTTTAGATTTCAAAATTACCCATATATATTTTCAACAGGGTTAAGGTCTGGACTTTGTGGCGGCCATTTAAGGATGTTAGCTTTACATTTGTTTATGAACTGTTCTGCTGCTTTGCATGTGTGTTTAGGGTTGTTGTCATGGTGAAAAAAAAATTTGCGATCAATTCTTAAACGGTTTGACATGAATTTTTTGAAAGCTAATCAACATACAACTTCCCTGTCATTATACATTCAACATTCACCAGTCGTCCCACACTACTTGAATCAAAACATCCCCTAGCCATAGGCGAGCCACCTCCATGCTAGACTGTTTTTGTAAGATTTTTATCTAAGAGTGCATCACAAGGTCTGCGCCAAACTCTTTGTCGTTTTTTAAGCCAAGTATTTGACATTTATTCTTATCAGTCTATAACACTAAGTTCCAAAATGCCTCACACTTGTTAATATGCAGTTTTGCAAATGCTAAAAGTTTTTCTTTGCTTATACAACTAATGAGAGGTTTACTTTTCTGGAGAAGGTTTATTTAAACTACCTAAATTATTAAACCACTTAAATTAAGTCTTCTCTGTACAGTTCGATAGAAAACATTTAATTTAAGATTTTCAACCATCTGCCTTTAGGTTATTGTTGAATTTTTTTTTTTTATCAGTGCAATTAGGATATTGGTTATTGTTGAAGTATTAATGGGGCGACCAAGTCTTTTCTGATTTTCAGCAGAACCAGTTGTTTCATACTTTATACACATCTTCCTAACACCACTTACTGATATTTGATATTTTTCATCACATTGCTTGTAGGTTAAGCCCTTTTTTCAATCAAAAGTGACCCGAGATCTGATGTCCAATGAATAATTTTGAGAATAAACCATTATTGTTATTTTAACTTTTTCTAAAAATAAATTCCAAAAAATATAGTTTAAAATGCTTATTGTTAATAACTTTAACAAAATATTTTTGATGTTAATACTTATAAGTAATTAGTTATTGACAAAGCATTATATTTCATAATAAAAATGTAGATGTTTCTTACTTTTGTCACATTTATTTTAGACAGAAAAACTCTAAGTTAGCAAAGTTCATTTAATAGAGTTACTTTTGCATTGAGTTAAAAAGAGTTATAAATGTTTTTTTTTTCTCTCTGGAATCAAGTTAAAAAAAAAACTTAAAACTTTTGCAGTTGTATAGATTCTGACATAAATAATACTGTATATATATATATATATATATATATATATATATATATATATATATATATATATATATATATATATATATATATATATATATATATATATATTATATATATATATATATATATATATATATATATATATATATATATATATATATACAAAATTATATAATTTTGTATATATATATATATACAAAATTATATAATTTTGTATATATATATATATACAAAATTATATAATTTTGTATATATATATATATATACAAAATTATATAATTTTTTATATATATATACAAGGTCTTCATTGAGTGCAAGCTTCATAGTAGAGGATGCAACATTCATTTCACGTGACAAAGCCCGAATTCCAATGCCAGGGTTCTTCAACACCTGTTCCTGCAGACTTGCGAGGAATTCTGCTGTATGAATGCAATCAGATTGTCTGCTAGGGATCTTTCTTATTACTACATCCTCATAGTCACCATTGCAAGTCTCTAGTTCATACCTGATTGTTTTTACTGTGTTCAGGGAGCATTGGGCAGCAGTCATAATATCCTTATTTTGATGGCCGGCACAAATCATCATGATGCAAGTTATTCTCTTCCATGATTCAGGTGGGTTCCAGTCATCCATCCTTTCTGAGATCTTGTATATGAATGAAGAAGGGTTCAAACTTTTAAATGACCTGTATTGTGTATTAATACCTCTAATCTACAAAAAAATATAATCAATTATAAATATGTCAAATTTATCCCGAACACCCTGTATATATATATATATATATATATATATATATATACATATATATATATATATATATATATATATATATATACATATATATATATATATATATATATATATATATATATATATATATATATATATATATATATATATATATATATATATATATATATATACATATATATATATATATATATATATATATATATATATATATATATATATACATACATATATATATATATACATATATATATATATATATATATATATATATATATATATATATATACATATATATATATATATTTTTACTTTTTAAATTTAATAATGATTATACTAATTTAATAACATTTTTCTTTTACATTTGCTTTCAGACTACTAATGGTACAAGTTTTGTTTTTTGATTTAGATTCTGTATCTCAATGATATCCTGGCCTATCGATACGATATCCTGTTAATTGTATTTTTATATATTGCATAAATATATATGCAAACACTCACACACATAAATTTTAAAGAAAATATTTATATTTTTATATATATATCTATAAATTGTATATGTTAAGCTTTTTTATATTTATCATTGTATA
>NC_088925.1:11672500-11700000 GCF_038396675.1 Hydra vulgaris | reverse complement strand
TATATATATATAAACATATATATACACACATATATATATATATATATATATATATAATAGGGTAGGCCACAGTCCCACATATATTTTTCAAAGTATCAATTTTTCTAGTAGCTGCATAAAATATTGTTCCTTTTACTATAAAAATCATTTTTTGTTATGAAAGTGTTTATGTAGCTCATCTCTAAGTTCTGCCGAATTTCATTTTAAGTTTCAGTTATATGAATAAATCCAAAACACAAAACTTCCATTACTTCTGTTCCGTTTTTTAATTTGTTCGGCATAATATTTACTAATGACGGTGTCACGTTAAATAAGTAGATCGTTAAATAAGTAGACAAAATGATATTCTGCGCATGCGTTAGTTTACGGATACTTATTTAACGTATTAAGTCACGTTAAATAAGTAGATCGTTAAATAAGTAGACAAACTGAACAATCGAGGCATTTTGCTAACCCAGACGAACAAATTTAAAAAAAAACATACGATAACCGAACTAAAAGCATTTCCTTTGCCATGCGAATTGTTATTACTTAAGGGCATTTTTATAGTGATAATTTACTACTTTTAATAATATTTAACTCACGACGTATATTCTAATCGCAATTTATATCTTTATAGTATAGTATGACAAGAAACATATTTTTAAGAAAAAGCTTTTTGATAGGCCATTCACCCGTATTAAAGATATTAAATAAAATAGTCATCTCACAAGGAAGTTTATTGTATTCCTAAATAATTTAACTGTGCATATTAGCAAAATATTTTACGTTAAATTATTTATCCTTAACCCTTAAACTTAATGATTGTAAAATTTGTAATTGTTACTTGATTCTACGCAAATAAATAGTAAGGACAGCATTCTGATGTTATCCCAGAAAAAAGAAAAGAGAATTTATTAATTCGTGTCTAGCCTTTTTTTGTGTGTTAATTTACCTCTTCAAAGCCGAAAAAGACACTACAGTCAAGGAGGCTGCTTTAGTTGTTGTTACAACCCTCTCTCAACTCTATAACTTCGAAACACAAACCATGACGATCAAGATCGCTACGCGAAGAAACAAGTTGAGCGCGGTACTGCCAAGGACGTGGTGGCGATCGAACTCAGAACACTTTTTGATTATGAGGCGAGCGCTCTACCACTACACCACTATTGTACTACCGTTGAATAACAACCTAGACGGGTATTATTCGACGATTTTAGCGATCTTAATGTATGCATAGCGCAATAATAATAAAATGTGACTTAGTTTACTATTTCTTACTATGAGAATGTTTTAAATACAAACGATATTAAAGAAACGACACACTTCATGCTACACTAAAACTTTATTTGGAAAATAAAATCAATATAATAATATCCTTACACATCAATGAGAAAAATAATATCCTTACACAATATAAATAGCAAAATAAAACAACATGGTTTTTAAGTCCTTTTGAAAAAATTTAACTTGGTTGAAACTTGGGCATTTTCGGAAGAAATTCGATTTTTCCACATGGAATTACAAGCCTACATAGAATAGAAATATAGTATAATATAAATAGTATCATAAAATCACAACGAATAAATAAAACAATTATAAAAATGCTTTTGTGCCAGAAGAGTACTTAATAAATGCATTGATTAATGTATGTCAATAAATTGATTTACAAAATGAACTCTAATTGAAGGATTTGAATTTTTAAATCAAATAATTGTTAAAAATGTTAAAACAGCCATATCTTTGATGGGCGGACATAAGAGTATAACTGCAAAAGTGTAAATTTTCAGGAGAGCAAAAAAACATTATTATGAACCCAATTATTTTGCTACAGAAGTCATATTTTGAGAAATGGGTTATTACTTTTATTCTGTTTGAACCGAATGGTGTAACTATACTGTTAAAACCATTGATGTCGGCATACACAAGACACATTTTCTCATATAAACCATTAAATGGTCAAAAATGCAGTTATACTCTTATGTCCGCCCATCAAAGATATATCAACATGCCAGAATAGTCTATACTTTCACAATATGCTATAAAAAATTGATCAAATATCTCATTATAATTAAAAATTACATAGCCATTCTTTTTAAATACTACTTTTGGTGTAGTTGTAATAGTAGCTATAATCAACTGCAACTGCAACAAAATGTATGTAAATAAAGAACTGACTTTAATAACTGTACCTATTGACTATATCTTATATCAACAACCCTAGTTGAATAACTGATGACAGTAAGAAAAAAACAACTACAAAGTGAGCAAAACAAATCATCATGCCAATAACAAAATAAAGAACAAACAATAGTTGACCTAAATTAACCAATTGTATAACTTTAGACATCTATAAGACACTTACAAAAATAAATTAGGTAATGAATTTTTTAAATATTAACTAGAACATAAGGTACATAAACAAATCAACAATAAAAAACAAAAAAAACATATTTATGTATATTGATTGAATTTAAATATTCAAATATGTCATAAAAACAAAAACAGTAGAAATAACAGGATATATTCACAACATTGATAGTACTAAAGACAAACTGTTTATGACAGTATAACACAGTAACAAAAGGAAACATCTCTAATTTACCATTCTCAATACATTTCAGGTAATGCTACCGCATGTCATTATCTTTTTATATAACTAAACTTAGGTTGATACTGCTACACAAAACCATTGCATTTCTTTCTAAGAAAAAATCACAATCATTTTAATGTGCAACTCTATGCATTAACAATGGCACATCACCTTTACTTAAACTATTAAAGAGTGAATCATAAAACTAAACACACTTCCAATGTAAAACAACATCAGGACACATTACTTAGAAACACCCAATATGATTTTCTAACATTAATCGTTTGCATACAACTGTAACTTTCTGAAAGACCACATGAATTAAAACAACTAAAAATGCAAAAAATCCAGATATTTTAAACTTGGAAACCCAAACATTTTAGAAAACTGATATAAAAACAAACTTTGTGCTATATCAATCAAGGTATCATCAAGCCAGCAAGGTGAGTCTCTTAAAATATCTAAGGCCTTGTCTTTAGACTGTATTGACAAACTTTAAAGAAAACTTTAGAAAATTTTGAACTTCGACAGCCCCTTTTTACAACGATACTATCATTAACAAATAGCTTTTTTCAAACCTTTACCGCTACCAGTTTAAACTCTGAACCTTTTTCTTATTGATTGGTTTAAGGAAAATAAGCAGACTTTATCAAATAATCTAAAATTTTAGAGTTTTTTGAAGAGAACCAAAAATCTATAAAATAAAGTAGTTGCATAAATTGTTAATTTTTCAATATATTTACTTCAATTATCAGTAATTGTAATAATATATTTTTTTCAAGTTTTATTAAGGCAAGAGGTCCAATAAGGTCTAAGGGAAGTTTGTGTACCTATAGCCAGATTGTTTTAGTGCCCAAATTCAAGTCCCCAGACTTGTCTAAAGAAGGCAAAACTGATACGATCACATCTCTATACTAATTACTTTGTATTAGTATAAGTATATTGACTTATACTAATAAAATTCCATCAAGTAAAAGGGTTTGAAAATTAGTGGCCCTAGGTACAACAAGCTTTTTTTTAAACTGTACCTAGGGTCACTTTCTGAAAATTAGATTCAAATCCATAATAAATTTACAGTTAATTTGGTCTTAGATTGTTTTCAATAAGTATTTCTAGTAATACTTAATTGCAACTCTTAAATACATAACAAAATTGACTAATAGTTCTGAGCAAAATCGACAAATAAGTCAATGCATAAAATGGAAGTCCCAAAACAACTGTGATTTTTGAGATGCTGAGACATAGTATAAAATTAACTTCAGAAACATAAAATAATATAAAATATACAATAATAATAAACTCTTAATCATAAATTATATAAAAGTTTAACTTAAATAGTGGGTTATATATACACATACCACAAAGTTGACACTTTATTATTATAATAATTTATTATTCCATCAGAGACTGCTAAACATCTTCAACAGAGTAATTATAGACTCGCATTTTAATTATATAATTTAAAAAAATTTTAAAACATGATTATTTTTGTTTTTTGAGTTTATACCTAACGGAAGCAAGGCTACTTATTTAACGATAGATTTAACCTACCTAACGGAAGCTTTGCGCTGTATCTGCGCAGGCGTTACGCTTGCGCAGAACTGACTGTCTACTTATTTAACGATCTACTTATTTAACGCGACAACGGCATATTTCTATTGTATTTCATGTAAACAAACAATACACGCGACGCATTCTTGTTTATTTAAAAATAATGTAAGCAACATAATCTACTGCAGCATGCAGCAGTGTTTTATCTATTTTAACTAATTTGTTGTATTTTGATTCGAATTATTCTTTTTTTTATAAATATTTTGCATAAGTAACAGCCGCTAAATCATAAAGTTTACGTACAAAAAGAAATGTAATTAAAATTCTTTTTTATATAATTAAATACCATGAAATTTTACGATACTTAAAGATTTTTGATTTAAAATAAAATAACTTGTTATTTTCAAACAACATAGTTAGCTTAGATGTGTTTAAAGATAATTTAAAAAACAAGGTTAATAAAAAAAACGAAGAAGCACGTATCATAACACTAATATATTTTTTAAGAAAGCAACTAAATTTATTAATTCTTATATTATTAAATTATTATATTCATCTTTCCATTCGTTTTTAAGAAATGAAGATGTTTTACGTTTTATTATTTTTCTAGCAGTCATGAAATTTAATTCATTTTAACATGGCATCGCATACACAAAAAAAAGAGAATTTGTCTGTAAAAAATAATTTGACTGAGTCAATTAAAAAGAAATACTCAAAAGTATTGAAATCGACAAACGAAATATGGTTGGTTGGATATCCGCTGGCAGATATTAATACCAGTTCTCTGCCTACTACTAGAGATGTCTACAGATTTTTTAGGTTTATACTATTTAAAGATTTTTACAACTTAAATTTTTTATTTCCAAAAATAACTTTATTTTTCAATTTGAAAATAAACTTAAATTCATTTTCTGTTTGCTTGTTAAAGTATCAATAAAAAATGATGAACAATTCGATTCAAGTGTTTTCTAAATGTACAAAAGAATTAGGTACTAAAAGCAACATTTCAAAATTAAAATTAGCTGCAAAATTAACAATGAAAACCGTTAAAGTTTTTTGGGATAAAGCTGATATTCCTTGCAAGCAGGAAAAGTATATTATTGAAAGTGTTATTAACTTACATGATAAATGGAGAAGTCTTGCAAAGTCTAAACATAAATGTTTTTCAAAAAAAGATTTACTTATTCAAGGCTTTAGAAAAACAATTGATAATTTTTTTGATATTAGTTTTCCGAATTGGAAAGAATATGTTAAAAAAACCAGATCAAATTTAAATGCAGAAGAAGATATTCTCTGGTTTTCAACACTCAAAAGTGGAGTAAAAACCGGAGGACTAGGTGGAAAAGATAATTTGTTAAAATTGAGTGTCAAAAGAAAAATAGAGAAGGAGGAAAAAGAAAAATTAAGAATCGATAAAGAAAAGAAAAGAAAATTAAATGATAAAGAAATTGATTTCAGCGTTTATAAAAGTGATAGTGACTCAACTGAAGAATCATTTTTTGCTGCGTCTAGAGGTTCTATGTACTCAGATTCTCAGAGCTCTTCTAAAATTGATTATGAAGTAAATAATTTTGAATCTTCTGCAGGTGTAATGGAAAATGTCGTATCAGATAATATCAATTTAATTTTGCCAAGAAACTTTGTTTGTCATCCAATGATAACAGCAACTGCTGATAGATCTAAACTATCAAACGCACAGCTTATGATGAATGTTTCAGCAATCCTGGTTCTAGGTTACTTTTTGATTGATATTTAAATCACTAATCAGTGTCATGAGTTTTTTATTAGTGTGATTAGTTGATAAAAAAAATTATATTCTGTATTTTTTAGGTATTGTTAAAGCTAATGATGTAGATATTTCACTAAACACAATTAGAAGAGCACGTAAGCAAAATAGACAAATTATGGCAAGAAATATAATGGCAGAATTAAAAAAAAAGTTAGATTAGATTATTTAACTCTTCACTGGGATGGGAAACTTATGAAGCAAATATCTGGTAAAAAGTTTGGCTATTTAACTGTTTTAGTAAGTGGTTTTCCAAACTGCAAGGAAGGTAAAATCTTATCTATTAAACCTATTCAGTCAGGCACAGGTCATTCTATATGTAAAGGAATCATAGAAGATTTAGAAAAATGGGATAAGAAAAAAAGATAATATTGTTGCCCAAGTTTTTGATACAACGGCTTGTAATACTGGAGTAAGAAACGGAGTGGCAACTCTTCTTGAAGAATGCAAATCTATAAAAACGCTTCTCTGGCTTGCATGTCGTCATCATGTTTTAGAATTAATCCTAGGGTCGTTTCGGAAAGCTTTATTTCAAAAAGAGACATCATCTGATGATTATATAGAGTTTAATAATTTTCAAAAAGAATGGCTTCATTCTAAAAAAATTCCTCTCAAACTTGCAAATAGATCCCTTGATATTGAAAATTCATTCTTAAAACAAAAAGCAAATGAAACTCGCACCCAAGAGACGATTACAAAGAGGCTGCAGAACTGGCAATTTTTCTATTAGGTGGAGAAGAGCCCAAGAAATGGAAAACATGTGGTGCTCACCATCATGCAAGATGGATGGCGCATTTGCTGTATGCACCAAAGATGTTAATATTTAAAAAAGATTTACCCGAATCTGATTTAAAAATCCTTAAAATCTTTTTGACTTTTAGCTCAGCCATTTACATTAAAGCTTGGTTAGAAGCGTCAAAGGCTTGCGATGCACCAATTAATGATATAGAATTATTTAATGATCTAGAAGTACTTAAAGGTATACCAAACTTCGGTGTACCCGCTGAAAAAGCCCAATATGTTTTAAGCAGACACTCTTGGTATCTAACCGAGCAGGTGTCTGTATTAAGTTTATTTTCAAATAAACTTTCTCTAAATGATAAAGATAAAATTGCAAAAAAAATGCTAGAATACGGAAAACCACTTGGTATCAATTGCGGTAAACCAACTCTTCCAGTGATTAGAAAAAACTCCGATATTTTATCTTATATTGGGAACAAGACTTGGTTGATTTTTCATAATTTAAAAGATGATGGAAAATGGCTTAAAATTCCTTCTTCAGAATGGGACGACAATGCCTATTATTTGAAAATGAAGCTGTTTATTAAAACTCTAAAAGTGACCAATGACGGAGCCGAGAGAGGAATTAAGTTGTGTTCTGGTTATCTCCAAATACTTACAAAGGTAAACCGTAAAATTAATTGAGAAGAAATTGTGAATAAAAATCTAAATAATCATACAAATCTACTTTTAGAATAAATTATAGATAAATAATATTTCTTATCTTTAGGATGAGGCTGTACGAAACGAAGTTTATAAATTGGTTGATAATCACAGGAAAGTTGTAGGCAATTTTTAATAAGAAGCAATTATTCGTTGATTTAGCTGAGTATAAATAATAACCATTTTTTCATTAGCTTTTCTGTTTTTAATTAGACCCCAAAAAAATTCCAAATAAAATAACTCTTCTGTAATCCAGGCAATATATAATTTAAAAAGGGGTTATAAAAGCAGTTATTACTTGTATTGTGGTGAACCCCTCCCCATATGGGGGAGGGGTATTGAAAGTGTCACCAAATATCACATGGAAAGGGTGGTTAGCTACAATGTGAAGTGAAAAAAACCTTTTAATTACAATTCTTATTATAGCGGAATCAGTAAATTTTTAGCAAAAAATTACTTAGAGATATATCTTTTTTAAAAATAATAGCACTGCGCATAAAAGAGGGGGCGGGGGAGGAGTTGATTAACAAGTAACACAAAATTAATCATGGGGAAGTCCAAAAAGGCTCAAAAACGTGTTGCCTATTAAATGAACAGCCTCATATAACAAATATTTCCTATAGATATACAAATTTTAATCTATTTTCACTTTCCTACAAAATCCTTATTTTGACATATTTTAGACTAAAAATGAAAATAATCAAATCAAATTCGGCAGCACTCAATGATATTTTTTTCCAAATATTTTTTTATAGTTTGTATTCATATGTGAAAAGGATCACGTTTTGTTGCAGACATGTTAAATTTTCAAAATTTTTTGTTTTTGGCCTACCCTAATATATAATTATATATATATATATTTACATATACATATATGTTTATATGATACATACATATATATAATTATATATATTATTACATATACATAAATGTTTATATGATACATATATATATAATTATATATATATTTACATATACATATATGTTTATATGATACAAATATATATATAATTATATATAAATTTACATATAAATATATGTTTATATGATACATATATATATATAATTATATATATATTTACATATACATATATGTTTATATGATACATATATATATAATTATATATATATATTTACATATACATACATGTTTATATGATACATATATATATATAATTATATATATATATTTAGATATACATATGTGTTTATATGATACATATATATATATAATTATATATATATTTACATATACATATATGTTTATATGATACATACATATATATTATATATATATATATATATATATATATATATATATATATATATATATATATATATATATATATATAAATATATATATTACATATATAAATATATATATATATATATATAAATATATATATATATATATATATATATATATATATATACATAAATATATATACATAAATATATATATATATATATATATATATATATATATATATATATATATATATATATAAGTATATATATATATATATATTTATAAACAAATATATATATATATATATAAATATATATATATTTATAAACAAATATATATATATATATAAATATATATATATATATATATATATATATATATATATATATATATATATATATATATATATATATATATATATATATATATATATAATAGATATATATATATATATTTATAAACAAATATATATATATATATAATATATATATATATATATATATATATATATATATATATATATATATATTTATAAACAAATATATATATTTATATACATATATTATTTATATATATATATATATATATATTTATAAAAAAATATATATATGTATATAATATATATAAATATATATATATAATATATATATATATTTATAAACAAATATATATATATATATATGTATATAATATATATATATATATATATATATATATATATATATATATATATATATATATATATATATATATATATACAACCCGTAGATGTTGTCCGAAAGTTTTTTTCATATTTTGTTGACGAAAAAAAAAAATTAAAATGCAAGACCGGAATTATTTTTTTTTATTAATTGATAGACTGCCTGCCCCAACCAAACCCTCAGTCGATGTAGCAATACTCCCTTGCGGGTCAGGCTAAAAGATAATAGATATAGCAGCACTCCCTTGCGGGTCAGGCTATTTGTCAGTCGATGTAGCAGCACTCCCTTGCGAGTCAGGCTATAAGATAGTTGATGTAGCAACACTCCACGCATGATTTACATTGCCATTCCAAAAATAAATAAAACAATAACCTGAATTAACCGAATATACCCTGAGATTTATGTATATTATATACAATTTGATGCAAAATCTAAAAGTTTTAAATTAGCCGCAATAAAAAGAAGTTATAAAACATAACTTTATTAAAATATTTTTTTTATAACATTTGCATGCATTTTATTTCCTTGCCTTTACATTACGGCAATTTATTTTTGTAATGGCAATTTAATGAGACAATAATTTTCAATGTGCCACTTCCTCAACGTTGTCAAAACAACGTTTTATTAACATTGGCAAAGTAACACTTTTTCAACGTTTTTCAACTACCACATTTTCAACATTGGTATATGTAACGTTGAATAAACGCTGTTTCATAAATAGCTTATATACGTTGAAAAAGCAGCTAATGTCTAACGTTGATAAACCTTAAACTTTGCGACGTTTTTACAGTGATTATTTGCGTACTTTTATTCAACATTGAATAAACGAGATTTTTTGAGAAGATAATATACGTTGAAATTTATCCGCTTATTCAACGTTGAAAATGTGACGTTTAAAAAGCGGTTTATTTTTAACGTTGATAAAGCGTAGATTTTTAATCGTCTTTAAAATAGCTTTTTGCGTAAGTTGATTCCACGTTGAATAAGCGTTTTTTTTGAGACGCTTAAAATACATTACAATTTCAACGCTTATTCAACGTTTAAATTTACCGCGATTTAGTATACAAAAACAAACATTGATTTAACGTTGAAAGCGCGTTGTTTTTGTGACTGCAACGCTTTTTCTCCGCTGCGACCAGTTTTCAACGTTGATTCAACGCTGACGTGTTTGCTGGGCTGTTTAAGTTAATAATATCAAGAACAGAAAAAAGCAAACCAGGTGGCTTGTTTGCATAAAAAAAATAAAAAGATAAATAAAAAAAATAAAAACCAGAAAATAATAAAAAAGAAGATAAAAATAAAGAAAAAAAATTTTTAGAAATAACTTAATTCATTGTCAATAGTAAGAAGTTTTTGTTTAAGTTTTATTCTAAATTTGTGAAAAGAAGTAGTGGTTTTGATGTCGTTATCAAATTTAGAGTTCCATAACTTGGGTCCTCTATTTGCAATAGAGAATTTGATAGCCGTATAATAGGTTTTGGGTTGAATGTAGTTTTGATTTGAAAATCTAGTAGAGTAAACATGATTTATTTTGTTAAAAAAGATATTAAATATTAGAGGTGTCATTTTATCATCAATTTTATACATAAAATTAAGTATCTGATAAATGTTTAGTTAATAAACACTGAGTATATTTAGTTTATTAAATAAACCTTTTGAGGGCGTTAAACTGTTTACGTTTGAAATAATTCATATAGCATGTTTTTGTCTACTGAATAGTTTTTTTATCTTAGTTGCGTTGGTGCTGCACCAAGCAATGTTCCCATAATTAAAGTTGCTGTGAATAAAAGAAAAGTAAATGTTTTTTAAACAGTTTTGGTCTAAAAATCTTTTAGCTTTATATAATAAGCCAAAAGTTTTTGATATTTTGTTTTCTATTATACTTATGTGTTCACGCCATGAAAGATTTTCGTCTAGAAATACTCCTAAGAACGCGCACGAGTGTTCTCTTTTTATAATAGAATTATCAATGCAAAGATATAATAGAATTATCAATGCAAAGATATAATAGAATTATCAATGCAAAGATATTTTTAATGGAATAATTTTTTTTTTCGTGGAGTCTATGAAAAAGAGTGTATTTGGATTTACTTTTATTTAAGGATAGTTTATTCGACTAAACCATTCAGTTAATTTTGTGAGTTTCTTATTGACTGTTTCAAATAAGAAGTCGATGTTACTATTAGAGTAAAACAAGTTTGTGTTATCGGCGAATAAAATTGAAGTTAAAATACTAGAAAACCTATGTAAGTTTATATAAGCAAGAAAGAGTAGTGGTCCAAGTATTGATCCTTGAGGAACACCGCATATTACTATCGTATATTTTGATTTTTCTTCATTGTATGATATATATTGTTTTCCATTTGTTAAGTAACTTTTAAACCAATCAATGTTTGAGTTTTTTATGCCATAATGCTTTAGTTTAGCTAGAAGAATGTTATGATCAATTGTGCAAAACGCTTTGCTGAGATCTATAAAAACTCCTACTGTTTATTTTTTTCATCAAACGCTTTAAGTATAACATGAACAAGGTGAATAATGGCATTGTCAGTGAAATGTCTCAACTTAAATCCGAATTGTTTGTTGTAAAGAATGTTATTACTATTTAGAAAGAAATAAAGTCTATTGTACACAATTCTTAGTTGGAATTGACTGGATTTGAACTCGCATTGCACAAAAATTCGGTTTTTAACCATTCTTTTGACGCTTTACCCGTCTAAATAGTATAATATACTAAATTATAAATATTTATTGTTAATGTAGTAAATTTTTTAACAATATTAATGCTTAGATACTTTTGATTGGCTGTTAGATAAAAAAGTAACTTCCAAGTTACAAGCAAAAACATAAGTATTACAGTCTGTAGGTTCAAAGAAAACTAATTTCCTCTGAAATATACAACTTCAAATATCCTGCTATCACCTAGTTTTCTTCTTAAATTTGAATAAAAAAGTTAATTTTAATTAAAAGTAAAATATAAAAATTTGAAAGTTTGACATGGTTATTTTATACATTTTGTTGTCTATTTCTGTGACTCATTTCAGACAAACAGAAATCAAAATTTAAATGGTTGTAAAGTCAGAGGTGTATTTTTTCTATATACTAAACAGGTAATACAATACCTGAATTCAACTCTTGTGTTGATTTAAAATCCCTTGCGTTGACCAGAGCTGTTTATATAAACAGATTTGCTTATTATAAAAGAATATTCTTGTCTAAAATTATTTAATTGTGTTTAAATAAGATATGGAAATAAATAAAAAGAACATTTTCATAAGGACGAGGAGACTAAACACCTTTTTTCATAGATGCTTGTGAAGTAAGTTTTACAACAGAAAAATTATTCAGGAGGTTAAAATTGGAACTTTTTGAACGCCTTTTTAGTATCAATTACCGAATTAAAGTTATAAAAATTAGTAAATAAAAACTTCTAGTTAAATTTAAATAAAGTTTTAAATAAAGGTAAAAAATTAATAAATTATACTTCTTTTAATAAATTACATTTCCAATATAGCGTTATATATAACATATATAATTTTGTATTTAGTCAATTAAAAAAAAAGTTATTTACAATAATGTGTTATTGTTAATTTTTGACACGAATCACAAGTAACTTGACAGCAGTAAGTAAACTTGCATCGGCAAGCCACAGTACTATTAGTTGTTTTTTCAATAAAACCTCTGTTACAGCAAAGTTTTTCACAGCTATCAGAACCTTGACTGTCTTTTTTACATATCCTTCCTTTTGTGCCTAAACTCCCCGTTTTTTGATCGTACTCGCAAAAATCTGGGCTTTCAACGTTGTAGACAAGGTCAACAGGAGTAATTTTTTGTTTTCCATTATGAGGTATGAGTTGAGGTGATATTCCATTATTATCTGAACCAACATAAATTGCGTTTAAGTACTTGTTCATAACTTGTACGCTAATAGTATTAAAAGAAGGTAGTTGTTGAATGCATTTTCTTACGGCACAGGCACCAGAAGCTCCGTGACATCGGCAGTTAAGTGGTAAATCTTTATCTTTAACGCGTAGTGCCTTTAAATAAATTAAAAATTAAAAATTGTAAAATATGTAAAAAAATTAAAAAATTAAAAAATGTAAAATATGTAAAAACTTCATTTTTTTAAACAAAAAAAAATAAAGACTTTTTTTCTGTATTTTTAAAGCATTTATATTTTCAAAGCATCTGTATTTTCAAAGCAGTTGTATTTTTAAAGTATCTCTATTTTCAAAGCATCTCTATTTTCAAAACATCTATATTTGACATAAAGCATGAACATAAGAACGAACAAATGTTAAACATTTACTCTGAAAGTGCAAACATCAAAAAAAAGCTACTGCTCCTAAATAATTTTAGCGTTTTTTTTTTTTTTTTTTGATGAAAACATTTTTTAAAGTTCAAAATAAAATAACATTTAACACGACTAGGTTTCTCAAAAGTTTTGAATCAAAACGCTCAAAGGAATACAAATAAGCGCATTGTTTCCGGTTTAAGAAACAACCCGCATCACGGTTTTTCTGTTCCAAATAATTGGTTGAAAAAAAAATTAATTACATTTTTAAACGCTTTTTTAAAATAAATTTGCATTTAATATATATACCGGAAGCTGTATTACTATAAAGAGGTATGGCAATAAAAGATCTACTTAATAAATTTATATATATATATATATATATATATATATATATATATATATATATATATATATATATATATATATATATATATATATATATATATAAATTTATTAAGTAGATCATTTATTGCAATTTTTATTAGAAACTAGAGATCAGTGGTTCAGCGCCACATCTGGGCAAGTTTAATAAAATCGGTAAGGAAGGAGGCGTGAACTTCCTTTCAAATACTTTTCCGCGGTGCTCTGTGATAAGACCGTAAGGACTTCATTGGGCATCTAAAATAATTAAAAAAACAACAAAAAAAACTATTCTAGGCTGTTAAAAGAACTAAAAATATAAAGTTAATTAAAATTTAGAAAAGATCAGTTAAGTTAACTGTCCTAACTTTATTAAAAATTCTTAAATACTGCTATTAATAAGGGTTACCAGATCTACAAGATCGTTAACTTTTTGTGATTGGAGCATCCAACTTATTGTCTAGCTTTGACCAACAATTTTACTCAGAACTCTTATAAAAAATAGCTCTACTGTTTTGTTGTTATTGTTTCAGTGTCTTTGTAAATTAGGGATCGTCCGTGAACTACGTAACGCAAACTTTCACATAAAAAAAACAACAAAAATGATCAAAAGTTTTCCCTCGCAGAGTCTCAATTTAAAAAAAAAAAAAAAATAGCCCATTAAGTTTAATGAAAATCGCTGCATAAAAAAACATTTTATGCAGCGATTTTCATTAAACTTATTTCCTACTTCTGTTTTTTTAAATTATTTTGCTTTGCGTAATTTATGGACGATCCCTTATTGTATAAATACCCATATTTATATTTTAGTACTAAGTAAAAAATGAAGATTAAGTCATATTTTAATGTACAGTTAAGCTAAGCTAAACCAAGACAAAACAAGCTAATATTCAGGAAATCAAAAACTGTTTGAAGTGTTTTTATAACTAAAATAAATTCTTACTGATTGCTTTAAACCTATCTTTTAGACCTTCTATCTTCTATCTATCTTCTTGTTCTAGATTTCTCTACCATTGACTCAAATGAAGAACAGTATTTCTATTTAGGGACCGATTTTTTACAAATAATATTTTTTAACAATTTTTTTAAAAAATGATGCTTTATTTAATATATTTATTTTTACAAACCATCAAATAATTTTTAAAGACTGCATTTTGAGATTTTTTTACAGCACAAGTGACAAATAAAAACTATTATTTGTGTCAATGATTTTAGAGATAATGCTTCCTATCATTTATATATTGAAGATACAAACTATCATGTATATTGAAGATACAAACTATCATATATATTGAAGATACAAACTATATACCTGATAAAGTAAACTATATTTTTTTCTTTTTACTTGTGATAAATGTTAAAACATTTCTTATATTTTCAATTTTTTATTTTATATGTTACGTTTTATCTTTATATTTTTAAACTGTACGCTAATTACATAAACAAACAAGTTATTTAATTAAAATTGTGAGTAATGTAGTTTTTGTTATACAACTACGTTGTATTTTTTGTGCGTGTTACGTTACACGGATACGTAATTTTTTGGCGTAAGCAAACTATAAAATTTATGCTTTTATCAAACAAATGAGGTTTGCAAAATTAAGGTGGGGCCAAAAAACAACATAACTTCTAAAAATATACCGTGCTCCCTAAACCCTAAATACAATACTAAACTAAGTTTATACTCATTAACAGATTTCAAATTTCATCGAATAATCTCTCGATCTTCAATGGTTTTTAGAACCGTAAAACAAAATCATATCATTAATTATTGCTTTTTAAAGTTTCCTAATCTAATCGGTAAAAGCTCAAAGAAGAGTTTTTAATTTTTAGCTGCGGTATTTTAACAAACGAAAAACAGCAAAAAGGTTTCGACTAAAATTTAAAAAATAATATTCTACATATTTGACATATTTATTAAATTTACGTAATATATAACTTCCTTACCAATCTACCAGCTTCTTTATTATGTTCATCAATCTTCCATTTGGGATCACTTTCTTTATCATTTTGAAGTACCTTTCTTGATTCTGCAATTCCATATTCTATATTATTTTCCATGCAGAAATCTTCAAATATTGTTTTTGTTTCCGTCACTTTATAGACTTTTCTCGTTGATAACGGGCACTTACAGTTTTCTATTATTCCTTGTAAACAAGCAAATGCCATTGAATGTGCAAGTCCAGCGGAATAAATAGCAAATAAAAAAGCTGTTTCAGGATAAGCTAAATATTTCAAAGTTAATACATTATAAGGAAAACAAAATCATTTTTATGTGACAAAATTTGGATTACTTTAACTTAAAATGTCAAACCAACCTTGAAGTGCAATTTTGCTATGAGTTGATAAAGAGCAGTTCCAATACCGACTTTTGAATTGTTGTTGGCAAGCATCAGCCGCTCGAATAGATGCATTGTATACTATTTCATTCATTTTAAAGTCATCATTTCGGTGAGAGCATTTTAAAGCAGTCAACCTTCTAATGAATCGCGGAAAAGTAGAACACATAGCGAGTTGATTGCCAGCAATAAATCTTTTTGAGAAAAAAACATACTCATTAAAATAATATATACCGATGAATATAATCTGAAGAATATATTTTTTTTATCTTTATAAATAAGTATTACTATTTTGGAAATTTTTATATTGTAGCCTAAGGTACCTTTCAGAAAAAGTTACTTCTAAAAATACTAGTTGCATAAAGAGCCGTATAGGCTTGGTGAACGCATTCATTTTGCATAAGGAATGGAGTGAAAAGGTGCATTTATGTTTTAACTGTTAAATAGATTTTGTATCCGGGTTAAACATTTATACCTTTGATAACGGCGGCCGTTTCAATATAATTAGCTCTACCGAAAATTTATCATTTTATTCAATTCTATTACATTTAAAAATAACATCGATTATAAGTAAAACAATTTATACTTTAGCAAGTAATCTGTAGTGGATGTGTAAAGTCTACCATACACACCGCGGTAATTTACTCGCTACATTTAGACAGCGGTCAGGAAAATGACAATCGGTAACTTTTTTTTGAAAAAAAAAAAAGTTGTGTAAAATTTTTGCAAAAAATCATCACAATGAATGATCATATACATATATATATATATATATATATATATATATATATATATATATATATATATATATATATATATATATATATATATATATATATATATATATATATATATATATATATATATATATATATTGTAAACGTTTAGTTTAATATATTATAGTTAAAAATTACTGTAAAATTAAAATCATCACAATGAATGATCATATATATATATATATATATATATATATATATATATATATATGTATATATATATATACACACATATATTTATATATATATATATATATATATATATATATATATATATATATATATATATATATATATATATATATATATATATATTGTAAACGTTTAGTTTAATATATTATAATTAAAAATTACTGTTAGAATTATTATTGTTGTTATTTTTATTATTTCATTAATTATCTACTGTAAATATTTTTACAAGGTAAAAGAACGAAAAAAAAAAAAATCGTTAAAACTTAAAAAGAAAAAGAGATCACTTTTGAATGTTTTTTTCAAGAGTTTACTTTAAAATGTATCTACGTTCTTAACGCTTAGAGTGCTTATTTAAATTTATTATAAATTCAAAAATATTTTGTAAAATAAATATTTTTGATTTATAATAAATTTAAACGTGATACACAACTTATCGATTTAGTACATCACTATTTTTTGTTTGATATTTTCTTAAATACTTAGAAATTAATGAGTATATTATAAACTATATTTTCAAATTAAAAATCGTAAAACAAAAAATAAGAAGTTTAGAATCTATAGAAAGTTGCAAGTTGCAAGAGCTAAAAAAATTAAACAATAAAGATTCCGTTAAATCAAATTTATAAATCCGGATGTTTAAACTTATGACGTAAAACTTGAATAAATTTATCTGATAAGATTTCATAGTGGTTTTAAATAACTGCTTTTATTTTCAGTATGTTTTAAAACTATTGCTCCTTTCTCCAGTTATTTAAAAGCTTTATCGGAAACTTGGAATAAATTTTAAATGAATTGACTTTTTTCATCTTTCCAATTCGGAAAGATGAAAAAAGTCATTATTATTTAAATTTTTTGAAAATAATATATATTATAATAAAATGCTTATATATTCACCACTTTATTAATCAATTACGACACAAAATGAAACTGAAATGTTATTAATGCTATTAATTTTACTAAAATATTAGAAAATTAATGGATCCATTTTTTTCCTATTATAAACAACAACAGCAATTGGATTTTTTTTTTCAAATAACTGTCTAGATTTTTTTATGTCACAAATGTAAATATGCACTTCAATTTAAACAGCTTAGAAGCTGTTTAAATAGAGGTCGATAGATAACGTTAGATTACTATAAAGGTTTTCAAAAAAGAATGAAAACATTTTTTTTACAGTGTTACATCTTTGTTATAGGTTTTCTAAATTAAATTTATGCACCAAAAAGATTTTCTTTAGTTATTATATTTCATTACCCAAACTGCCACCGTGTTTTAATGGAAAGTAATCTTTTTACTTTTCATTAAACTTTTAATTTATTTTGTAATAATATTATTAATTTTTTTCGTAATTAAAAATAAAGATTTTTTTTAAAGATTCATCCAGTAACAGTTAACAAGGAAAGACACCGACACAACTTAATCCTATAAAAATCTAACTCAATGCTATTTATAAAAAAAAAAGATGTTATAAAAAATATATACAATATTTTTATATATTTTTAATATTCAAATATAATGATATTCAATGTAAAGTTTGTCTGTTTTATCCGCAGAAAGTAAAAAGTTTTAAAACATTTAATCGCACTATTTAGTATATTAAAAGTCCAAATTGTGTGATTAAATATTATAACATAACATTTCTTCACACTGTTTTATCATATAGCTTATTGTGTAATGGACTATCCCGTTGGGCACAGGACGTAAAAAAGACGTCTTTTAAACGTCTATTGAACGTTTTGGACGTCTTTTGAACGTTCAAAAGACGTCTTATTTAGGTCCTGTGCCCACTGGGATGTGTCTACACTAGAAATACAAATAATTTACTAAATCTTGCGATTATATTTTTTTATTATTATTTTATATTATTATATTTTTAGTTGCAGAACGGGCAAGTTAACTAAGACAACACTATTGTTGAAAAAATAAATAATTTTAGTTTATTTAAATACTTTAATAAGTTATTTGTATATTCTTATAAATATGCATGCGGATATTATTGTCTTACTTAACTTTTATCTTTAATCATTATATAAATTTCATTTTCCTTCATATTTAATAAATGATTATTAAAAACAGTTATAACTTAGCTAAAGTTTGCTCGCTAAACTAAAGTTCCGTTCATAAAGCTTAAGTAAACCGTAAAAAAATGCGTTTGCTCATAATTACAAACAAGAAAAAAGAATAAAATCAGAAATTTTGATTTTTAACATATGTTCCTCATTATTTGTTATTAAAATTCACCTTTGAGATTACATTAGATTTTTACAAATAAAATTCCAAATCTGATTTAATTATGTCCTGGACAAATAGAGGTTGAGTTGTCACCAGCAAAAGATTAGTTCCTTCCTTACTGATTTGGTTTTTTGCATTAAGACATACACTTGCTATAAATAGATTTAAGATCAACCCTAAGTCTGATGGAATTAAGTTTAAAAAAGTATATTTTTAGCTTAAATTTTTTATAACAATTATCGTGTTTATTTTAACTTGTTATAATAAACATCTTATTTGCATTGGTTTATTATAGTAAATATCTTATTTGTTTTGGTTTATTATGGTAAATATCTTTGTAATGCTTTAAAGAACTAAAATTTAATTAAATTAACTGGCACATTACAATTTTCATAAAATGTTTATTCGCTTTTGATTACAATGACTTTTTGCAAAATATTTATTTATAATATTGAACAATTATTTTGATTATATATGCAGTGGCATAACAAGAGCTTTCTTACGCAGAACTCTAATTTGCGTTTATATTGCAAAAAAAATTTTTGTTCAAAAGCTAATTTATATGTATAGGATGTTTATTATAACTAAATCCACCTTTTTGCTGTAGTATACTATTAGTATTTTTTTTTTTTTACATTTATTTTGCTTTTTAACAATAAATAATCAACATATATATATACAAGAAAGAAAAAATATGTCCGTAGAACAAAAAAGACAGTAAAACCTTGTCAACAAACACCGTTTTTGCATATACAATAAAAAATATAAACTTTTTTTTTTTACAATGATCTTTATAAAATAAAGAGTTAAACAGACAGGGGCTCAAAGAAGATGAAAATGACAATACGTCATTGCAATCTTTTCATAGAGCCCTTTTATACATTTTCAATAGAATATAGATATTAAATTAAAAACCCTAATGGGCATAAAACTGCTGCGCTAATCAGTAAATCAAAAAAAGATCAAATAAAATAAATGCTAAAATAGTTAAAGTTACTTGGTGATCTCTTTAAGCACAAATAGTTCTTAAAAATGTTCTCTTTTATTAGAAACTTAAATGAACTTAATGACTTTGCCATACATTTGAATCCTTTTTGATAACCATTCCATTTATTTGGTCCTCGATACGCAATGCTATATTCAGCATACTTATTAAAGTTTTGAGGCAGTTTATATGAGTTACTTATATTTGCTCTTAGATAATAATTTTAATTTATGTTTATTTCAAACTTGTTATTAAAGTTTGCAGGAGAGAGATTATTATTGAATCGATACATAAAAATTAAATGCTGATAGATATTTACTTCAAAAACATCCATCATTTTCATATCTCTCATTATAGGTTTGGCGTGTCCACGCTTATTTTCAGAGTAAATGATTCTGCTAGCATGTTTTTGTAAGCTTTAATTTTTTTAAGTTTTGATGGTTGCGTACTCGCCCATGTTCTGCTTGCATAGCCGATGAAGCAATGAATTAGTCCAAAATATATTAGTTTGAGACTTTGTTTATTGATATATGAGCGAACTCAATACATCATACCAATTATATTAGTGATTTTAGATTGAATATATATTATTTGAGGAAGCCAGGATAAATTCTCATCAACAAAAGCTCCTAAGAATCTAATACTGGCTTGTTTTTTAATTAAGTTTTCATTTAAGATAAGGTCAGGCAACTTGAGAGGAAGGTTTTCTTCTAGTGTTTTTTATGGAATAATATATAGTTTGTTTTCTCTGAGTAAAGTGAGAGTTTGTTAGCCCTAAACCAATTATTTAATTTATTTAGTTCAATATTCATATCTAAGTATAATTTCTTAATATCATTGGTAGTAAGAAATAGATTTGTATCATCAGCAAACATGACAGAATTAAGTTTTAAAGATGCATTTCAAAAATCATTTATATAAATTAAAAATAGAAGTGGACCAAGGATAGATTCTTGGGGACTCCACATAAAACATTTAAACTCCAGATTGTATATTACACACGTAATGTTTTCTATCGGTAAGATAACTTTTAATCCAATTGTAAGTTTAATTAATTATACCATAGTGCTTTAGTTTATCTAATAGGATGCAATGGTCAACTGTGTCATAAACTTAACTTTATGTATTTTCTTGCCTTTTCTTCAAATAAAATGTTCAAACAAAACAAAATAATTTAATAAAGTTAAACTTACACTTTTGAAATCAATTTCATTACTTTTCTTTTAAAATTTAAAATAAAATTCTGAGATTTTGACAACAGATTTCAAAGAACAAAGTCAGCTTAATAATCTCAAATTTGATGATCTAACAGAGGAACGGCCCTTTCGTTATGGAGCAACACAATTCATAAGATCAAAAATTAATGAAATCACCATCTGCAGTTTGAATGTTTTGCATTTAGGTGGATCAATGGTAAAAAACCAAAGCACTTAGTTTAAATTTGATTTTTTTTAAAACTATGAACAATAAATAAAAACTGTAAAAAAAAACTTTTTAAAAAATAAAAAAAATCAATTTTAAACTGCTTCAGTAAGCATAAAAACACACAAAAAGTGAGTTAAATAAACAACTGTTACTTGAAAAATGTGTTATCAAGCTATAAATTTTATAAATTGGAGACAACACATTGATAAAGTGCCTGGAGCAGGATTATATTATATTTCAATTTCGTTTCATTACGGCAGCTAAATTAGTTAATAATTCAAAAGTTTGAATAAAAGTTGACAGGAAAATACAAATTTGTCAATAAGAAAAACATTTCTATTAAAGATCTTGCTTCAGACACTACTTTAAAGTATAATAAACAACTCGTGAAAATTTGAACGTTTAACTCTGTGTGGATTTTGAGATTTCGTTGTTCTAAGATTATTACATTCGAAAAAATAAATAATGAAAAAAATACAAAAGAAACTAATATAAAGGAAGATGTTGCTTGAGCAATCTACAAATAAAACAATAAAAACACATTAAAACTGAATATTTTAAAATATAGTAGAAATATTTCAAAAAAACACAGATATTGTCTATTTTGATTTTTATAGGAGATTAAATGAAGAAATTATCAACCTGCTATGGTTGCTATACGCGTTACTATGAACAATTATTAACAAGACGACAATTTTATTGTTTTAAACAGGTTTTTAATGTATATATGCATATATATATATATATATATATAAATATATATATATATATATATATATATATATATATATATATATATATATATATATATATATATATATATATATATATATATATATATACATATATATAAATATATATATATATATATATATATATATATATATATATATATATATATATATATATATATATATATATATATATATATATATACTAATTTTTACAAATCTGGCCGGAGCCGGATTAGCCGGATTTCTACTGAAAAATCCGGCCAGTGCCGGAGCCGGATTTCGTTTCAAAATTACAGCAGCAATGTTGACCATTCTCAATACCAAGTGACAATTGTTTTTTGTTAAGTTTTATTATAGTTATTAAAATAGAAGTACACACTTTCACATAACATATCATAACATAACAATATAATTGATAAACAATTGAAACTTTCAATTTGAAAGTGAAGTAAAGTAACTTCATTCTCAGTTATTTTTTTTAAATGTCTTTGATCAGTTTTAAATTGTACTTTAGAAATATTGGCATAAATATATATATGCATTATGTGGCAGGAATAAACTACAATGACAATAAAGGACCTCAGCAGCAACACTAAACAAGCGCTCTGATGACGGGCTTGTCGGTGGGGCACCCAAGTAAATGCGATCTACTCTAGCCACAGCTTACAATCGTTGCATAATGTCACTCCACCACTGTAGTGGATCAGCGCGTCTAATTATTTCTAGTTCTGTCAGATACTGGCTTAGCTGAGTTTAATGCCTGTTGGTAATTGTTGTTCATGTGCTGTGCCATCAGCGGACGTAGCTTAAACAATTTCATCAATACATTTTCAGAGTAATGATGATGATTTATAAGAATTTTCCAGCTGCGCTTGTTTTGCTGGAATTTCTTCAATTTTATCAATCTGCTGCTTAGCATGCTGAAATTGACTTCCATCTTGCATCGATAGCCTCTGTACTGTAACTTTATTGAATGTATATTTAACCACACTTTTATTTTCACTTCAGACTCTATTGTGTGTCTTTACTTCAGAATATCGTATGTCTTCCTATCGTATGTCTTTAGAATTTTTCGTTGAGTTGTTGTTTGCAATAAGGCTTAGCTAATTAAATTGTAAATAAATGTAAGTACGATACCATTACAAACATGGAGTTCAAAGAATATAGAATTACAAATAACATTGATTTGTATAAATAAAATATTAAGTATACATGTAAACACGGCAAAACAGGTGTAATAAATATCTGACCAAATCAGAAATCCGGGTAAAATTTTGCCAGATTTGTAAACTTTTTGCAGGAGCCGGATTTCCTAATATATATATATATAATATATATATATATATATATATATATATATATATATATATATATATATATATATATATATATATATATATATATATATATATGTATATATATATATGTATATATATATATATATATATATGTGTATATATATATATGTATATATATATATATATATATATATATATATATATATATATATATATATATATATATAAATATATATATTATAAATATATTTCTTATTTTTATATTTGTTTTATATTTTTACATTAAGGTTATAAATACTTTTTAACTATTTAAAAATTAAGAAACATTAAAAATGAGACTATTCTCAGAGGCAGGTAATAATTTTGATGAAGTGAAGACACACGATAGAGTCTATGTTTCTATTGTTTCTAGTGAGTCTATGTTTTAAATAACCGGGGTTATTTGAAACAGGATTTGTTTAAAAGTTGTAATTTAACGTCATCTGTCAAATAGATTACTATATCTTATCTATTTACGTTGCTAAACTATTTATTTTATACCAAAACATGTAATTTATTTTGAAATATTTTAAAAATTAACTTTTTCAAGGTGTTTGTGTGATTTTAAGCAAATCAAGTAACTATTTGTAATTTTTGCTTTGTTTTATGCAATTATATGTGATATTTCAAAATAAAAAAAGTCAGATAATATCAAATTTCTATTTTATTTGTTATATTATTTGAAGCTATATTTTTTTTGTTTTTTTATATGAAACTTCAGATTTTTGCAGCTTATTGTGACTAAAACAAATACTAGTTTACATGCATTAAAACGGGGGCTGATAAGGATACAGCCTCCGGTCTCAGAAAAAATAGGCTCTTTGACCCGTAACCTTTTTTATTTTTGTTCCTGGAAACCAGACCAGACGTTTTTTTTCATTGGTCGTTCGTTTATTTGGAGTTGTATTTAATTGCAACAGAAGTTACATAAAGTTTGCAAAAAAATTTCATTTTTTTTCATTTTGCATTTAGCATAGAAAAACGATATGAAATATATAAAGCACCTAAAAGAAACAATAAAGATCAGTACAATGTCAAGTGGGAAAAATTTTATCAAAAGCAACAATATTAAAAAAATGAATAAATTTTTTTATGAATAAGTTTCTTATGTCAAAATATTACCAACAAAATATTAAATAGTACTAGAGGCCTTTCAGTATTAATCATCAGTAGTACGATTGCAAATGTAATTATCACGATTTTGATATTTGCAAAAAGTTATATAATAAAGTTGTTTAAAGGACTCTTTATTCTATGTGTGCGGTTTCTTAAATTGTTTGTTTTTCCAGTATAAGTAGATAATTTTTACATGATAAGAATTTTAGGTGATAAATGACATTTTTACTGTTACATGTAGTGTGACTTTTAATGTTTCAAATAGTGCCATTGGACGTCTCAAGTTTATTTACTTCTTGTAAATATAACCGACTGTTTTTGCATTTGAATAGTCCCATTTTCTTGACATTTGACTAGAGTGATATTTTGAGCGCGTTATTTGTCTCAGTAAGTTTGGAAGTTGTTTGAAGGTAATTACTGGTTGAATACTTGAAAATTTTTTTTAAATCTTTCATTATCAGATAACCCAGCAAACATGACAACGTTGAATCAACGTTGAAAACCGGTCGCAAAAGATGTTGCGGAAACGTTGACAAAGTAATCGATTTTGCAAAGATATGTAACGTTGTTTAATAGACGTTGATTAAACGTTATTGCGTAACGTTGAAAAAACGTTACTAAATGACGTTACAAAAGCGTCGCAACTAAACGTTGAAAAAGCGTTACATAAAAAGCGTTGTATTAACGTCGCAACTTAACGTTGAAAAAACGTTACTTAAAAAGCGTTGCATAAACGCTGTTAAAGCAGTCTATTTTGCAAGGATTTGTAACGTTGTTAGTAAAACGTCGATTTAACGTGACTCAAAGACGTCGAGTAAAGGTTGAAATATAACGTTGAACCAACGCTTAAATGCGCTGTATAAAAAATCGCAAAATATTATTAAACGCAATTAAACGTGGCTATAATATATATTGAATTGGCAAATAAAACTAAATTGTAAATTTGAACTAATTGTAATTTGAACAATAATTAATACAAACAGTAATATACAATGATAAATATAAAAAAGCTTAAAATATACAATTTATAGATATATATATAAAAATATAAATATTTTCTTTAAAATTTATGTGTGTGAGTGTTTGCATATATATTTATGCAATATATAAAACTACAATTAACAGGATATCGTATCGATAGGCCAGGATATCATTGAGATACAGAATCTAAATCAAAAAACAAAACTTGTACCATTAGTATTCTGAAAGCAAACGTAAAAAAAAAAATGTTATTAAATTAGTATAATTATTATTAAATTTAAAAAGTAAAAATAAATAAATAAATAAATATATATATATATATATATATATATATATATATATATATACATATATATATATATATATATATATATATGTATATATATATATATATATATATATATATATATATATATATATATATATATATATATATATATATATATATATATATATATATATATAACTTATTTATATATATAATTTATAATTATAGGTTCAGGTGTCACTCCATTGACTAGTTTTTAACTATATGAGTGACACCTAATCTTATTTATGTGAGATTATAAATGTTATTGTAAATTTTCATATTTTATGGTTAAATAAATGGATTATTATTATATATAAAATATATAGATAAACAAATTACATATATATATATAAATTATATATATATATATATATATATACACTGTGTGACAAAAGTTATCGTACACTTTAAAAAAATTACTAACTCTTAATTTAGAATAAAAGAAATGCAAGGAACAAGTTAAAAACTGAATAAAAACTATTTGATTTATAATTATTTAAACAAAAATTGAAAAAACAGAATAAGAAAAAAATTTTATTTTAATATCTTGATGAAAAAGCAAGAAAAGTAACAAAAAGAAGGTGACAAAAGAAATCGTACGCTTTCAAAATAGTACACTTTGATAAATATTATGGGAACTAAACTTATATTTTAGTATCGTGTATTTTGTCCTTTAGCTTTTACAACAGCAGCAAGACGTCTTGGCATCGATTCAACGAGTTTTTTTGTAATAGACGGATCGATTGATTCCCACGTCTTTACAATTTGGACTTTTAATTGTTCAATGGTGTTTACACCTGTTCTATCTATTCGTCTATCGATTTCATCCCATAAATGTTCTATTACATTCAAATCAGGGCTTTGAGGTGGATGATTTTGTATGTCCCAACCTTTTTTTTCCATAAATTCCATCACATCTTTGGCCTTATGTTTGGGATCGTTATCTTGAAGAAAAACGAAGTCATCACCAATACCAAGATTATGTGCTGATTGTTCAACATTTTCTTTAATAATACATTTATAGTAATGTTTATCCATATTTCCTTCAATAAATACTAACTTTCCAACACCTGCTGCCGACATACATCCCCAATCCATTACTGATCCGTTTCCA
>NC_088925.1:11075000-11340000 GCF_038396675.1 Hydra vulgaris | reverse complement strand
ATATATATATATATATATATATATATATATATATATATATATATATATATATATATATATATATATATATATATATATATAAATAGGTTAGAAGAATTGCAAAAGTTTATAGTGTAAATGTAAAACAAATATTGCAAACGTTTTAAATAGGTATATTAATTGTTTTTACTATAATTAGTCATATAAATATATTTTGAAATAGTCAAGTGTATATTTTTTATGGTCTTAAATAGTTTATGATAATTTTAATAAAAATAAATAAAAAATTTACAGTGTATATTTCAATGCAATAAGTACTTAATTCCCTCATTAAAATGGTGTATGCATCTTCCCGCCTCAAAACTATATTTTCTTAAACAGAATATCAAACAACCCAGCCGGCACCATCTGGTATTGTAAATAGGCAGAGTATTTATCAGGTATTATATACCGCTGTTGATACCAGAAAAATACGCATCTAGTTTTAAGTTTTAAATTCGAGTTCAATATCACGTTTTATTCTAAAATACGTATAACCGTGCCCGTTTTTATTTAAATATAAGCATTTAAAGTTAGGATGCGTACATTAAAAATGCTAGATCAAATTTAAGAAGTTTTAGTGAAAAGTCGTTTTTTCATTTATGGAACTTTTAAAATTGTCTAAAATGATTATCTTGTTTTAATAAAAACTTATATTCTATAACTATATTTTGGCAGGAATATTCAGGTATATACGAGAAGCTACATGAATAGTCTTCATATAGCTTTTGTGATATATGTAAAATGTTTTAGCAGAACGATATATCTTCAGAAGAGATCGATCCTTCTGATAAACTTTTCAAATGTAGTAATGCTTTTTTCATTAATATAATGTTATATAATATAATACATAATTAATATCATTTTATTAAGTTATGTATTATTTCTTATAACTTAGTATTAACATAATATTAAGTTATAAGAAAAGTTATCGTTAAAGCGGTATACAGTTTTATGTATACTATTATTAACTGATGTCGTCATTTACAGCCTAATTGTAATATATCTGTTATCACATAACATACGTGATAATGGAAAATAAATACCAAAAAAATCCAGAAGTATAGATAGAATAAGTCTATCTATACATCTAATAAATATTTTGTTGTTATTGTGGCTACATATTAGCGGAAACTGTACTTACAGTTTCGCTTAATATGTTGATATACGTGATAATGCTTTAGCCGAACATTATTTATTGTTCTGCTTAAGTATTATTGCATATACCAACATTTCAGTGCAAACTGTAATAGAGGTATATATATGTAGATTTACCTCCATTACATATATATGATATATTTTTAAAGAATATGAATTATTACGTGTATCAACACATCAGTGGAAACTGTAAGTACAGTTTGCACTGATATGTTGATATATGTGATAATGCTTTAGCCGAACAATATAGTTCTGCTAAAGTATTATTACATATGCCAACATATACTAGAGATATAAATATTATTGCATATAATATATGTGATAGTAGATATACCTCCAGTGCTAACGGGTGGCCCAAGATAAATGGCATAGGTAGTATTTTTATTATAACTTTTTTTTTTTTTGGCTAGAACAGCGAATTTTTTTTAAAAGATTTATTATTAAATTTTCTATAAATCGGTCTTGATGGCCTTGTTTCATGGTTTTTAATTTTATTTGTAGATAATGAAATCTTAAGATTTGCAAAAGTTTTTACTTTCTAAATACCAAAATGGTGATGGTCCATCAAAAATATTTGCTGATATTAAAGGTATCATTGGGTTTCGTACAATAAATCGGTGGTGTCAAATGATAAGAGACACAACTCTATCGAGTTGAAATGTCCATCAGATGGTCCAAGATCAGTTCGAACAAATGCAAACATTCAAAAAATCTGAAACGTAAAAAGAGGATTTCATCTCGAAAAGTAGCTAATGAACTCAATATCTCCAGAACCAGTGTTCAAAGAATACTTCAAAAGGATCTCAATATGCAGGCATACAAACACAGAGTTGAACCACTGCTTACAAAAAGTCAAGAGAATTAAATTTGCAAACTGGATAAGAAATCATTTTTGAAAAGAACAAACACTAAAAATTCTGTTTTCAGATAAAAATTTTTTTGATTTAAATGGTATGAACAATGCCCAAAATGATCGCTTGTGGTCCACTAATCGTAATGAAGCTGATAAAGATGTTGGTGTTAAACAGAAACAAAAAATCCCTCAAAGATAATGGTTTGATTGGGAGCTTGTTCAAAAGGTGTTACACCACTGGTTATTTAGGGTCATAAAAACTGAACAATAAAAAAACTGCATTTAGATAAAAATAGTAAAATAAATATTTTATGGGCTGGGTGGGCCGAAAAACTAGGTTTTTTTGTTCCCAAGCTCTAATCACCCCAATTCTTTGCAAAACATTCTTTTTTGATATAAGCATAAACATACAAAAGATTGGAGTTTGCACAATGCCTGTATGTATCAAAACTCAAACCTCTAAAAAACTAGTGCACACCACTGAATGTTATTACCTTATTATTAAGTTATTATTAAATTGATAAATATTTTTGTCATTGAAGTTTAATATTGATTTCAACAGTTTTTTTTTATTGAAAGACCTCGGGGAATGTAAAGACTGGCACTACTTTGAATAAAAAGTATAAGCAGCTACAAAAAAAGTATGCTATGAATTAAATTGTATATTCAAACAGACTATTTGAATATAATGTTACATTATATAAGTAATGAATTGAAGTGTTCTCAAATTTTCTATTTTTACAGACTTGAATGTTTTATATTAATAATTTTTCATTCAAATGTTATATCTAAAAAAATGTGTTTCTCTTAATCATATTCAATAATGTCCATTTATATGTTGCATCTTCAAAAACAAAAATAATTTGTAATTTGTTTTTTAAAGTTGATAAACATCTAATACAAGGTATCAGATATACTTTGTATGAGGTTATAGAAATCTGATACAAGGTATCAGATTAATAAAAACCTCCAAAAAATGCCATGATCCAAGCAAGTATTGTAAGTTTCAAAATAGGTTCCACAGATATAGTGACTTGCGATGAGGCATGCAAAGCTGCTCAATTGTATCGCTTTTTATTTAAAAACTTGTGCGGAAAAGTATCAAAAAGTATGTATATGCAACAAATTGTTTTCATGACAATGATATTTTCGTTTCATTTCTGAAAATTCTTCTTCCATTTTTAGTATATCTTGATTTCAGAAACTATTTTTATTAATAATAGTTAACATATTTTTTTAGATTTGGATCTTATTTATATTATTTCAAGATATTCTTGTTTTTACCTTCATGAAAAAGATAGCATATTCAAAATATAAAATGAATTTATTTCTATTAGTTTTTATAAATATTACCTGTTATAAATATATCAATAACATGACACCTTTCATAATGTTATGCTTTTTATCTTTTTTAATAAATTAAGGTGTAAATGATTGTAGTAGTTCTATTAGTTAAAGCTAAGTTTATATAATGGTTTAAGTTTAAATTTTTGTAAAAGATTGAGTTAAGGTTAAGGTTAGCTATTTAATCCACAACCAAATATCTAAAGCTAGGCTGTTTAACAAGCTATGCAAATTGCGAAGAATAATCAATTAATGAGTGATTTTAACATGAAGGATAAGCATGAAAGCAGTCCTTTGGTGTTACTTGCCTTTATAAAATAATGAAAGGGACGTTTTTATTTAATGTATAAAACTAAACGTGTATATATATATATATATATATTAATATGTATATATATATATATATATATATATATGTATATATATATATATATATATATATATATATATATATATATATATATATATATATGTATATACATATATATATATGTATATATATATATATACATATATATGTTTGTATGGTGCATATATATTTTATACTGTATATAAAGTCGGACTACGAGGTGATAAAACCATAACATAAACCACCCATAAAGTCAACAGTGCTCGTAAACAGAAAACTTTGGTCCGGCTTTCTTATTTAATTGTTAAATAGTTAAAAATAAAAACATGCTTTTTTTTAACAAACGCTCTTAACTTAAACAATTGCAATGAGAAGGATGTCGACGATGCTATTAGGTAACCAAAAAAATTCGTGCGGTTTTTGGTAATTGAATTGTTTTTAGCATTTTTTACAACACCCACATCGCACAAGGCAAGTAGCTTTGTTGCGTAATAGAACGCGTGTGTCACGCGCAGTTGCTGCATATATAGTGTAGGCTTGTAACGAGCTTACAGGAAAGGTTTTGTGTAAAGAAAGGATGGCAACCCAACCAACGATTTTTCGATCTTGCTTACTTTACAAGTTCAAACTTGGAAGGAATGCAACACAAGCGGCCAAAAACATCTGCACAGCATTTGGAGAAGGTACAGTAAGTGAACGCACAGCACAGAAGTGGTTTCAGCGATTCTCTTCGGGAGATGAGTCCATCGAAGACCTGCCGCGTTCTGGACGCCCATTGTTGGTTGATGAGGATGAACTGAAGGACGCTGTCGAGTCTGACTCCAGCCAAACTTGCCAAGAACTTGCAGTGAGGTTTGCTGTGAGTGTTGAAACTATCCGCCTGCATCTGCATGCGATTGGGAAAGCGTGGAAGCTGAGTCGGTGGGTTCCCCACAAATTGTCGATCGACAACAAGAAGCAACGGCTTACGATCTGCACATCACTCTTATCACGCCACAATGTTGAGCCTTTTCTTGATCATTTATTGACATGCGACGAAAAATGGATTGTGTACAACAATACCAAGCATTGCTACCATTGGTTGTCCCCCGATGACCCCATCCCAAAGACACCCAAGCCCAATCTCCACGAGCGGAAGGTTTTGCTCTGCATTTGGTGGACTACAGCTGGTGTGGTGCATTACGAGCTGCTCCCAACAGGCCAAACCATTACTGGACTGGTTTACTCAGCACAGCTGCAACGAGTTCACGACCTGTTGCTTGTAAAGCAGCCAGCACTGGTGCACAGGAGAGGAGTTCTGCTTCTCCACGACAACGCGAGACCGCACACCGCTCGCGTGACTCAGGACAAGCTCCAAAGCCTTGGTTGGGAGAGTTTGCCTCATCCACCATACTCGCCAGACCTCTCCCCTACTGATTTCCATTTTTTCGTTTCCCTGGGAAATCATTTAAAAGGACAGCAGTTCCGAGACCAGGACGCGGTTGAAATGGAGTTGAAAGCTTTTATAGACTCAAAGGACCGAGAATTTTTTAGAAGTGGAATAAATAAGCTTGTTTTACGTTGGGAAAAAGTTTTAGATGCTAATGGTGACTATTTTGATAAATAAATGTACTTACTTTTGTCGTTTTGTGTGTTTTTATTATATACGGAAAAACCGCACGAACTTTTTTGGTTACCTGATATTTCAAAGCACCTTAAACATGCGCTAATGAGAAATGGTGGATGTAAGTTCACTGAAAAAATGTTTTATAACAATATTTTGAAATGCTTATGTATTATTTTTATAGCTTTTATATATATATTTTTTTATACCTGTAAAAATACAGTTATATTTTAGTCAATATATATTTCTTAAATTTATTTTATTTTTAGTAGATTTTGTTCTAATTATAAATCCAAAGTATAGTTTAAAATAAAGGTATCATAAGAACTTTCAAGTCGCTATTTAGCTAATAGTTTAAGAAGACTAAATTTGGGCTTTTAAATCCATACGGCTATTAATTTCAACGTTGTTTTTACTTACACTTTCAACTAGTGTGCGACGTTTAACCCTAACCAAAATATAACGTCAATGTTTAACATTTATAATGCGTGGTAATTTTACGTTATTTTAAGTTTAAATTTTACCATGTATGTAACGTTGAAACTTAAGAGTATTTAGACGTCAAATCAAATTCGATTTTTAACGTCAAAAGTAGGCGGTATTTAGTTGTTAGACTTCTACGTCACTCTGTTTTTCAACTCAATACCAATATTCTACGTCAAAAAAACGTCAGTTTAACCTAATTTTGACGTTATATTTACGTCTAAATGTTTGCTGTGTAGTTTTTATTTAAAGTAAAATCCCCAAAAAAGAGGGAAAAAAGAAAGAAAAATAACATTGTTCAACCCTCGTATAGTAAAAGCGTTTCCACCAATGTCACACTTATCTCCCTAAACTTCATCGACAAGCATTTCCCAACAACTCACCCTTTAAGTAAACTTTTCAATCGCAATACCATCAAAGTGAGTTACAGCTGCACCAAAAATATCATAATTATAATAAAAAACCACAACAAGAAAAACGCTTCAGAAAGACCAAAAGAATACCCACCCTGCAATTGCATAAATAAAGAAAACTGCCCAATAATAAAAATATATAGAGCCTCTAATGTTATTTATGAATCTATAGTATCCCTAACACTCCAGAAAAAGTATATATCGGCCTAGCGGAAAGCGAATGGAAGAAAAGATCGGCTAACCACAAACACTCATTCACAAACAAAAAGCTGAAAAATTCAACCACCTTTTCTTATTTTTTTAAATTTATTCAACCATATCAATAAAAATTTTCAAATGCTCATCGTAAATTAATAGAATTTGGTTAGGTTTCACTCATATAGTTACAAACTAGTCAATGGAGTGACACCTAAAAAACATAAAATTCTCGAAAAAATAAATTAAGTAATAATAAAAAAACAAAACAGAAAAGCAAAAAAATATAAATGAGAGAGAAAAAAGAAAACTTTTAGAGTATATATAGCAAATTAAAGTATATATTTTCAAGTATATATAACAGTTTTAAAGTATATATAGCAGATAAAAGAAAACTTAAAAGTAACCCCCAAATTAACCTGGTTAATAATTAAACAAGTCCACGCCTACAGTAACGTAGCAAAAAAAATCTTGCTTTGCATTTATAAAAAACTTTGCATAACATCATACAAAAATACGCAAAAATTATTAAATAAAAAAACAGAAATATCTAAGTGCCGTCACGAAATCAAGTTCTTGCTTGACAATCACGGGCCAAAAGAAAAACCAAACCACGCTCGCAAATAGTAACATTTTATAAGTGTTTTTGAACTTCACGATGTTTATTAATAGCATACTTTTTTTAACGAAAAAAACAATGTATTTTTTACCTGATGATTGCAAAACACATGAAACTTTTAGTTGTAAACATTATGTAGTTACTTTTATTTAATCTCCTCAAAAAATCAATTTTATAGCTATGATATCATAGATGGACACTCTTGCTATATGCACACAGCAAAATTAAATTTATATATATATATATATATAAATATATATATATAAATATATATATATATCTATATATATATATATATATATATATATATATATACATATATATATATATATACATATATATATATTAGGGGTATGACTAAATTGCAAATTTCATTTCTCGGAAATGGCATAGCGGCAAAAGATGAACTTTACTTGTATTAACATTAAATATTAACACTTTTTTCAAAATCGATAAAAAACTCCCTACCTGTGCACATGAAATTATATTGAAAAAGCGCAAACATTGAAAAACACTATTTTGTTGTATGCAAATAAAACAGTTTAACATATGTAAACAAGATTCAACTAACAAAAGGCATTAACAGCCATACCATCTATCTAGTTATTTTCTTATATCGATGATATCAACGGTTCAAATATATTTATAATTGAAAAAAATTTTCGCTTGGTATTTATTAGTTATAACTGATTATTTTTCATTTTATTTAATTTTAATTAATAAAATTTAATTTTAATTATTAAATTTAATATAAAATTCATAACTTTGTTTATAGCATATCGCAAAGCTTCAAATTCTGTTAATAAAAACACATCTGTGTGGTCTAAAAATTTAATATTCAAACAACGGAAAAAAATTCGAATCGTTGAGAAAAATTTGAGCCAGCGCAGCAAAATACCAAACGAATTTACAATACTTTTTAGATACTTATTTCTTGCTACTGGAATGAAGTCCAAAAATGAACGATGTAATGTCGTAGCAAAGGAGTTACGAACACTATGGGCAAAATTCAATTATCCGTGTCAAAGTGAGCGTTCTGTAAAAAGAAAAGTGTATTTTGTGATTGATAAATATTTGAATTATCAGAAAAGACCAGATGGCAACATAAAATCTTTTTTCTCACCATTACTTGATCTAACTAATGTACAAGGAATTTGGCTGAGTACAGAGGACAAAAGTTTCGATAAATTGCAGATATCTTCTAATGGAGATATTAGCTATTTAAAAACAAAACAAGTCCCAAAAGATTTAATTTATCCATCGAAACGACAAGCTGTATTGCCTGATTTGTCCTGGAAAACATCAGTATCATGTGCTGTGTTCTCAGATTCTACTGAATCATCAAGCAAGCCATCCAGTGAAGAAGATTGGGACTATAATACTGTCGAATGCAGGACGAGTAAACGTAAGCATCATTCTACTAAAAATACAGTCAACTTGATAACAAAGACAAACTTATGAACGAAGAAAGCATCTAAAGTTACGGATATTTACAAAAAAGACGGATACACAGTTCCAACGCCATCTCAATCTGGTGTGTACAAAGCTTTCTATAGAGGCAGAAACTTTATCTAAACATTTTAAATTTTGCCTTCATAATTATGTGCGGTGTTTGAATTTTAAAGGTAAACATCTGGAAAGAGAAAAAGAATTTGTTGTCTTGAATAACTCTATGCATAAAACTCAACTTGCTGTTCTCTTACTAAAAAATGAAAAAGCTGACACACTGTATGGTGGCGTAATGGCTGTTTTAAGAATGTATGAAGGCCATTAAGATTATTATATGTGACACAGCTAGCACAAATACGGACTCCAAAAATGGCATTCTTGTGAAAATCTAAAAACATCGCATGCAGCAGTACGGAACCAGCCCACAGTATAGTGGATGCCATCGTCACGTTTTAGACAGAATTTTACGGCTTGCAATGGATGCTGTATTTATGACTCCAACTTATTCTCTAAATATTTCGTACCCGTTCATATCAGAAATCACCACAAAGTATAAAGATTTGGAAAAAAAAATTATTTTATCAAATAAATAGACCAGAATAACCAGTCGTTAAACTGGGGTGGCGTGATGACATGAAATTCATGTACCACTTGTCACAAACGTTCATACATTTTGAGAAGAATTATAAATTCCCCAAAATTCATTTTCAAAAACTACCAGCAATGAGTAATGCTCGATTAGCACTCCTAGCCTTCATATTGCTCCCTTTGACGCGTAGTGATCAATTCACAGAACTATGCAGCTTTATTGCAACGCCTTGGAGTGAGATATGGTTCTCAGGACAACGTGATTAAAAATCAGCAATGGAACCTTTGAGACCAAGATTACAGCCGTATTAAAAAGCCTTAAAGTGTTAAACACTGGAAGCAGGAAGATTCTGCCATAACTGGCATAGAAAGAAGCAATTGTTGTGCGGAGCTATTCACGTGATGCAAGACCTTATTCTTATGTGTAAAACTGCTACTAAACTGCCTAAACGATTTCTACTTTCTAATAATGATCGACTTGTTAGTATTATTTAATTATATTTTTGCGTAATAAAAACGTCGTTTTCAATATTATTGTTATAATTATTATTTAATAAACCTACTGGACAGGGCCGTACTGAACAACGAAGACGTGTAGGCAGGGGTACAACAGGAAAAAGCTAGTTTTCCAACGAAGGGCTCTTTTCTTAGAAGTTAAATTTTAGATTTACTCGACAAAGTCCCAAGTCTACCAACTTACCGATAGAATATAGTTTTTCTAGGAGGTGAAGGGGGGGGGGGGACCCCCCACACCCTTTCCCCTGATGGTACTCCCCGGCTAGCCGAGCCCTATGGCATCAAAGGGAATAACACTTATATTTTAAAACCTTGTACAAACTCAATTTGTTTTTACTTTGAAGACGTAAAAGTAAATAGCGTTTTCTGCAATGATAGCGTTTTTTTGAAATATTTTATTTGTACCGGTGGGGAAGTTTTTTTCCGAGAAATAAAATTTGCATTTTAGTCATACCCCTAATATATTTTTTAATAATGTTAACAAGATATATAGAAAGATAAACCTAATAATAAAGATAAACCTAACAATAAAGGAAGAATATACATTAAAGGTATACTAATTCAGCTTTATAATTTAGCATTGATTATTTATTTCAGTTCAGCTTGATTGATTATTTAAACTAACTCAACTTAAATATATATTTCTTTGTATGCATTTAAATGTCTTTACACTGTTCTTTTAAATTTTATCAGAAAATTGTTTTTGTGCGTTGCTAAAATTGATATTAGTGATATTTACCAATAAAATGATATTTATTATAAAAGTGATATTTACCAATGAACAGAAACTAGCTGAGATCGGTCCCGTAAAAATACGGGTCTTTGTGAGTCTATTCTAAACTGAACTTTTCTATACTTTTTCATTAGATATCATAGCTCTCCGAATCTGTAAAATACGGGTCTTTACCAAACCTACCGTTACTATACATATCTATTCCATACCGATTTTGTATATACCTATTCCTTATTTACTTCAATATATTTCAATAAAACATTTTATTCTGAAAAAAACATTCAAGAACAACAAAAAACCTAACATGTGCACCTTTTACGCATACGTAGAGCTAGTGAGAGACTTATAAATAGGTTTGTTTTTTTGCTAAATGTAACCATGAGCGATATCTCGTCTCGTTCTCGTTTCTCGTGAGAAATGGGACTTCTCATGAGAAACGAGAATTAGAAAATTCTCGCGAGAAGTAGAACGAGACTTTAATAATATATTATTTTCCAAAATAAAAATTATTATAATTTACAAAATGCTTAACAATTTGTTTTTTTAATTAAGTAATATTTTGACTCCGTGATTTTAATAAATCTAATTAAAAATTTAATTTGTTTTTGACAAAAACAAATTAAATTTTCAATTAGATTTTTTAATTAGATTTTTTTAAGAAATAATAATTAAAAAATTCTAATTAGATTTTCAATATTTTTAATTAGATTTTAAATACAAAAACTGGTGCACTATCGACTTAATTTCATTAGTTTACCAGTGGAATTCAACTTGACACATATTGTTCATATTGAAAAGAAATATTCTTGCCTCATTTTAACGATCAAAAATGTCACCAAGAAAAAACAAAATCTTGAGATATTTTCAAAAAACAAGTGACAGTGCTGAATGCAAGGCGTGCAGAAAGTCTTTGAAAACAAAAGATGGAAACACAAGCGGACTTCATCGTCACCTCGAGAAAAAACACAGCCAAGATTACGTTGAGTATTCTGAAAAAACTGACGACTCCTTCTTCCTCCTCCTAAGAAGAAACAACGAACCATGGTCGAAATGCTTGAAACAAAGTCCAAATATGACAAAGACAATTCCATTCAAAAACAGTTTGACTCTGCAATGCTGGATCACTTTTGCACTGATTTAGCATCCTTTTCAGCAGTCGAAGGAAGAGGTTTCAAGAAATTGTTTGACATTGCAAACCCTAAACTGAGCCTTCATCACACAACAACATATTCAAGAAAGCTTTCAATTCGGTCAAGAGAAGTTCAAGCTGGAATGAAGAGCATAATAACGGAGATTACGCCAAATCTAAAAAGTGCTGCATTTACTTCTGACCTTTGGACGTCTAGAGCTCAGGACAGCTACATCTCTTGGACTTTCCAAGCTATTGACGAAAATTGAAGAATACATAATTGGACACCCCATGTCCAACAGTTCCCAGGCAAACACACAGGTATCTTAATTGAAGGAAAGCTGGATTCTTTCTTAGAAGAACTAAATTTGCCTGCTGATTTGCCAATGTACTGCTTGAACGACCAGGCAAGAAACATGAAACTTGCAGTCAAATTGTCAAAGCGCCTTGACCAATACTTGTGCAACAATCATGTTTTGCAATGCGCAGTTTGAGACTCATTTGGAATGACTGCTGGAATGGATGATGCGTTGCAATCATGCAAAGATTTGGCTTCTTTAACTCACCAGTCAACAGTTGTAGCTGAGTTGCTTGAATCAGAAATCAGCTCAAGGAATCAATTTTAGACAATTACGCCAATCTGATGACACAAGATAGAATAGTGAACTGGATTGCATGGCTTCTTTTCTACATCCAAAGAGTGCCATTATCAGCTTATGTGCAAATGAAGATATTTTTTCTTCAAAGACAATGAGTGCATCACAGTGGAAATCAATCGAGAGAGCAGTAGAAATTTTGGCACCACTTAAAAAAGCTACAGAAACGTGGTCGGCTGAGTCTATTGTAACAATTAACACTGTCGCCGATCTCTTTATTTAATCCACGACAAAATTGATAAATTTCTTGAGGATGGAAAAAATCGCTACGGTGTCTTGTATGCAAAAAACTTGAAAAGCTGCATTGAGAAAAGATTTCCTCTTTGTCACACTGGAAACTTATTGAGTGCTGCAGCAAACTACTTTAATCCTGCTTTGAAGCTCTTCAAAAAATTTCAAATAACAAAAGAATGGTTAGCCTCACAGGTTAAGGATAATGTAGAGTGCCAACCTGTTGCCAGAGTCCTTTCAGCAGATTTGTCACCTAATTCAAAACTGAAGCGCAAAAGTTAAGCGTTAAAAGTCAGACTTGAAACACAAGAGCCAACATCTGAACCGAATCCTATTTTGAGCGAAATGTGCCGGTATGAATATTTCCCTAATGCCAAAAAAACTTTCCAATTTTTGATTGGTGGAAATTGCATTCAAATACATTGCCAGAACTCTCTTCATTAGCTCAACAAATTTTAGCTATTCCAGCAAGTTCAACTAAATCAGAGAAAGTATTTAGCTCAGGTGGAAATATCTTCCAATCATCCGAACACAACTTACACCCAGTAAGAGTAGAACAAATCATCTTAATCAAAGAAAACATTGTCTTGTTGGAAAAGTTTGGCAAAAAAATTCTGAATTAATATTTGAAAAAACTGCTTACATTTGACAAATGTCATTTGTGTCTATTTGTCAAAACCATGTTTACATTTTTTTTTTACTTGGATTTTAATAAATTTGTTTTCAAAAATTGTTAAATTTCTCGTCTTGTTTCGTTCTCGGTCTCACGAAAAGAACTAACTTCTCGTCTCGGTCTCTCTCGGTTTAAAAAAATCTAGTCTCGCTCATGGCTAGCTAAATGCATTTCATTGATTGCTCAGCGGTTAAGTGCGCTGTCATCAGTTTTGTTTTTGAGGAGGGGGGGGGGGGGTTAAGACCTCTACTCAGCGTAATAAATTTTTTCATTTTTGTTTTATAAATTTATAGCAAAAATGATTTCTATATTTTCTAAAGTTTCCTCATTATTACTACCATTATCATCATATAATATATTAATAAGGAACTTATTAATGCTCATTTAAGCGGGTTTGACACGATACTCTTGGCAGCTATTGCAACCGAGGTAACAGCGAGAAAAAGTAGCAGCAGAGTTGTTAACAAGAAAAAAATAGCAAGACCAGGCTAAGAGTTTTAAGGTCAAGGCCAAGATTAGGAATTTCAAGGCCTACGCAAACATTTTCAAGACCAAACACTTCAATTTTTGTCTTACGTTAAGACCAATCATTAACAAAACTGTAAGTAACAAGTGCTGTGACAATAAAACCACATTTTGTAAAAATAGACCAAGATTATTCGCAGAATTCAACGAAATCGATAAGGAAATATGTATCTTTGAGCCAAAATATTGTATCTTTGAGCCAAAATATTGTATCTTTGAGCCAAAATTTTCAAGGCCGAGACCAACGCCATAATTTTTGGTCTTAAAGCCAGGTCAAGGCCAAGGACTTACAACTCTCAGTAGCAGCAATTTTTTTTTTAATAAGAAAAGTCAACAAAAGTGTATGCAAATATCTAACTTACGCAAACTTCAAACTATGTAATGTTAAAAATATCCTAAAATATATATATCAAGTTTTTTAGTTTTACTTTCACATGAAAATTGCATTGCGCCAACAACTCCTTAAGATTTGATCTGTAGCACTTATTTCCGTTTGATAAAGTCTTTAATATCGTACATAGTTTTAAAATATTTGTTACACAATATGCCTGCGTAGCCGTGTGGTTAGCGCACAAGTATCGTAGGCAGAAAGTCTAGGTTCGATTCCTACGACCGGCTGTTTTTTTTAAGATTTTTAAGATTTTAAGATTTTTTTAAGTATTTTAAGTTTTCTAAAATCACTATGAAAATACGCTTCTTTTGAGACCCAGGTTGACATACTTTTGAATAACTTTTCTTTCGACAATATTAGGGACTTTACCCTAAATACTTAAGATTTGAACCTAGATATCTTTACAACTTGACGTGATGGTAAAAAAAGAGTTGCATATTTGAGATCAAAATGAGAAATGCTAAACAAAAAACAAATTATTTGCTCGGCAACAGAAATTTTTTTTTTGTTGGCCTGTGTTACAGTTGATATATTGAAATTGTGTCTTGACAAGAAGTTGATTTTATAGATCTTAAAGTTGAAGTTAATTAGTATTTTTGTAGTTGGTAAATTGACCAATTGTTAATTGATGATGCAGATGTAGCTAAAAAAATTTTTCAAATAAAACTTTTTATTTACATTAAAAAAAAATTCTAAATATATGTTTTTATGTAAGAAAAAATATTTTTTATTTTATTATGAACTAGCATGAGTTACCCGGCGTTGCCCGGGCCAATATTTAAACTGGCTTACCTGATATCTGTACACAAAAATGGGTCCAAAAAATGGTCCCCTCTGATCCCGGGGTCAGGGAGGCCCATTTTTTGGCCCCCTTGACCCCGGGGGTTGGGGTACGGGGTCAAAACCCAGCTAAGAACCTTCTCCTCCTCGAGGACTACCCCCATGCCAAATTTCATCGAGATCGGTTTGGATTTCTATACAGAACAAACAAACAAACACACACACACACACATTGCCCTTTATATATATAGATAAACAAATTACTTCCAGTTAATACATGAGATGAATTTTTTCCTCTTTTTACTTCTATTAATTTTTTAAAATTAATCAGATGACGTCTTTGTTTATTGTAGTCATACAATTGAAAACTATTTAAAATTGTTATGCTTTGGTAATGTATGTGTAAATAAAAACAATTGTTTATTTTACAGAGCTAGTAGGCATTCATTTAAAACCACAATCCTTAATGATTTGTATTTTATCTATTTAAAAGAAGGTCTATGCAAATATCTAACATGTACACTTCAAGTTATGTAATCTATATCAAATTTTACAGATTTACTTTTACTTGAGAATTTTAATTCGGCAATATTTCCTTAATTTTGATTTATAGCATTTATATGTCGTTTTATAAAGTTTAATAAGTCTTTGGTTTATCAAACAGTTTTAAAAAAATAATAAAACATGTCAGAGTGGTCGAAGCGCTTAGTGTGCGTTCAAATTCTTTCGCTTTCACACTTAGTTATTTCTTTTTCAATCTTTTTTAATTTTCTAGAATACAAAGTAAAACATTTTTAATGGCTTAAGAATAATATATGCATAACATATATAAAGATATTGCATTCTATAACAAACGAAAGGAAGAGAATTTATAAAAAGCTTTTTAAAATTTCTGAAAGTATGAAAATGCCTTTGGAAATTTTTTGCGCATAAGAAATGATTGAGATACTTACGTTAATAATGAGCTTAAGTAATTAGTTTAGCTTTGCTTTAAGTTATTAAAATGGTCAAAGTGGAATAGACTTATAATGACAGGTATATGGGTCATGGTAAGTTCGTTATTTCACGTATTTAAGTCATCTCGTGTTTATTGAAATTTTAAAAAGCGATGGAAACCATTTCACACATTTCAAGCTGCTATTTTAAATATTATTTAGACAGGTACTGATATCTAATTCATTGATTAACTGCGATTCGCGCGACGGCTATCGAGACGTTTAAAGCATTTTAAAGTTGACTAACAATTTTATTTTATATCTTTAAAAAGTAATTAATAAGTATAGTTTTTCTACACGTATATAGTTACTTTTCTGCCGCTTACTAAGAAATATCCAAGTAAGGAATAACTATAAAAAAGATTGGTGTGGAATTGATTTACCAAGATCCGTATTTTACGGGTCCGGACAGCTAGTTATTATTATTACAACTAGTAATTAAAACAAACAATACAAAAAGTACTTTAGTTTAGCGTAAATAAATTTTTTTTAGCAGACTAAAATGTTAATAATAAAAAATATATAAAAAAAGCTTTTTAAAAACAACATTTTACAAATGGACTAAAAAAGTTAGAAAATAGTTATTTCATGGCACCCAAGAGCTTTGCGTACGTACGCAATTTAAAATAACCGTTAAAGACAATGATATATATAATAATAAATAATAAATAACAACAAACACGATTATTCCATATAATGCCTGCAAACTCAACATATGCTAAAGACGTTTACACTTACAGACGTTTGCACGTAACGCTTTACAAATGGAACTATGAAGATCTTAGGCCATTAAAACAAAGAAATAAAAAAAAAGTTCATTCTTATGATTAAAACTAAAGATAATATTAAACGCTAATCTTAAAGTTAAGCAAAAAAAACTTGCGCATTGACGTCGGTTTGTGGCAAAATAAACCTTTATGCGTCAAGTTTCCTTTTGCATTTATCTTATAATTTTTTGTTAATTTTAATTATGTTGCATACAATTGCATAAAAATATATAAAAATGGTCAATATATTATTTCACGGTTAAGAGATTTATTACAATAATAATAAGTAAATAGTTTTTGTCTTTATTAAAATATGCCCCACAAAATATATTCAATACCTTTAATAGAAGGAGATTTTTAAAAAATTTAAATAAAATGTAATTTCTAGTTTGTGTTTCTAGTTTTTTTTATCACAAAGTAACGTCACATGAGTTATCATGCATCATGTCACGCAAAAGAATTGTGATTTCAATCATTTACGAAAAAGCCTTGTCTATCATTTTTAACGGTCAAAGGAGCAGGTAAGTTTAGCAATCAAAAAATATCAAGAGAGGGCCAAATCTAAAATTGAAGTTTCAAATTTTCCACTTGAATGAGACAATATGTTTCGTTTTTTTTCAATCTTGCCAATTTTTTTAAATATAATAACATACATACATACAAAAAATCGAAACAAAACAGCTTGAACAAAAAAGACTTGAAATTATCAGAAAAGTTTAACTTATATTACATACCTGAATAAAACATTATATAAATGGATATTTTACATTTTATAAACAGTACACATGAACAAATAAAATATTTGTAATTAAGGATTTTTTGCTAATGAATAATTGTTATAGTAAATAATTGTTGTAATTAATAATTGTTCATTAAGGGATGGTTAGGCGCCAAAGCAGCCTATACAACAAAGTTTAAAAAAACTAAGTTTTATTTTAAAAAACGTTTTGTATGTTTCTTTGCAAGCACCAATGTACTATACTTTAAAGTAAAAAAAAGTGCATTAAACTGCAATTACTTTAATTTGTTTAGTTTAGTTGTTTTTGTTAAGAGTTTTTAAATGTTGCTTAAAAATATCTCATTTCAACATATTCGTTGTATATCATCCATGGATTAGGTCGAGGTTGTCACGTGATTGTAATGTTATCTAATCATTCGAAATGGTAGAAGCCGTGAATTGTTGTGAAAACGTAAACATTGAAAAAACCTTTAAAAAAGTTGTAAGAATTTGAGAATGTTTGAAGAAACCTTTAAGAAAGTTGTTTGAATTTGAAAATGCTATCAATTAAATTTACAGTCGCTTCATCGTATTCAATAGAAGAAGCTGTAAATAAAAATAGAAAAGTTTTATATATCTTATAAAGGTATACCTATCATAGCACTATTTAGTCTGGTAAACTTCTGTTAGTATAACAAGAAAAAAATAATCAGTTCTGATCTGAATAACAAGTTAACACCAGGAATAGCATCTGATTGTAAAAATTGCCTAACCTCGATCATAATGTATTATAATCATATTAATGAAAATGAGTATAATAATAATGTTAATGAAACTGTAGACAGTTAACATTAATTGCCCTTTAACCATTGAAATTATACTACCAAATAAGAAGCCATTATTCTAATACATACAGTTATAAGTTTTTATAAGTTTTGACATAAAGCTGTAGACATAAAATTAAAAAAAGATCTGAAATTAAATGATATAACTATTTAACAAAATACTTATTAAAACTCACTCCTGATGATTGTGTTTTTTTCGTCATCTAATATCTTTTCCACTTCAACAAATTTAGTTACCGACAAAATAAAACTTATTTGGCTTATAAAATCGCTATTATAATCAGGCTTTGTCACTGTGTTTTGGGATTTCTTATACCAGTAAGAAAATATAACACTACCTTTTGAAACTCTATAACTTAAAATAGTTTCACAAAACAACTTTTGTTGAATATTTTACAAACCTAATAAAATTAAACAAAAATTCAGTAAGAATTAAATGATAACATACTGCCTGCAGCCATTGAAAACTTATCAACGTTAGAACTTTGCTTCAGGCTCCAAAATGTTGGAAGCAAATGGGTTGGTCAATACTGTTATTTTGGTCTTGAGACTGGTATACAAAAAGCTGTTTCTGCAGATAGCATAAGGCTTCTGCTATCAGTATAGCTAGCACCTTGTTTACTAATTCACGCGAACAGCAGTGCTCTACTGCCATTTCTTCAGTTTTATGATTAAAGAAAGCATCGTTTTTTTTCCATTTCTTTTGAGAAAAACAGTGTCATTGTCACTTCGAGACAAAGAATCATAAAGAAATTCTTCGCTTTCCGAATATTTGTCTTCTTCTACTTAACTGATATTTTGTGTAAACTTTTGAATCGTCATTATTTTTTTCTACTAGAAGATGATTCTGCCAGAGCTAGAACATAGGAGTGGCATTTTCGCCAGTTTCCTAAATAAGCTATTAAATTCTTTTGTCGTAAGAACAAGTAGAAATTTGAATACTTTATAAAACGTTTTTGAAAATTCAAAATTTCACACATAAACACCTTCTGTTTTGCACATTATACTAAAATATTACGTTTTTACTTTTTCGCTTCAACTATTTTTACTTTAAGCACCAATTCAACGGACGGTATTTTTATAATTAAGTTTTTTTGTCAACGTTGATTTAACGTTGAAATAAACAACGTTTAAATCGTAACGAGACGTAGTTGAACGTAGAAACAACGCTTCAATAAAATTTTAACGTTGAAACAACGTAGAGATTCCGGCTGGGAAGTATTACAGTAAACTACAGCACATGTATCAACTATAATATGAACATTTATAAAAAAATATTTTAAGACGTTTAGGAAAGTCCGAAAGCTACCCTTCTATTTTTCTCTCTGAAATGCAAGATATCCGGCTGTGTTAATATAGTAGGCCATGGGCTAAGGCAAATATCTTTATGTGCTACATGACTTCTCAACTTTAAAACTGATGCTAATATTAAGTTGCGAAGCATATCATTCAACAAGAATTGGACCGAGTTTATTAGTTTTAGATCTAAGCCGTCTAACAAATTTTTGGTATTACATTCTTTTGACCCGTCTTCTTTTGATTTCATTTCTATGCTTTCTTTTGTTGATTCGGCTATTCCATAAATAATCACAATTTTGTAATTATCAAGTTATTAACCGGACTTTTTTTGAATTTGACGATCTTATTGCAACGGATGCCATACCAAAAATACATTGTTTTTTTTTGTTTGATTCATTTTATTTCATTCAGTTTTGAGATTAAAGGTAAGTGCAGTAGTTAAAGACATGCATGTTCTATTCAAAAAACTTGAGAATAGTACGATTATAATAAGTCGATTGTAAAGTGGTTTAAATGTAACTTCTGCAACTTAATTCTAAAAAATCTCATTCAATAATTGCGGAACACAAACATGAAATAACTTGGTCATATATTGATCTTAAGTCTAAGCAAAAGCAAATCAAAAAGCAAATTAAAATACTTAGAATAGTAGTTAAGTATCTCGACCTTCAGAAAAAGAAAATAGTATAAAACGCCTTCTTCAAATAAAAATTCATGGACTGTCATTTGTGTGGGTGTGTTGCAGTAAATTAGCCTACGCAAAAAATAATAAGTTAAATAATAAGGGCACTTTACAATTAAAATAGTTTTAAGTTATTTTTGCACTTTACGTGTCATCTAAGTGTTATTTAGGCATGTGTTATAAAAGCATATGTGTTTATTGAGTAAAAGAATTTATAAAAACTTTTTTAAATTAAAATAAAAGACACGTTAGTGCATTTAAAAAATATCTTCACATCATCATTCATTTTTATGCATTTATAGGAGATGTTTAAAATTTCGCAGCCATTTTTAATATTTTGTGATATAAAAAGCATGGAATTCTTAACACGGAGGTGTGTTTAACGTTTCTTATTTTTGTAAAATTTTTAGTTCTCAGATTAACATTGATTAAAATAGTTTATTAATAAGTGATATTATTATCTTAATTATTATTTGGTATGTTACTAAAAAGAAAAAAAGGCGTTTTTTACCGTCACGACCGCGACTATTATGATAAATTAGGTTTTTTTATAGAACCTTTTTATTGAAACTTTTTTATATGCAATAAATAGGTAATATATATATAACAAATAAATATTTCAAAGTAAAATGTAATTTAATTTTTTCAAATTAGAAAATATTTAGCAAAAGCATCTTGAAATGAATATGTAAAATTATAATTTTTTTTGTCACGACCACGACGTAGCGGATGTTTTGATGTTTAAATGCGTCGTTTTGATGTTTAAATGCACGATGATGGGAGTATTGTAATTTTTTTTCAAACAAGTTTTTATTTAATATAAGAAACGTGTTCTGTCTTTTTAAAAATATTTTCATTGAAAAGACCCCTCAAGTAAGCATTACCCGCGCGGGTAAAAACACGAGACAGTTTATCATGCGGTAGTTCCTAAATCCCGCGGTAGTGGTGTAAAAATTAAAATACAGTAATTAATGCAGGTAATACATATACAATAAATAGGTAATATATATAACAAATAAATATTTCGAAGTAAAATGTTATGTAAACAAAAAATGTTAAAAAAATAGCGCAAAGCAAGGTGGTGTAAGACATTTAAGAGGTTATATAGAAAGGCAATTAAAAGTAACTTTAAGAAAATTAAAATATAATAGTGTATAAGTTATTAGTTATACATAATTAGTTTAAGAAAATAAACTTGAATAGGTTAAAAAAAACAACAACTATATGATAAAAAAATAAATAATAAAAATGACGCGAACAAAAAAAATGACGAAAAGCAAATCTCACGAACTGCGTTGTTTAAAAGACATATATACACGTCATGATAGAGATATCGCAAAGCAGAGGTTGAGAATGGATAGACAGCCAGAGGTTACTTGCTCCTATCGTATATATTCCATTTGGTAATCTTAGGAAAATAGATCATTTTACACTAAGTAAACTCAGTAGTAACTACTTACAAAATACTTGGTGCAACTATTACAAAGTTTATACTTTATCTTTTTCGAATTTTTGCATGTTTTCAGCTGTTTGAAAATCATGTAAAGTGTCCTGTTCAAAATGGTAGTTTGTGTGAATACTTGATGGTATTTAATGACACTCTGTTAGCAACTCTTAATACTGTAAGAAGATTTGTAGTAGAAGAAGAATCGTTTGAAAATATGTTGAATTAGTATATTCTCTATAATCAATTTGCAATGCTTGTTACAAAAATAAATCGACTTTATGTCTTCGAAATCTCTCATCTGCTTTAAAATATTTTGATTTTAATAGTAGTGTCAGTAAACTGGTATAAGTATGGCAACATTGTCTTGTGTGCGGTGTAAATATGAGCCTTCTGAAGTAACTGTTACTGAGCTTATTGATAATAAGAAAACACTCGTAGAAACTTACCTTAATGCTCTATTCTATCGATATACAGGTCATGCAGTGATTGATCACGATCAATGGTTAGGCACTATTTTATGTTAGGCTCATTCATACTGTAATGTTTAAAATGGAAGAGTTGAAAAAGCCCGTGTAGATATTTTTTCATACAATGATCCTTTCGATGACAATGTAATAACAAATAAATATTTTGAAGAACTTTGCAGTTATCCTTGGGCGAATAAAGATGATCCAGATTAAAAAGACTTTGAAAACATTATGAAACGACTATCGATGGAAAATTTTTTTTTTATAACAAGCAATTTATGTATAATCAAATCGTTAGCTTTTTCAGATTTTTGCGTTTTCAAAGATAGCTATCGTATAACAAACACCACTCTTGCAGATGCTAGACGCAGTTTGGATGCAAAAAAAAAAGAACTAGTTCGCTTGTCGGTCATTCATTATTTGAGAAAAACTGACAGTTTCGTACTCTAAAGAACAAGAGTTGATCAATAATGTTGAAGGCACCCATTTGATTACAAGAAAAAGTTGTTTATCCTATTCCATACATTAACAAAATACGAAATACTTGAAAAACCATTAGTCGATGCTGACTGTCATTCATGTTTATCACCAAATGAAGATTTTTTACATTACGTCTTGAGTAGATGTAAAAACAAAGAAGCTGAACGCTTAGCACTCAAAGAACCTTATGTAAATGTGCTCACCATGTGGAAAATGCTAGACTTTAATAGAAATTTATAATGTTATAAAGACTATAGCTCTAGCATTTGATCTTTTTGATTTCGACAATAAAATCTGTAACAAACTTCATTTTTTTGCGCTCTCTTAACCCTCCTCTTTTTTAAGTAAAATCAATTCTTATATTGGTAATACAGTTAAACAAAATACAATTTCTTCTCAATTGCGTAGTGAGGTCACTGGCAAAAAATCTTTTATACGTCAAGTTTGTTTTGCTTTTCTCTTACATTTTTTGATTAACTTTAATTATAACGCATACAATTGTAAAAAAAGATATAAAACTGGTACAGATATGTCATTTCACGGATAAGAGTTTGTATTTATTACAATAGTAATATATATTTTAAAACAATTAACATGTAATGGCTATATTTAGAATATATCCTTTAAAATTATATTTTATGTGTTTTTAATAAAAGGAACTTTTCGGAGAAACTTAAGTAAATTTTTATTTCTAGTTTGTTTTTAAAGTTTTTTGCCAAAAAGGACGTCATATACGCAAAATTTTTTAGGCTGCGACGAATAATCTACTTGGATGGGACAAAATGTTTCGCGATATTTAATCCCTGCAATTTTTTAAAGTACAATAACAATGACACAAAAATTCAAAACAAAACAGCTTAGGCGAAAAAGACTTTTTATTATAAGGAAAGATTTCCAATTTTACAAACAATCTAGTATAAAACGTATTAAGTGGATTTTTTACACTTGCATATATCATATATGCTAATATATAAGCGCAACTTAATTTCTATATTTATAAACGTTGCTATTGCAGGAAAAAAAGTGCTATTTTTTATTAGTATTTTATTTATAAAAAAGGTACTCAGTTCAACAGTAGCAGACTTGTTAAAAGAATAGGGGCTTCAATCAAAAAAATCGTTAATCAAATTTATTTGAGTTATAGGCAAATTTTTTAATTGTTTATAAGTTTCAAAGATTTTTAACTATTTTCGAAAACCATCAATAATGTTAACCAACCGATCAATAATGTTAGAATTGATGTAAGTTATTTGACAATTACACCAAACGCGATTTCATCGAAATCACGCGATATTATCGAAATCATGCGATTTCATTGAAATTATGTGATTTTAGTGAAAGCATTGCATTAGCATTGTTTTAAATAATGCTGCATAAATGAACAAATTTAAATTTATTGAATCGAAATTTAATTTCTAAATGTAGATGATAGAGAGATAAAGATAGTAGATGTAGAGGATAAGCGCAAAATTCACATTAATGAAACGTTTCTTGGATTTACTTCATTGAAGGGTCAGCAGTACTTGAATTATCAAATGTGATATTGATTCAATTTAATGAAATAAATTAAATCAAATATTAAAATAATTTGTCCGTTTGTCATTGATGAACATAATTTATGAAACAGAGTTATGAAAATGGTGCTACATGACGCAAGAAATGCTGTTGAAAATTACAGGCTTTCATTCTTGAAAAAAGACATTTGAGAATATAATATTCCACGCTGAAGTTATACATTATATCTAGTAATTGTAGATTCTGTCAGATCTTCATCTAAACTTGCTATGTTTTTCAATATTATTGATTAAGTTTACAGTTTTTTTTATAAGATTGATCAAGTTTACAGTTCCTTTAAGATGATTGATCAAATTTACAGTTTTCTATAGTATCATTGATGAAATTACAGTTTTTTTTCTGAACTAAAATAAAAATATTTTTTTTTTTAAAGTGTTCATCCTTAACTTTTAAGCGGTAAAGTGTTACTACGAGAAAAGCCACATTAAATGCTGTAAAATCTTTCCGGTTTGAATTGCCAAAAAAAAATTATAAAGCACAGCAAGATGCGGTTAATGCAAAAGTTGCACTAATAATGCAAAAGCTGCATTAATTACAGCAAAGTCGGAAGCTTTTAAAATAGCAAGCTTCTGTTTTTTGTGCTTGTTTGTAACTTGACATCATGTCTTATCCAAAACTGATTAAACAAGCAAACAACTTCAATCAGCTTAAAAAAATATTTTCGACGCTCAAAAGTCAATGAAAAGTACGATTATTTTTTTTTGAAATTTACAAACAGAAAAATTTTGAAGTTCAGCCGAAAGGTGTTTTAATAAATCTGTAAGACTATTATCTTAAGTGAAGAATTTACTTTTTTAGTAAGTAGCTGTGGAATTAACAAATACTTAGGAAAACATGAGTCGCATAAAATGAATTTACCAAAAAGTAACAGTTTTGATGCAAGTGGACGAGAAACAAAGACACATTACTTTGTAGTGAGTAAATTTGGCATATATACTTGGTTTTGTTGAGCTTATAAATCAACAAAAAATAGCTTTATAAAGTTTGCTGTGCATTTTTTTATAATACTTAATTTTATAATCGATTTATATAATTAATATATAATACCAATGTTAGAAAATTTAAGGGTGTATCCTTGATGCAAACGCCCAAAAGAATCCTTTTGAGGGGTGATATATACTAATGTGATATCATTCCAAGTATTTAGAAAATCCAGGATTGGCGTCCGTGAGAGAAATTTGCATTTAAATATTTGCTTAAAACAGAAAAAAATGAAATCATCATTGCTTGAAAAAAAATGAATTAAACAACCAAATACTGCTTACGGTTTATTTTGAAACAGATAAGCATTAAAACTGCACTTGATAAAAATTGAATGTTTTTTTGTTACTTGCCACAGCCCTACAGCCTAAAATTTGTCAAAATTTTATTGTTTTCTGTTACGGTTAAACTTGAATTTTTTGTGTTTTTAGTTATTTTGAAAAAATTTAAGTAAAAAAATTAAAGTTTTGAAATGCCAAACAAAGCAAAATATCACACTAAGTGCCGAAACTATACCTGCATTCTTTGCATGTCAAAAAGTGACCGATGAGTTTTTAAAAAATATTTAATTTTGTTTTAGGAAAAGCAGCACCAATTCAACTTTTCAAGGAACCGCTTCCTGCTGAAAGCTTGGTGAAAGTTCAGCTTAATACAGGGTTATCCAACAATCGCATAAAACAACTTGCTTCAGCACTAAACTTTATCAGTCCTCAAAGAGTTGTTGGGCCTTACTTTGCTAAAAAAATTTTCAGAACAAGAAAAGTTGCTCAATGACTACTTCACTATTTCAAAAGTGAAATTTTCCAATTGTGATACAATCAGAGAAGTTTTACATTGCAAGGATGTTGCCAACCTACTGCAGTTTGTGTTATCTGCACGAAATGTTTCTGATCAGCCTCTTGTTAAGATTGTATGCGATGGGGGTGGAGATTTTCTTAAGATGAGTCTGGGTGTTCTAGAGACAACTCCAGAGCCAACAAGTCTAGGCTTAAAATTAATAAAGCTTTGCAGCTCTTCCTTCAAAGACTCTGGAGTAAAAACACAGCTTTTAATTGCCATCTCTGAAGGATTGCCAGAAACATATGAAAACATACAAAACCTTTCGAAACTGACAGCCAAACTTAATTCACTTTGTTTTGTCTTGTGACATGAAAGTTGTAAATATCATCTGTCGAATTCAATCCCATGCTAGTAAACACCCATGTTGTTGGTGTGATGCTGATTCTTCAAAACTTGGACTAGGTGGCTCTTTGAGAACATTTAGAGGCAATAAAAAAGCACACCAACAATTTATTGTTTATGGAAATGATGTGAAAAAGCTAAACAATTTAGAAATGTCATCCACTCACCTTTGTTAAACTTCCCAGATAAGTCCCTCATTCTGGATGCAATCCCACCCATGGAACTTCACTTGATTTTTGGTGTTGTCATCCATCTTTACAAAAACTTGGCCAACATTTGGCCAGAATCCAAGATTTGGCCTGAGGCAATTAACATCCCTCTGCAGCCCTTCCATGGTGGACATTTTCAAGGAAATCACTGCCAAAAGCTGTTGAAAAATCTATACATTTTTCAGGAAAAGGCTGAAGTTGCGTTTACAGGATTTCCATTCATTGATACATTCAAAAAAGTTGAAAAGGTGGTCGTGGCTTGTTTTGGGAATGCAGCTGGATAAAAATTACCAAGAACACATTGAATACCTCATAAGTTCATACCACGATCTTCCTGCAACCATCACCAACCAAACCAAAGATAAACTAAGACACATGGAAGAATACAGCATGAACCAAAGGTTCATGCTGTCTTCATCCATGTGCATCAGCTTATCTCTCAGAATCATAAAGGCCATTATAATGAACAAGCCACAGAAGCACTTCATTTAAATTTTAAGCCATACTGGCAACAGTTCAAGAGGCAGACAACTCACCCAGAATATGGAAAGCATTTGCTTAACTGTGTTGTTGACTTTACCAGTAAACATGTTTAGTTAGTGTAATGGCATTCCAAACAGAAAGAAGAAAATATTTGGTAGAGTAGAATAGAAGCTTATTTTTAATTTAATTTCTGAAACTCGTCTTTAGAAGCCTCTTTTATTCATGTGTTGCTTTGCTATAATTTGCAAAATGTATAATTTTTGAATGAAATACAGAAAAAAACAATGTTCTATAAAGTTTTTCAATCAAGAACATGGGTTTAAATTATGACTATTATAGGAAAACATTGAAATGCAAATTTCTCTCACGGACACCAATCCTGGATTTTAAAAATTCTATGAATAATATCACATTGGTATGTACTATCACCCCTCAAAAGGACTTTTTCGGGTGTTTTTATCAATGATACACCCTAAAATTTTCTGACAGTGATACATTTAAAATGTTTAAATTAGTCTAGTTTTAGGGCAATCTCCGTGTGTGTTTTAGTAATATGCTTCTGTTTTAAATATAGGTGCCATTAAATTGAATCATAGCACAAAATTGAACACAAAAGGACACGGAACTTTCAACATGGTTTGCCAACTCATAGGATCGTGGAAAAATAGTCGTATATCTAATAAGTTTGCCATCAACGTTAGAGAAAACGTGGACAAATTTGGTTAACATTAATAGTGACTTTTGATTTAAAAAAATGACTTTTTATTTAAAAATAAGCAATTCAAGAAGTTTTTTTCTACGTTTCTTCTCATTTTCGAGATTGACATATATTTATACATACATACATAAATATATATATATATATATATATATATATATATATATACATATATATATATATATATATATATATATATATATATATATATATATATATATAAATAAATGTATATATATATATATATATATATATATATATATATATGTATATATACATATATACATATATATATATATATATATATATATATATATATATATATATATATATATATATATATATATATATATATATATATATATATATATATATATATATTAATAATGGATCAGAAAAATAATCTCGAATATTTTTAAAAATTTGAATATTTAACGAAATAAGTTTTGTCAATGAATCATAAAATATTTTTTCCAATTTAAAAAAGGAGTTAAATTTTATTTGGTAATGTTACACAAAAGCTTTTTGATATTGTCTTTATGTTGCAAAGTGCGTGTAGAGAAAAAATATTTTTTATTTGAAGACTGAGGTATTGTAATATTAGCGCATTTGTAATGATACCATTTGACTGGACAATGAAAATTAATTCACTCTGTCAAAGGAAGAAATTTTGAACATTTACACATGCAGAATAGCTGTAGTTGATTTGGATTCAATTTTCTTGTTACAATTTTTGTCAATGTAACTTTTTCAAAAACTGTTTTAAGTTCATCTTTAAACATATAACAGAATTTCTCAGATACAGAGTGTATCATTTGTCATGTTTCCATTACTCCAACAGACAATATTTTGTTTTAGTTACCATCATTTGTTGTTGTATTTGATAGTAATACAAGTGATTAGTTTTAATTAGACCATCTTTATTAAGTGGATAATTTTGGTCATCTTTCCACAACTCTAAGCTGTTTCTATATTTATAGAGAATTTCATTTAAGAAATACCCATTCCATGAAAATTTTATTTTTTAATTCCATCTGGACTTGCTCTTAGGATAATCAACATCCATGTACAAACCCGAGACAATTTGGAAAGATTTATTTGTTGTAGAGACATTGCATTCAAAAGTTTATATTTTGCAATACTTTCCATTTTAAGAATATAATCTGTTGGAATATAGCAAACAATTTCAGATTATTACATTATTTGATTTATAAAGACTTGTGAGGGGTTATCAACGTTTACATTGAAACCCAATTTTATGAACAGATTCAGTATTTTATAAACAGATGCAGTGTTTTTCCTTTAAGTTTTAGAAAAAATTTCTATATTGATTTAAATGAGATTTTATAAACAATTTTAGTAAAACTTTTGATTTTTCTGTAATTTTATCTTGACTTTTGTTAATAAGCAATGGCTCATAATGAGCAGTAATTGGTTTAGCCTGAACTTTAGGAGCAAAGTAAACCTCATTTACATATGCGGTGTCTATTTCGTTACAGTCTCTGTTTCATCAATTTACCAACTAATAATTTTAAAAACAATAGCTTTCAATGCTAATTTCTGTAAACTTTGATACAAATTCTCGGTTTTTTCTATAACTTAGCTGGGATCCAGCCTGGGTTGATAGAAGTATAGATTATTAGAAGTATATCTTGTTAACTTTAAATTTATTTTACTTTTAAAAAAGGGCAAAGTATTTTTTAACTGGTCAATAAAATTTGACACATTTTAACCCGCTGGTTCTACTTTAGTGTGAGACTTTTTCTATTAACATAGTTTATTTGTACAAACTTCACACCACAACTCTTGCTTACTTTGCTTTAGCTTCAATGTTTTGCCTGTCGTTTTTTGCGCACGCGCATCAAAATGTAAACAAAGCAACCCGTCTATAATGGGTAAGGTTTTTATATTTTAATTTTCATATACGATTTTTTATTTCCAAATTGCTTTAAGGTTTTACCATATCAATCAATTTTTCCATATAAGGTTTATATATAACATTTTTTTATCATGTAAGTCTATGATATAGTATTATATTTTTCGTGCCATTATCCTCTAAACAAGTATATTCTAAACCTTTATAATCTATATTTATTTATAATCTAAACCAAGCTTTAATCTAAACCTTTCAACATGATTGTAATTACAAAATACATACAAAATTTTATTTTTTATTTTACACTTGCATCTGTTCGAGTTGGTAAAGTCATATATTTCCAATAAAAATTTATAGATTTTAAATGACAAATATCTTCCAGTATCGACAAACAGTTTACATATATAATTGCAAGATAATATTATGTATTTTAATTTTTTAGTTATATTTTCTTTATACTGGCAAGGTTTACATATCTTTACTTTTTAAGAAGCAAATAATTTTATGACGATGCTGTATTTTATGTTTATTTTTTAGTGCCATCGTCTCTGAACGAATTGGTAAGGTGTACAAAAGTGAACTTTAATTTTAGTTTATTATGCCGATTTCTTTATTTTAGTGCAATTTTCATAATACTATTACAAGTATATATATATATATATATATATATATATATATATATATATATATATATATATATATAATATATATATATATATATATATATATATATATATATATATATATATATATATATATATATATATATATATATATATATATATATATATATATATATATATATATATATATATATATATATATATATATATATATATATATATATATATATATATATATATATATATACACTTGTAAAGCCTTACAAGCTACATGAGTTTAAATAAAAAAATATTTGCAATTTTTGTTTCAGTATTATGCTTTTATTTTTGTGCCACCTCTGCCTTCTTAAACTGGTAAGTCAATAAATTATTAACTCTGCAATAAGATTTAAATAAAAAACATATTATAATATATGATTTCTTTGTTTAATTTTTTTTTGTACCATCATCATCTGCTTCAACTGGTTAAGTTTGAATATTTAAAGATAGCAAACTGATTTAAAACTAATATTATTTTTATTTTTACCTAGTGTCGTCATTTATCTATTCAATCATTTATGTTTATAATTATTTTGCTAATTCTACTTTTAATTTCATTTGCATAATCTAATAGAGATATTACTTATATTATTGTATAATATTGTCATTATAGAACCACTTACAAAGATTACTTAATGTATAGGTCTCGCTGCCCAGGAATGCTAAACAACGCATCATTTTTGTGTTGGTTGCGGAATGGTGTTGTCCTCCATACCTGGGTGGTGAAACCCATCACCAAAGACGAGATGGCAGAGGAGGCGGAAGCAGAGGTGGAAGTGGCCAAAGAGGTCCGGGTGGAACAACAAATGTTTATGTTCAATGCTAGGTCCACCCGGGTTTTTTTGTTGTTGTTGTTGATAAATAAAATTAAATAAAATTTGTTTTTATTTTGATGCTAATTTATAAATGAAATTTAACGATTTCTAATTAAATAATTTGTAAGTGAAATTTAAATTTAACTTTAGTGTTTAACAACATTATTTCTGGGATGAACTAACCCTTAGAGCGCGACGAGCAACGATCGTGGCTATACCGTCAGAGCGCAAAGAGCCACGATCGTGGGTTTAAAAGTGGTCTTTGAAACTATGACTTTTTGCTGCAAAATACCGCTGTTCGTTCATTAAAAATGGTAGCATTGAATAGAGCACATTTTTTTCTTTTGGTATATTGTCTATATATATTTGGCATTAAAAATGAGCGACAGTGAAGAAAGTTGTATGGATGTTGAAAATTGTTCCAGCCAAGATTTTGAAAGTTGTAGCAGCGAAAAATTTTTAAGTTCCAGCGATGACAGTTTGTTTGCTAAAGGCACGGAAACTTTAATTTAAAAATTGTGTACAATATTATTTAACATAAATATATCAACTAGTATGATAGTTTAAAGTTTTTATTTCAATTTTTATATAGATTTCAGTTCTGATGGCGATGTTGTTGTAGATGATGTTATGGTAATGTTTTACAGGTCGGGCTATTGCCTGACATATAAATAATTAGATAGTTAATAATTAATAAGAAATAAATAAAATAATAATAAATAATAATAATAAAAATAGATAATAAATAATAATATAAATAATTAGATAATAGTTAATAATTAGACATATAAATAATTAGATAAAATAAAAAGAGTTACAAGAAACAGTTAAGTCGATTGGGAACTCCACGAAGTATGGACAACAAGACAACGACAGAACAACAATACCCTCAAGATTTGACGATGATTTTTCAAATTTACATAAATTGACAACTTTATTATGTACAACTTGTTTTTTCTCTTTTAAAATATATAATAACTCCTGTCCACATGTCGCTTATACGCTAATTTCTTCTTCTGCTAATAATTGCTTAAGTTGCGTTCCCATAAATAATATAAAACATCGGCATTCAAACATCGGGTATTCGTTTGGGTGCCATTTCAGTATATCCCGTTTGCTATTCGCATTTATTGTTATAATAACAGGATGTGGATCGACCTGTAATGCGTCTTTATACTTCACATCACTATGCAACGTCTTAGTTCCTTCTAACAATTGCTTTATCATTTGTATAATCGCTACTTCTTCAAATACAAATTTATCCGCTCTGTATGCAAATGAATTGCATAACGATTGCAGCATAAACGTAGACACATTCTTTGATGTTGGACAGTTGAAGTACCCTATTTAGTAATCTTTAAACTTACTAAACAGCAAATTAGCAAAAAATGATTTGCCAATATCAGAGGGACCACATAGAATTACTCCTTTTCTTCTTGTTATTCATGTTAAATATAAAACTTGATAATCGTTGTAGCATTACTTCTAATTCTATCTTATTTTGTATTTCTATTAAATGTAGGAAATACATAACCAGTCCTAATCTTCCTTTGTCTTTACATGCTTTAACTCTTGGTGTTAATATGTCAATGTTTCGTAATCGTAAATGATTTTGTCTGAAAGCTGTCTTCTTAATTGTTTCAATATATGTACATTTCTTTATTGATATTTCTAGTAAACGTAAATATGGATCGTTTTGTAATACATAATCATAGTGTTTATAGTGTTAATAACGTCGTTTTCAATTAAATGATCTTTATATTCTTCTTTACTGTGCACTTTCTTTTGAGTTGTTTCTTTTGTCACATAATGAGTTATCAATTTCGTCGATAGTGGTGTTGATAATTCGTTTAATGTACGCATTGAGGTTTTTGTAGTAGGTAAACGAGTTAACATGTTTGCATTTAGTTTATTAGGCGCATCGATTACACTACTCCATACCTTCATTTGTATAACTCAAAACATCCTGGGCATTTGAACTTTCTTTCTCTAAATAAAGATCTGCATATGGACTTGTGTATTGCGTCAAGAGATTTGCTTTTTGCTGGGATTGCGAGCATGCAGTGTGTGCGTAATTTCCCATTAAATTCTGGGTCTGGTCTTCCATCTGCGTAACAGCATTTAACGTGGGTTGCCTGAAGAATCGGTAGATACTTGATTGTGTTAGACATAAAGTTGAACCAGGGTGTGTTATTTTCGGCTCCTGTGTATACGACGTGGTATAAGTAATGTTCTCTAGTTGGGGGTAATTCTAAAAAAACAAAGCACTGCTCAAATTAATTAAATTATTGATTAACAATTACATTTAAAATATCATTAATAAAATATTCGTTATTTAATAGTCTCATTTCTTCTAATTCGCTTTCTGAAAAGTAAAAATTTTGAAACGTAAAACTCTCTCTTATTCGTTCTATTTTTTCTTTTTCGTGCTTCTCCATTATATAAACAAATGGTAATCCATAATAGCCACGTAATAGCTTTTTTAGTGGTAACGAAAAACGATCCCAAACCTCAATATAATAACAGTCCCACATTTCATCAAAACATAGATTGTTTACCTCTTTATCTATATCAATGTTTTCACTTTCAGCTAGACCAAGCATTAACCTATCAAATTCATCGAAATCGTTTAACTTCTCTAACGTTAATGTCTCACTTGTTTGCTGTCTTTCTTTTTTTTCGGTAGCAATCTTCTTAGCTCTCTCACACTCGTCAGTCTTAGTTCTCTTCAGTCTTAGTTCTCTTCGCCCTATCATCCATTGTGTCAACGTTGTTAATTGGCTCAGCACATCGTTTTCGTATGTGTTGGCAGCTTCTTTCCACTCCTGAATTTCGTTCATCTCCTTCTCGTAATCTGTTTGCATTGTCAGATCTTGAGGGTATTGTTGTTCTCTCGTTGTCTTCCATACTTCGTGGAGTTCCTAATCGACTAAACTGCTTCTTGTAACTCTTTTCATTGCTTTCATTCCGTTGTTCAGTAGCTTTTGTGTTCTTGCATGTATCTTTTGTGTTGTTTTTTTCTGGTCCCAATACATCGCTGATGTTTGCCAATATTGCTTGTGATTGACCTTCAGAGCATTCTGGGAAGAAGTCATAGGGATCATCACAGGTAAGTTGGGAGATGTCAAAGGTGTCAGATAAGAAAGCAGAAGGGATAGGCTGCTTGTCATTAGTGGTAAGGTAGTTGGTCTCATCATCGGGAAGAATTTTGCTGGTTGATTGCATATCTCGTCTGCTATATCTTCTCCATCGCTCTTCATCTCTTTTTTCATTTGCCGGGTAGTCGCACATGCTTCTTCTAAATGCATTTGTTTTTAAATGATTTTAGTACTGACCGGTCTCTTTATATAGGTTTTTAAAGTTATTCGCCTCAATGAACAACAGGTAAAACAACAGGTGTTTAATAGCGTCTACTTAATCGCTCTAATAGAGCATGTAGTATGAAGCTTTTATAAACATAGCGATATCCCAACCACTCAATTTCACCTGAGTCTAAGCCTGTTGAATATTTTGACTTGTTTTTTACTCATTAATTGTTGCAAAATTTAGTAAATTTTACTAATAATTGCTGATACATGGATTCAAAATAACCAACATTTGAGATTTCATTTAACATCAAGAGGTCATGGATGGATTAAACAGGGAAAGACCAATCTTTTAGAGATAAGAGTTTTATTTGGAATCATAATTAACATGGGTCTCATCAAAAAAGCTAACCTTAAACTTTACTGTGATATAAGTCATCCTTGTGCGTCTACTACCTGGTTTGTACCGTCTACTACCTGGTTTGTTTTACTACTACGTTTGTTTTACTACTACGTTTGTGCATCTACTACCTGGTTTGTTACCCACTTTAAATGTGACCGGTTTGCATATTTTGAAACCTTATACAGGCTGAGAATAACCTTAGAATAGCGCACTCTGATTTGTTGGTTCTGAAAGAGAGGCATGCGCGCGTTTGTTTTAGAATACAAAATATATACCATGGTTTCAGAATTTTGTGATAAACAGTGCAGTTAAACAAGTTGTTTTCGAGCGAAAAGTTTCTTATTGTTTTTCAAGACAGTAAGTCTAGTGAAATCTTGAAGAGTGTTGAAGTTATTTTTTGTAAAAATCCAAATGATCAATAAATTAATCCAAAGACATCTACAAAAAAAAAATATTCATAGTGAATTTTTATTCTCACCAAGTTTTCAAAGCCTATCTTTTTGATGAAATTAACTTAATCCTATTAAAATAAAAAAAGAGTTTGCTTAAAAAGTTATTCTAATCATTAAAAATGCTATTAAATCTTTTAACTTTTTAACTCAAAAAAAAGTTTGGCCACCTTCTTTTTGAAATAATAAATTTTAATTAATAAAGATAGTAATGATAATAAATTAAAAATATTCACATTAGTAAGAAAATTAGTTTCTAATAAACAAATATTAATTTCAAAACAAACAGTTGGATAGTTATGCACTGACAGAAAAGTTATAGTTTTAATTACATATAATAATATTAGATTAGTTTTATGTTAAGCATAAAAGTAAATTAAGTATTATATAAATAATATTTTAAAATTTTGATTCTTGCATCTATATTGATTTTTTTTTTTTTGACCTTCAACCTTATTTTACTATTATTTTTAAAACAGTAATTGTAAACAGTTTAAAATTACTGGTGTTATTTATTTATTTTCTTGTTCTTATTTGGATTGTTTTATTTTTTATTTGTGCATCTTTTTGATCTTTTATGTCTACAGTTTTAATTTCCATTTGAATTCTAGGAAAATCAAAAAATATAATATTAATCATAGCTCCATCTGACAAGACTTTTGATCTCCTTTGCAATAACTCATCAGAATAGCTACATATGCACATATGTAGCTATTCTGACGCATATGTTTTACACCTACTGGAGTTATAGGCCAAAGACCCCCAACAAATGTTGGGGGTCTTTGGCCTATTCAACTGATGAACAATTTTTTTTTCAACTATACAGCAGTAGTTACTTGCTTGTTCCAAAAAAAATAAAACCTTCATTAAAAAGATTTACACTACCTTTAGAAACCTTGATATTATTTTCCTCTTATTTGTTTTAAGGCTGATCTTTTTTTGTTTTTCTTGCACCAGACAGATGAAAATAGTTGCAATCTGAGCATTTTAGTGTCAATTTCAGTTATATAATTTCTTTATGGATGCTGTAACTTTATTTGGCACTAAGATTTGCTTTAACTAAGGCATTGGCCATAAACTTGTGCTTATACCATGTTTCACAGAATATAAATTATCTAAGAAATTATCTAATTAAACTAATTACAATCTTAGATTTTTTTGTACATTCTAAAGATAGCTAGTAACATATGAAGTTTTTTTTTACTTTTATCTATTTTAAAAACTAACGCCTTTTTGCAACTGTTTATTTCTCTGAACTAATATTTATCTAATTTTTGTCATTTTTTATTATACGTTTAATATTAATAACTAAAGAATTATTTATTCCATTTGTTATTTTATTTTTCTTAAATTAAATTTTATTATTCTCATTATATTTATTATTATTATTATTAAAGGTATATTTTTTCCAAAATATGCTTTTGTTATTTTCATAATTAATATTATTATTAATAATAATATTATTCATATTTTCATATACGCTTTTATAATACTCCTTTTATTGTCCCTCTTTAATTATTATTTTTGATTTTTGTCATGTGTTTAGTTTACTTGCATAGTATTTACTATTTTTAAATAATCTTGATGTAAAAAATTTCACAATTTTAATTTATATAAGTATATTTTAATTTATATAGTATATGGTATTATATTATATTGACTATGATTTAAGTATAATTTTTGTTTTCAGATACCAACTGTCAGTTATAACATTTCAATAAAAACAAAAATTGTGACTATTATTTATATCATGATATTTTATCAATTATAATTGTATCCTTTGCTACATGTATGTGATTGTAACCAAAAACAGTGACATCTATCCGTTAACTTCAAGAGTTGTTTATTTGCTTTTATGGTGGCCATTACTACTACTATTTGACATTCATTTATGTCAGGATTTTGTTTTTTGTTATCAAATAGCAACACTTGTTTATCTTCACTTTCGAAACTTAAATTAAAATCTAATTTGTGAAAATTATGGTGCAGAACCGACTAAGTAACCTTGATATTATCTCAATAGATTCAGATTTTATGAAATAATTATATATTATAAAATTTTTTTAATACTTTGCAAAAATAAAATAATAAAATTTGTAAATTATTTTAAAAATTTTACTCAGTTTTATATTATTTCGTATTATAGTAATGTATTCTTCTGTGTTTCAATGAACATACAAAAATGTTATATTTTTTTCAGTGTTTTCCTTTTTCTGTTAAAAACATTTAATACGTTTAATAACATTTGTAAAAGTAATTCAATAATTCTCTTTAATCATTTATTTTTATTATCATATATATTGATAAAAGTTGTTTTATAAATTTTTAACTGTTTTTTATATTTATTTATCTCTAATTTTTTTTTACCTAAAATGTATTTTTAGGTATTAATAAAAACAACATGGATATGGCTATTGTATTGTACATGTAATGTATTCTCACATTGCAAATGTGAAAATATTTTACATGCTCCTTTGCAGTTTCCATATAGTGTATGTGTTAATCATACAATATATGTCATGGCATACTTAATAAAATATTGAAGCGCTTTTTGAATATTGCACAATATGGGCGACATATTAAGTGCTGGCCTGGTTAAGGGTGATTTAACTGAGTAGTGTTCATGATTTCGGTGATTTAACTGAGTAGTGTACATGATTTTACATTGATTTTGGTGATTTAACTGGGTAGTGTACATGACCTAATTTTAAAATTGATTTTTCTTAGTTTCTTTTTTTTTCACGAGTAGCTGTAGGAAAACAATATCTCAATAAAAAAATCATTATTTTAGCTTCAAATTTTCAGGATGTGTTCATTATTCAAGTTTTTAGTGCTTGATCCTAAAATAAATAAAATTGATTTGCAATTACCCCATTAACTGAGTGGTTAATCGCTAAATATAGTTGTTTTTTTCACTATTAAGTCTGCCATTTTAGATCATTTAAATTCTTTTTAAATGTTTTTGGTTCAAGCATAAGTTACACTAATATACTAACATTGTGCAAAATTTCAATTTTTAATATTGATGAAATCTTAAGATACTTATGTAGGGTAGATTAGGGTATTATGAGCAGCTTAAGCGAAAATTAGACTATTTTCAAAAATTATTATGCTGGATCCAAAATTTTCACAAATAAACAATTTTTAGGGATCCTTACTTATGATCCACTTAGATGTTTGCACCCGAAGTTTTTTTAATAAAAACACAAAGGTTTTAAAAAAGTAGCTAAAGTGCTCATATTACCCAGACCACTTGGTAATATAAGCACTTTAAAATAGCTCAAAAACCTAACATTAGTTCAGTAAAAAATACCAACCTGACAATTAGAACCGATTTTTAGAACATAATGATTCGTTATTAACAAATCTTATCATTAAAAGAACAAATTTTAAGCCACTTTTTGTTGAAACAATAATACTATGTTTTCCGCATTTAATAATAAAAAAATTAGTTCCTTATTTCTTAAATTTTATTAACTCAAACCTTTTAACATTAAAAACTCAAATTTTTTAAATTTAACTTACAGAAAAATATTTAGTAATGTTAAAATATTAAAATTTTTTACAATGTTTTGTTTTTAAAACTACTTAATTAAAACCACTACTATTTTACGACTTTAAATTACGTAATTTCGATGAGTGATGATATGCTATGTTACAATTCTTGTACGACCTCAGACACCGCCCGTCCGAGTGGAAAAAAGGTGAAATGAAAACCGATGAACCGGTGATAAGCAATGCACCGAGGAACTAGACGATTAAACCGAAAGGTTAAAAAAAAGTTCCCGGGTTCAAAAAAATGAATGACGCGCATGCGCATGCGCGCAGAAAAATAAAGGATCAGGTGTCGAAAAAATTTTTTTGTAGAAAAAAAGGTTACAAATGAAATTTATTCTGTCCCCTAAAAATAGCGCATGCGCAGAAATAAAATTTTAATGAAGCGTGACAAAAAGTATATAAGGAGTGAAAAAAAATGAAATGGGTTCATAACGAATGGAATCAAAAAACAAACCGTTACAACAATTTCAAACTCCAACGACAGTAGCAGTAGTTCAACCTTATAAACCTGATCCTCCGATAGATAATGGTGGTACACACGACTCACATGGGAATCGCATTCGATATTTTGAAGTGTATTGATAAATTGAAAATAGCGTCGATATTAACACTTTTGAGCTTGTTTATTGTTATTGTAGCAGGAGGATATTTATTTGGAGCGTTATTAGGAGTTTTTATATTACTTGGAACAATGTTGGGATTTTATATTTGTAATAAAAAACAAAGTGTAAAATTTTTTTAATGATATATATTATACTAAAATTAAGGTTTAATATTTCTAATTCCGTAAGAAATTCCTCCAGAAATAGCACCACCCAGAACAGCTTTTCCAATTGTAGGTAAAAGAGGTATAAGACGACTTCCTACTGTAGCCAATAAGGGTCCTATAAATTTTCCATGCATGCGTCTTCTTCTTCTTCGTCCTGCACCTTTTAGAGGTGGTAAATAAACTCTTCCTTTTCCTCTTCTTTTTCCAGCTCCTTGTAATGGAGGTAAATAGACTCTTCCGCAGCCTCTTTTTTTACCTTTACCTTGCATAATTGTTTTTAATGGAAGTAAATAGGGTCCTCTTCCTCTTTTTTTTCGCATTTTATGTATATCATATGTTTAATTCGGTTAACTTATTACGTGTAAAGTCAAAAGCGTATTTTTGCCAAGTAGGTAATTGTTTTTGAATGTATTTAGCAGCTGCAAAGGTTGCTAAATCTTTTACAATGTCTCCTTCTAATCCAAAACCTCTTCTACTTTTATTTTGTTTACGATAACGTTTTAATTTCTTATAGTGTTTTTTGTAATGTTTTTTGCGATTTTTATACATTTTTTAACGCGGTAAAATAGCAGATATTAAAGACGGAGCTAAAACCGCTGCTAACAAGGGTAGAAATTTACCTCTCATACGTCTTTTGAAATGCCTTTTTGAGTGTTTTCTACCTGCGCCTTTTAAAGGAGGTAAATAAACTCTCCCTCTTCCTCTTTTTTTATATGATATTTTTTTATTTTACAAGCGGTGCAACACCCTATTTTACGCATTGCGTTGCTTTTGAAGATAATCCAAAGCGTAATCCCCTACGTTTGATTTCAATAGCCGTTTAGCAAAATTTTTCACTTTGGTAATAAATTTTCCTTTCCCTCTATGATGACGAGTTTTATGGTGTCGACGACGGTGACCTCTTGTACGCCTGCGAGCCATGAACACAACAAATAAAAACAACTAGATTTAAGAAATTTTTTTAGAAATAAATAGCCGTTTACTTATAAAATAATAAATACAAATAGGGTTTGTTTAATAAAATTAAAAATGTTTTTTATAACAAATTAAGACGATTTAAATTTGGTAGGAATATAGTTGACTTCAGTGTCGTTTCCTGACCCTTGTTCTATAACTTGAGCTGGATATTGCATATATATAACAAGTACACCTTTAAATTGTTCTGTAAATTGCACATTGATTTGAAACGAATTATTTCCAGCAATAGTAGCAGGAGGTTTATCGTTGATAAAATTAAAATCGCTAGTGGTATCGATGACTAAAGGTTCTGTAGTGTTAGTAGTACTAAAATAGAGTTTAGGATGTCTCAAAAAACTATCATCGTCAAAATTATAAAAATCTGCAATATTGTTAATATTAAAAGTAGAGGGTGTATTTCCTTTACACCAGGAAGCATAACTTTTCCAAAGGAAGCATTGATCATCTTGCTTTGTCAAATCGTATTCAGTAGTATCACCTGCTGAATTAACATATGTTCTTCTGTAATTATAAAGGGTGATTTTTTTAATCATGTTGCAAGCCATTTCAACCGGTGTAAAACAACCTTTGCTTAAATGATCGCTTTCTTTTTTTGAATTAACACAAAATATAATGCTGTGAGGTACAAGATCTGCTGTCTTTATACTTCCCAAATTGATAGTGACTTCTGCAACATTTTCTACATTGGTGACAACTTGTTCGTAGTGAGCGATACGTAGTAAAGTATACATTTCGTCTTTTTTACTGTTGAGATATAAAGATTTTTCCAAAGGCAAACTAGGTTTGAGTCTATACGTATTGCAATAAATCATTGGGTTTTTTATAGCTACTCCTACATTAGCAAGCGCTGTTATGTCTGCGTCTGAAATAGGTCTTACCCATTCTAATAGTTGATTCATATCGTTTTCAATATAAAACTCAAATCTTACTTGTTTATTTTTTCCAAAATATTCTTTCATTTGAAAAATTTCACATATTAAACTCAAAGGTACTCTAAATTTACAACCTTTTTCTCCAGTCATGAAAGCATTATATCTATCTCTTAGCACTGTTTGATAACCAGGAGGTATAGTAGCAGCTCCGCTTCCTACTGCAGCGAGTGGTCTAATGAGTCCATTAGGGTCTGCAGCTTGTATAAGCGCTTTGGTTTCAGTATAGGTAATAGGGTTTGTATTTTCAGTTTCTTCTGTTAAACCTAAATTAGGATTAATAATCAATTCTCTAAAAGCTTTTATATAACTTTTTTAACTAGCATTGTTTTAAATCGATCGTAAGAACGATTAATAACAGCGTTGTTTGCGCAAGTAGTATTATTTTTTTGATAGTTGGGATAAAATTTGAAACATTTAAATAAGGCTTGAATAAAGTTGTTGCAAAGACATACTTTTTTTGCTAACTCATCGTCTGTTACAGGTGTAAATCTTGTTTGCGCGTTCACATTTTTATAAAGAAATAAATCAAAATCTATATAATAATCTGGTAGATATGTCCATTCGTTAAGTATAGTGGTAAAAGAAATTAAATTAGCCATGTCAGAAGTAAGATCGTAAGAAAATTTTTGATTATTAACAGCAATGACTTCATCTTGAGCTTGAGCTGTTTGAAAACCAGGATATTTTTCATTCAATATCGCTTTATATTCAGCGCTAATATTACCACTTGTTGCTTCTTGTAATAAACGATTTTCGTGATCTGCTTGTGCCAAAACATCTTCAATAGTAACATGACCGTTTGTATTGGGTGTATAACGGTTGCCGTCACCCTCTCTCATATATTTAGCTAACGAACCCATTTTTTAAAAAAAAAAAAAAGAAAAACATTTTTTTTTCTATTTATTCATCTTCTGATTCTGAAGTAGTTTTTTTAAATGGTATTTTTTTATTTTTAACGTCTTTTAAAGCACGAGTGTAACCAAGTTCAATTAGACTTTTTTTGTTCAATTTTTTTTTCTTTTTGTCGTTGTTATTCTGCATGAGTGGACTTGATAAAATGGCTCTTTGTTGAATAATGCAGTTTCTACATAAACCGTTTATTTTGTCAACGGCATTGACTTCTTGAAAGCATTGCGAACAAATGTGTAAAGGACTAGATTTGCTTTTAGGTTTTTTTTCAACAAGCTCTTTTTCTTCTGAACTTTCGGTTTCAGATTCTGAATATTTTCGTTTTTTAAGTTTGGATTTGATTTGTTCCTTTTTTCTCCTATTCTTGGGAGGTTTTTCTTCTGGTATTCCTTCTTTTTTCTTTTTTATTTTTTTAATTTCATCCAATTCGGATTTCATGTTTTGCAATTCAGATTTAGTCGAATATTGAGTCAGTTGATTTTGTAATTGTTGCATGTGATTTTTAATTTGACTGAATTGTTCTTTAGGATTTACTTTTGATTCTTGCATCATTTTTTCTTCTAAATTGACTAAATTTTTATGATATCTTCCTTTGGCACAAAAGAGACTCATTTTTTTTGTAAAATAGGTGAGAGAAAAATAAATAACAACTTTTTTTTTCTTTTTATATTTTCTTAATCATAATAAAAAATAAAAGGCATTATTTTATACTAGTCAAACTAGTTAATTGTAAAACGGAAACTTTTGAATCTTTAAAGTAGGATTAAAAAAAACAGTAGAACTAAGATTATTAAAGGTAAGCGGTTCAGAATTTGAATTGAGAAATGACCATCTTGTTTGTTTCCAATCGTCTACATCGTTGATATCAAAGGTGGATAAATGTCCTTGAATAGAAGGATTACGATTTTTTGTAAAATCAATATTGGTGGTGACTTGAGTAGAATTGGTGTAGTCTAATAAATTGAAAAAAGCAACAATACCGGGAACATAAATTTTGTTCATATACATTCCACAATTTACAGCTTGATCGCATTTGATAAAAATGTAAGCGTCCGTAGTTGAAGGAAAGTTGGAAACAGTGTTATTAAAATTACTAATTTGAACTAGAGCACATCTTAAGAAAGCGAGTCTTTTTTTTTGAATTTTAAAATCTAGCGACATGGCGTTGGTCATATTTTGATTCACTTGCATAACAAAGGGATTGATTTGTTGAGTTAAACTGTATTGATCTCTTTGTAAAAGTAAAGTATAAGGTATAGGATTGTTTCCAACAGGTTGATACATTTTTAAAATGATATTTTTTAAAGGTAAACTGTCTGTCCAAGTTTGTATAATCGTACCATCGCTCTTTTTTTGATAAATGAATTGACCATTAAGAGAAGTGCAATAAAATACCAATTCTGTTAGATTATTTCCTTGTAATATAGCTTTGACACTATTTAACCATGTTTTATGACTCGGTGTGGTAGCTCTTTCTAAAGTACTTGTTGTGACAAGAGGTACGTTGATGGTATTTGAAAAAATAGGTTTGCTTTGTTCGCAATATATTAAAACTTCAATAAAAGTTTCTGCGCTATATTTAGCGATTAAAGAGCTATCGGATGTCCATATTTTATAAATGTCATTAGGTAAGTTTGAAGGTAATACTTAAAAGGGAGTGCCTTTCATTTCGGGAGTACCAATAGGAACATTATTCCATGTGTAACTGGTATCATAATCTGAATAGGGGTTACTTTTCATTTCAAAATAGGCGTTACTTTTCATAAGTAATGTGCTCAATTTAATGGGTGATAATAATTTTCTTTGGAAGGATGGTAAAGAAAAAAAAGTATAATAATTTGAAGTTCCGTCTATTGGATCAGGAATGCATGAAGGCACACCCTTTGCTTTATTTGTAAGATATTTACTAAACATGTTAAAATCGGACCCTGCATAAGTATGATCGTCAAAAGTCAAGTTATTTAAATTGAGATTGAGTAAATTGTTTGTCATGTTTAAACTTTCGGTAAAAACATCCATCATTTTTAATTCTCTTTCAGGCCATATGACTTGATCTACGTTAAAAAAAGGTAAAGGTAAAGAAGCTAACGGTACATTTTTTTAAGTATAACGATAATATTTTCTTTTGGATGTGAGAGGAAAATAAATTTGATAAAAACTTGTTAATAATTCTGTAGGTTCTACGCCTAAATCAGCTGCTGTAACATAGATAAGTTTTGTACCAAATCCAGTTGGAAAAGCAGTTGTAAAAGCAGCTTTGATAATATCTACAAATTGTGGTAGTACTATTTTTTCATTGGTATAAACTCCAGGATAAAGTGGGTTTTTAGTGTCGACATAATCGTTCCAAATTTTCCATAAAGATTGAATACGAAGGTTGACATTATAAGGTGTGTTGAAATCGTTAAGATTAGTTTCTACGTTATATAGGTTGCCTTCAAAGGGTATTGTGTTGGTGTTGGTTATTATTTTTAATAAAAAGAAAGCAATTTGCCACGGTACAATGTGTTTCATTTTTGATTTTGTACTTTCTGCAATAGGTAAAAAGTTATTAAAATACACGTCTAGATCAACACTAAGAATATTATTGTCGGCGGTTAAATTTGTTCCAGTTAAAGCCGGATTTTTATAATTGGGTGAGAGCATAATATGAATAAAAGGTCGAACAAAGGTTTTTTCTATACTATTTAGAATAGTTTGTCTTTCGGGTGAAATAGCTGCTATTTGTGCGGCGGTTAAAAGCGGATGTTTTGCATAAATTAAATAATATTTACTAGTGTGAGTATTTAATGATAAATTGAATATGTTGTCGTATAGAGAATTAGTAGTAATATAATCAAATTGTAATAATTTTGTAAAATCTTCTAGAACGTACTTACTATCACTCGTTCTATTTGAAAAAAAACCGAAATAAGATAAACCTCTTTCTTGTAAAGGCGAGATCACGCTTAAGGTAGATCGAATAGGTTGTAAAAAAGAAGGATTTCTTGCGTATTCGTTTCTTTTTTTATGATACCATAATAAATTATAATTGATTCTATTACTAAATGGGGAAGTATTAACGTTAAATAAATTTTGTTGAACATTGTTGTTGCTATCTAAACTAAACTTTATCATGGGTAAATCGATTACAGCCGTTTTGTATCGAAGCTCAGTCGAAGGATCAAGTAAATATTTTGGATTAAAATATTTTGTTGATTAAATTTTACCATCTTTGTTATAATAACTTGAAAAAAAGTCTGAAAAATATAAAACTCTATCTAATTTAGAATTATAAAGTTCCAAGTTTCTAACAAAAAATCATCTTGATAGGCGGTGGGTGACATAACGCCAAAGAGTTTACCTCCACCTGACGCATTAAAGGTCCACATATAACTCAAATGATCGGCGTTCATGTTTTCCATATCTAATATGTCAAGACAACATTTTTAGTAACAAGATAAAAATATTTTATGTGTCTTGTAGGATTGCTAATCATATCGCTTTGAATATCTGATAACATTTTTTTTATAGCAGGTTTGGATTCCATTCTTATTCCGTAAATGTTTTCTAAGAAGGATAGGTTTTCATCTACTCGAGTTAAATTGGTAGGTACGCCCATACTGGCTAAATGTAAAATGGTGTTATTTTTAAATGTGGGTTTGTCAATATCGTTAGGAGTCAAGGGTAAACTAAAATCGTTCAAGACATTATAATGCACGCTAGCTTCATTTTTATTTTTAATTTCGCTAAAATATTACGTGCTACAATCATATTTATTTACATCTAAAACATCGTCAAACGTTAAATTGTTCATTTTTTCATTTTTTCTTTTTTTCTTGCACTCTTTTCTTCAAAGGTTTTAAAAAAGTGGTAACATATTCGTTAAAGTTTTTATAATAAATGTCTTTGTCTTCTTCGTTAATAGGTAACAAATCTTCTCGTTTTACTTTAAAAGTCGTATTTAAATCGCCTACTATTCCCACTTTATAAATATAAACGGGTAAATAACCTTCTACTGAAGGGTTAGAGCGCTTAGAGACTTTGATAATAATTACTTTTTTGGTAGTGTCCCAATATGGTTGATCGCGAGTAGTCGATTTGCTAAAAGTGTCTTTGGGATCTATTTTATACTTTTTCAAATAACATTCGGTTCCAACGGAGAGAGGTTTGTATATTTTTAATTTTTCGTTTTTGTATTCTTTTTCTACTCGATGTAACATGTTGGAAGAAAAATGATGTCCTCGTCTTTTGCCATCTCGGTATTGATCGACTAAACGAAGAGCTTTACCTTTGGCGTCGTCAGCATCCAATTCATCAGGAGCGATTCCACTTGTGACTCGTTCTTTTTCGTTGAGTTTTTGTTTCATGTTCTCGATATAAAAACTATAATTCTTTTTTTGAAGTTCGCCTTGTTTTCTTAATTTTTGATAAAGTTGTTTTAAACGTCCTATGGTTGATTCGGCCAAGTAAGCTTTTCCATAATTTTTAGAACTAAAATGAACAATGTTTTGTTCATAACACCATTCTTCCATTTTGTTGTTAAAAAATTCTCCACCTTGATCCGTTTGCAAGTAGATAAAAGTTTTATCGTTTCTTTTAATGTCTTCAAAAATATGTTTGAAACTGCTCAGCACTATGTCGGCTGTTTTTTTACTAGTGACTCTCAAATATACTTTTTTAGATACTCCATCAACCACAACCTAACAAAATTCGGGTCGATGAGGAGCAAAATTTAAATTAAAACTGTTCATGTCGGCCAAATCAGCTTGAAAATATTGTCGAGGTCTATTGTCAAAGCAAACAAACGACTCGATAATTTGATTAGTTGATCTTCTACAAGGTTGTCAATAGCATCTCTCAAGACATTGTCCGTTTTTTTTTAAAAGTCGAAATATTTTGTTATCGGAGCTTTTCTTTTTCTTTCTTCTATATTTGTAGATGACGATCTAGTAGTTGGTTTTTTTGCTCTTAATCCTAAACGACCACTTCTAGTTAACATTGGAGTTTCAGTACTAGCACTAGCAGCTGTTGTTCAGTTTCAGTTGTTTCAGGTAAAGCAGTAGCTCCTAATAATGTGGGATCAGTTTCAGGTTCAGTAGATGCAGTTGTTTCAACAGGTTCTTCTTCTTTTTTTAGTTTCTATCGGACCTAAATAAGGATCGGATGCTCGTGTTCGTGGTTCTTTTTTGGGTGTAGGAATTTCTAATAAAGAAGACTTTGTTAAAGGATGAGTGAATAAATTTCTTTTTTTAAAATGGGTAACATGTTTTAAAGCGTTGGCAAAATTTACAATATTATTAGAATCCATTTCAAAACATTTTTAATAAGATATTAAAAGCGAATTTAAACGACCAAGTTGAGAATTATACATTGCACCCATTATCATCAACATTTCGAGTAAACTTTTTTCTTTGATTGTATTTTCTGTACTGTAAAATTGATTTGAATTGGATTTAATATGTTGCAATAATCCCAACATACCTCCTTTAGCACAAGTTTGTTCTACTTCTTCTTTTAATAGGGCCACATCTGTTACATCTCTAAAAGGTAAAGTAGGCACAGTGTTGAAAAAAGTTTTGAACGTTAAATAGACCATCGTTTCTCCGATGGGTCTGCTGGCTAACGCGTTTTCGTTATAGTTGTTTAACATTCGAACAAACATATCTTTATTAGGTAGTAAATAACTGTTGACTTGAATGTATTCTCTCAATATTTCAAATTTATCACCTCGAAACATTTCGCCATATTGTATACATCTTTGTTGAATAATGTCTTTTGTTTGTGTTAATATTTCAAAAGCTCTACTTCCACCAAAACTTTTATCGCTGAGAGATTCGCTTTCTATAAAACTAGAAGTCATAACAGTGTAAGGATCTCGAGCTAGAGCACTAGCATATACACCTTCGGAGGTTAATTTAGTTTCGTTTCGAAAGGGTATGTTGTATTTTCTAATAAAACTCCTTAATTTGGCAAAAGTGAGTTGTCTTATTTGGTAATAATCGGCTACTATTCTCATGTTTGTTAGAGAATGAGAAGAAGTGAGTAGAGTTAAAAATTCGTTAGCATAATAGGAATATTGTTTTGGATCGTTTATTTTTTCAAAGGCAAAGTTGCTGACATTGTTAATAATACTAGCTATAGATTCTTCTACATCTACAACGTTGGCTAGATATAAAATATAAATTTTTAAATTGCTTAAAGTGGCTTTTTCGTTTCTCGGTTTGTAAACGCGTAAAGAAATTTGATGTGATCCAAAACGATAATTGACTTGATTTTTACACATGTCCACCAGCTGTTTAGGTAAGTTGGGAATTTTTTTTACAGATTCGTTTCGATAAAGCTGTTCTAGAATTTCACTCGCATTGGCTGTTTCGTGAAAAGTTAAAAATTTATTAAGAGGTGTCAAAGTGTAAATTTTTTTATTAGCCGATGGAATAGTGTTTAAAGTAGTAGAACGCGGTAAAGTGTTTAATGTAGATTGAATAGAGGTGGGTGGTGTAGTAGTAAGAGAGTTGTCTTCAATAGGAAATCTTTTTAAATTTCTCATCATTCTTAAAGATTCGCTAATGTTTCTTTGATCAATTTGATCGTTGAATTCGCTTTGTTTATTCAGATTTAAAATGGATTTAAAAGCGTAAGCATCTCCTCCTACGTTGAGATAAGTTTTCCATTTTTCTTGTTCGCTGATTAAACTTGTAGCTATATCACTATCGAGCATAGTGTCTAGAGGTAACAAAGCATTTAAATTTAGTTGAAAGCTCACTTCACCAGCAATTTGATTTTCGAGATTGATGGGATCAGCATAATTGAGAGAAGAAGGTAAATCGTATCTCTGGATAAGCTCAGACACATTTGATGTGTTTGTTTCTCCAGATTCTAGGTTACCTTGTTCGTTTTCTTGTTCGTCGATTTGTAATAATTTTTTGTTAAAAACATCCATGTTGTAGGCATTTTTGGCTAATACCTTACGTAAAGTTAATAAAGGAGACTCGTGATAAGGTCTATATCTATTCATGTTTCAGAAAAATACAAATTATTTTGAAAATACAACTCTTTTTGACAATAATCAACGTCAAACTGTTGTCTTATTAAATCGATTACAGTTTTTGTAGGTTGTATAGTGTCGAATGAGATTAATTTATAAGCGTAATAATTTATAATTTCGTGATAAAGTTTAAAACGAGTTGAGTTAAAATATTCTTTTAAAACGTCGTAATTGTGATAAACAAAGTCTGATTTAGCTTGATTTTTATCTTTCATTTTTTCTTTTTTTATGATGACTTTTCCGTTTTCGTTAAATTTTGGATACGGATACAAATATTCTTTGACAAAAAGTTAAATTTCTCTACAAACGTATTCTTGAAAAGCGTTTTTTATTTGTTGTCGTTCGTGATCCGATAAAAGTTCGCATTTTAACATTTTTACAGCGTTAAAACGCGTCAAAATTTCTTTCATCCATATTTTAATTTCGTTTTCGTCAATGTCTTTTCTTCTATTCATTTTGGGAATAAAAATTTGTACTCGAACAGCCAACTTTTGTCTCATGGCTTGACGTTTACTCGCTTTGTTGGAAGGATTGCATAATTTGTAATCGTTTTGTAAAATTCGTAAAAATTCTTCGCTTTCCCAATCATTCAAAATCAGAACTGGGTCCACCGTCTGAAGATTCGTCTGTAGATTCGTCTGAAGATTCGCACAATCCATATCGTTTTTGTCTTTTAATTTCTTCGAGTAGCTGTGTTGCTCTTTCGCTTTCACTACATTTTCTTTTTTTTATCGGATTTTCTTATTCCTTATTTATATCAATTTTATCTTCTTCGCCGGGTTTATTCTCCTTCTTTTGATTATAGTTGTTGTGATGTGATTTGAGATAATAATGATTTTTTAGATTAGGCGCTTTTACGTAGGGAAAAGATTGAAAACTAACAATTTTTTTGTTCACGCTCATGTCTTTATAATCAAAGTCCAATTTACCTTGAGCGTCTACTGGAATAAATACTTTTTGTTCTTTACTCGTAATCTGAGTTCTTAAGCGTGCAACAGAAGAGTTTCTTTTAAATAAAGCCAAATGTCAGTGTTGATTAGAAGTTTCTTTATTTAACAAATCGCTGATAACGTGATGATGCATTTTGCCGGATGAAGGAAAATCGTTTTTAAATATTTTTTCAATTTCGCTGTTGTTATCAAAAGAAATGATACATTTGTAATGAGACACTAAATTGTTCCAACATTGACTGGCTTTAGAAGGTACGGAATGCAAAATGGTAATAGTACCTACTCCGTGATGAGATCTGCTAGAACACGCGCTCGTGTATTGTTGACTTTTTAAACAAAAAGCGCTAATATCATCAAATAAAAGTATTGTTTTTAATAAACGGTGATCACTATTTTGAATACCGTATTTATCTTTGGAAAAACCAATGGCTCTCTGTATTACTGAATCTAAATTTTCTGGACTGGTAACTGTTATAATATGATACGCTTCTAAATTATTTTTAGAAGATTCGATAATATTTTTCCATGTTTTGTGTTGACATTCGCTAGGTTCTCTCATTTGTATCACAAATAACATTTCGGCATCAGGAAATTTTCCACAATGTAATAAATCTCTAGCCATAGTTGATTTTCCGCTGTTTGTAGGGCCTGTAATAATTGTATTTTCAGGATAGACATCTTGAGTAGGTTTAAAAATAATAAATTTAACTTGTGAATGGGTTTCTTCGTCTTTGAGTTCAGTTTCTTTTGATGTTCCTTTTAAATAAAAATCATGAAAACCTTTTTCGTTTAATATTTCGGTGATAGATCTACCATCTTTTTTTTCTAACGGTATCTCTGCAGGTTGTTCTACAGTTTCGAGTTTTTGTTCAAGAGGTTTTTCTTCTTTTTCTTCCATTTTTTATATTATTAAAAAAAAAACAATTTTTTTAATTTATATCTTTTTTTTTACAAAAAAAAATTTACAAAAAACGGTCTAAAATAATTTTTTTAATGTCTATTCTTGGTATATTATCCAATACGTAAAGTAATTGTTCTTTTGTCCCGTTACGATTCCATACTTTTAACATTTGAAAACTTTTTTCATCGATATTTATATTATAATCGGTCGGGGTTAGGGTTAGGGTTCGGGGTTTCTCGGGGTTTTAAATATCTTCCACAAGGTTTCCAATTGATCGCCAATCGTCTTGCTAATTCTGTTAGTAATATAGTGTCCTCTATTAAGTTATGATTCGTTTTTTTTCTCTAAAAGACAAGAACAATTATGTAATCTATTAAAATCTTCACAATGCTCACAATCTTCTTCATAACAGCCTAAATGACATACAAAACTCAAATATTCAAGTAAACATTCTGTACAACAACTTAAAAATGCTTCAGGGATTAACTCGCGTCCGTTTAGAGTGATTAGAATTAAACGAGAAGTAAAAAATCCTTTTTTGTCGTGATAATATTGAACTTCGTTTTCTGTATTTTCTACTAAAGAAAAATTTTTTAAGCCAACTTCTTTCAACTTGTTTTCGAGTTGTAGGGTTGTTAATTTTTGATCAAAAAAACAAAACTCCATTTTTTTTATTTACAAAAAAAATTTTACAAATTTATATTCTTTTTAATATCGTATAATAAAGGTATCAAAACTTTTCGATTAAACATCGCCATTGTATGATCACGCTCTGATTCTTTTATAATATTTTTTTCAATTTGAAGTAAATTTTGAATGTGTTTATCGCTACAAAATTTTTCCATATCAGGTAAAACTTTTAAATTGGCTTCTCGTATCGGTTCCAAAAGATAATGATCTCGAATTTCAGTCATGACTCCTTCATCAAAAACATAATTTTTTTGAGTAAATCTTTTTAAAAAATCAATAGTGTGCGTTTTTATTTTAACTTGTTTGTAATTGACACTCATTCTATTTTGTTCGATAGGTTGATTTTCTTTTACCACTGGAAAAGGAAGAGGTCTACACAATCTTTTTGCAGCAAAGGTATCAAAGCCGTTAACATAATTTGAAAATAAGAGTTTATAATTGGGTACTCCTTTAGCTCTATTTTTGTAATAATTTTCTTTTTCTTCATCTGCGTTGACGCTGTGAACACTATAACATTTAGGTCCCATAGCAAAAGCTTGAGCAATGTAATAGGGAGGAGGTATTTCGTTTTGAAAATGATCCGTTTCTTTGGCGTATAGAGTGGAATAAAAAGGATGAGTCATTTTATAATTGGAATAATCCATCCAACGATTGCCAAAGTTTGAAAAATAAATCCATTCTTCTACCTTTTCGCGAAACGTTGTAGAAAGCATTTTGAGTTTCTTTTGCGTAATGAAAAAACAACCAGAATCAGTATCTGTTACTACCAAATGTTTTTCAGCTCCAGAATTTCTTAATACTTGTCCCAATTCCCAACTAAAACGTCCTACGTTGAGTTTGGCATAAGATAAAATTTGTGAAGCTACAATACGTAAAGAGGTGTTAACGATTTTGCATTTTTCAGAGGTTGTTAAAATGAGAGCATTTTTATGATCTTTTGATTTTAAAAGTTCAAAGGCGTCTTTCATTTCATGATGATTGTCTTGATCGTGAAATAAAATACTTTTAGTTTTAACATCAGTCATCAAACCAAACAAAGTTTCTTTAAAATAGTCATCATAACTAAAATCACTCGTCTCGTATTCATCTAAACATACTTTTTTTTCAAAAACGTCCAATTTATATCTTTCAGGTTCAACACCAATAAATAAGGATCCGTTATATAATAAATTTTGAAAACGAAAAGGGAATAACATTTTAATATTTTCATCTGTTTGCCCTTCTTGAATTAAAACACGACGAATGTTTTGAAAATTTTCAATACTATTTTAAAATGCTTTTTCTTCGTGGTTAATAAAAGTAGTATTTAGTTTTTGTGCAATTTGTTGACTCAAGGTTCCGTAATGACCGATAATTTGCAATTTGCAAGAAGCATCAACTACTTTGTCACCCTTTTTAATAGCTTCTTTTCTTTTTTCCATATTTCTTTATACCATTTTTTGAGCTAAAGAATAATGCCATAAAGGAAGTACTTTGTAAATTTTTTCAATAACGCATCCACAACACGTAGTCAACCATATTAAAGTATCTAAAAGTTCACAAGTTTCATGCGAACTTAATTTCATGACCAATTTAATAGTTTTGTCTTTTTCTATACCGTAGCTTCCATTGTTTTTGAGATAACGTTTGGATACAATTTCAGTGGGAGAATAATCTTGAAAGGATATAATTTCTTTTTCTACCATGGGTGAAAAACCTCCTACTTGGATCTTGATACTCTGGTTTCATAGTAATTTGACAATGCACTAAAGCGCTAGTTGAGAATCCGTTTAAATTAACGCGATGATATTTGCGAATCACATCGTCTAAAGTGATACATTCCAAATCAAAAGAATATTTCATGTGAAAAGGTAAAGGTTTTAATTGAGCTCCTCCGTATTGTCTATTTTCGTCCATAAAAATTAAACATCCTCTCAATTCGCTGTTTAATTTGAGTTCTTTTATTTTAGGTTCAAAGTAATCTGTATCAATGGCGAAATTTTTGCGTACCGTTGGTGGACATACCGCCTCGAATACTCTTTTCAATCATTTTTTGATGTTCGTTGGTCGCAGGATATTGGATTGGAATTAAACTGATGGTAGAATTTAATTTGCTGGTATAACTAAAAATGCTAACATGATTTAGAATATGAAATTTTGTAAACTCAAATGTTCTTTCGTCAATGTCAATCATAACAGAACCTAATACAACCGTATCGAGCACAGTATAGATATGCAATAAGGATTTTAAAGTTTTTAAATTTAGAAAGTTCCACAATTTTTGAACACCTTCATAAGCTTCTTTAAATTTTTCAATTTCTTCTTGTAAGTTTTTAGACTTCATTAAATCGTTTTGAGCAAATAATTCAATAGGTGGAAATGTTTTATATTCAATGTTTAAGAGTTCGCCTGTTATTTGCGAGAAAGGAAATAATGTTTTTTTAATAAAACAGTTTTTAAATTCTGGATTGTCGGTTAAATCATTTACTTCGGGATGAAAAAGTCGTAAATAATGCAACATGGTGTTGACAATTTGATTTTGAGCTTTTCGTGACAACATACTACTGGCTTGTTCTAAAGAACAGTTTAAAATTTTCAAACTATCTACAATTTTAATATGTTTACCGATGCAGATAATATTGACTTTGCTCACATTTTTAGATATAACAAAAACATCTTCCATGTTGCTATATTTTATAAAAGCGTTAAAAGGTGTAGTTTCAGATTCTGCCAAATGACCGTATAACGGAATATCCAACATTTTTTTTAAACCTTCAACAATCATAATGCGATTATCAAAAGAAGCATTGTGAGCAAAAATAGGACAAGACAAATGCAGACTATATCTACCTAAATTTTTGTTGCAATAATCGTGAGCTAATCCATACACTTGTCCTGAAAAATGATCGTGATCAATAACAAGATAATCTTCAAAAGCGTTAAGAAAAAAATTGCATTTATTTAAAACTCTTTCTCAATTTTTTTAATCTTGAATAAAATCAGATAAACTAAATTTTGTTTCAAATTGATTATTAAAAGCAACCAACATGGTGTGATACCATAATTCGTAGACGGGTTGCTTAAATTTTCTCATTAGAAACAAAAAATGAAGGTTATCTGTATATTGATCACCACTTTCGTTAATGCATTTACGAAAGATTTTGATTAAAAAGTAGGGATCTTCTAACAACTCTATATCTTCTTGATTAAAATAGTTTTCAAATTGGTGTTCGGTCATGATAAGCAAAGACAATTGTTTCATATAATCTACAAGTTCACCAGTGGTGATTCTCACATAATCACTCAATAAACCGTTAGTGGCAGGTAGGTATTGAAATTTTTCCCACCATCTACAACAAATGTAATACAAAGTGGAGACTCGAAATAAATCTTGTTTTATTTTTTCAGCATCGTTGTCGATTAAATAATTTTGAACGTGACAAGGTAACATGAACAATTCTAAACGTCCTACTCTTTGAAACACCATGTTCACAACTTGAATTCGTTTGTCGTTATAAATGCGAAATTCGTTATGATTTAATCTTTCAATTTCTTGAGGAGTCATGTGAGAAAATTTATTTTTATAAACATCAGATTGACGTATTTTATCTACGGGAGTTCTACAAATAGAACATAAAGGATTTTCTTCTTGCCATATTAAATCTCTTTCTTCACTTGATATATTTAAATTTTCAAAACGCGGTAAACATATTTTATAAGTAAATCGAACCAAAGTATCTGCTAAAGCAATTATATCGTAAACTCTCAATTCCATTTTTAATTTTTCATTATTTTCACAATTTAACTTTACCCATAAGATACGTCTGTGTGTCTTGTGAAGTAAAGAAACTCCTGGTTGAAAATAGTCAGGTAGACAGGTTAAAGGGTTTCTTTCTAAACTTTCAACCGTATTTTCATAATAAAAAATCCATTGAGTAATGACTTGTCCTTGTTCATCCAAACCAAAACATTCTCTTGCTAATTTTTCATGAATGCATTGAATCACAATGGAATGACAATAACAATTCAACTCAGATAAAGGTTTGACTTTGGAAGTAGCATTTTCTTCAGACTTTGTAATACTCGTTTCACAACCAAATGTCATTAAAAAAGGAAACAAGTTTCTACTTGTACACATGAACGAATTTTGTGGTCGATAGTGAGTAATGCAATCACTGTATGTAAATTTGTCCGGTTTATAATAACCTTCGCATTTGTGTTTCTCTGTAGTAAATTTTTGTCCAAAATCTGAACATTGAAACAAAACACGCGAGTTGTTAGAACAAAAATACTTTGTAGAAAATTTTTCATTCAACATGCTTATAGCGTGAAAAGAATTGTTTTTTTGAAAAATACAAATTTTTATCGTGTTGATTGTTTTTTTCCGTTGATTGGCTTTATTTCTTTCTTCATCATTAATAAAAACTCTTTGAGAATCTTGATCGTCTTTGGTAATGTTTGCGCTTTCGTAAACTACTTTTAATAATTCTGCAAGACAACTTTTATATTGTGATTTTAACTTAGAATGCAACAATCGAATTTTGGTGTTACTTTTATTAACGGCGAAAATTTTAATATTAATACGATCAAAAGTATTTTCATAAGCAAAACAATGACACAAATCAATCAAAGTTTGAAATGACATATTTTTAGATTTTTCTTTTAACTGTTGTAAAACGTCTTTCCACGCTAGAATATTTTGCTCTTCTTGATCTTCAAAAAGAAGTTGTAAAATATTTTCTTCAGAATATAAATCAGTAGTGTTTTTTTCCAACACTTTTATACTCCATTCTTCAATGGTGCTCACATTCCATTGACGAATTAATAAAGAGACGAGAAACGCAGAATAAAAGCATAATCCTGGTTCAAACAAAATACTATAATCTAAAAACATTTTCTTTTTTTGTTGATAAGACAGAATAGTATAAGATAAACTTTTTAGTGATTTTTCCCATTGTGTTATAGAATGAGGTCTATACCATTCACCAAACCATTCGTCTATTTCTTTCCTCTTTTGTTGATTTTTTTTGTAATATGTTTTATCGCATTTCTTTCGTTTGCTTTTCCTTCGTTGATTTAGTATTTTTTTATTTTTTTCATAATAGGTTTTGTTGATTTTTGTCTTTTTTTCAATTTGTTCATCTGACATGAGCATTTTTCTTTTAAAACCAGACAATTCAAAATCTCGTAATTTCATCATGGATCTTTCTGTTAAATTGGATAAAGTTTTAATTTTAATATTACATAAACGTATTATCTTCCATCCACTATCATTTTCTAAAACGTTAAAAACAGCTCGTACATTAGCATCTTGAATAAAACGTAAATTTGTCGGTCCTTCTAAAGGTTTAATAAAATAAACAGGCGAATTGTAACAGCGTTTCATTATTTTACAATAACCATTTTCAATAGATTTGCAACACAAAGTATTAATATTATAACCCAATAAGAAATTTTGAAACAAGTCACCAAAAAGAATTCTGTTTTTCATTTGTGTTTCAAATCCTTCCATTGTTTTTTGTTCAACATGATAAACAATTTCATCAGGACTTTGAGTTTCAGAATAAAGTTGTGATTCTTCTACAATATCTTCATCTTTATAAACAACTTTAATGTAAAAAAAATGTTCCGTGTATATACTGTTATTACTAAAACGAGTTTCCTCAGTTTGATATTCAAATTTCATTTTTTTAATAATCTAAAAAAAAAATTTACATGTATTTTTTATAAAATTCCAAAACATCAGAATCAACATTAATACTTTTAAATAGTGTTCGTAAATCAAATTTGTTATTAATAATTATAAATATATCGTTAATATTACAAACTCGTGATAAAGAAACATAATAAAGACTATTAATAAAAGCCTTTGAATTAAATTGAACAACAGCTTTATTCATGGTACTTCCTTGTGCTTTATGAACAGTAAAAGAAAATGCTAATTTTAAAGGCAAACCAAATCTTGAGCCGACGACAGCATGAGAGCAATCTAAAATTTCTTCTTTGACACATTCAATTTTGACTTCTTTTTTATTCATCATCACCCAAACTGCATTATTTTCTATTAAAATGACGGTACCAATAGTACCATTGCACAAACCTTCTTCCATATTAATATTTCTTACAAGCATAACAATGGCACCTATTTTAAGATAAACAGCTGCTGGAATTTGAAACGCACATGGAATATTTCGATTTTTAATAACATCTTTAGCATAAAACCAATACCCTTCTTGTTTGATAGTCTCCATTTTTTGATTGTTATAAACATCCACTTCAATGTTTCTAAAAAATAATCTTGTATAATTAGAGTTTAAATTTTCATCTTTTTCAAAACATCGCGTCATAAAATAATTAATAGTTTGATCTGAAACTTGACCAAAACGTATTTCATTTAAAGCTCCAAAAAATTGTTCATCGTCTTTTTGTCTAAAGCATTGAGTTAAAACCAACACTTCTGTCATGTAGTGTTGCCATATTTGTGATTTAAAAATAAATTGTCCTGTAACAGGTGGCAACTGAAAAAAATCACCACAAGCAATCACTTGTACGCCACCAAATAATTCATCGTAACATTGTCTAACTTCACAAGCTATTAAATGTAACAAATCAAATGATTGAGCGTTAATCATTGAAATTTCATCAATAATTAAAACATCAGTTTCCAACCACGTTTTTTTAATGTCTGGATGCATATGACGTTTATAATATTTAACACTTTTAACACCAGTTTCTATACCAGCAAACGCATGTATTGTGACACCATTGATTAAATAAGCTGCTTTTCCAGTACTCGCAGTAATATGTATTGTTTTATAAATTTGTTCACTTTGAGCAATTTGGTTGACGATATAACTTTTTCCAGATCCAGCGCCACCAGTAATAAAAAAATTCTTTCCTTCATCAAGCCATTGAAGTGCTTTTTGTTGTTGTAAAGATAACATTTTTTTATTATTTGCTGAAAAAAAAAAATTTTTTTTTTATTTACTAAAAAAAATACTTATAAGTATATTTGATAAAAAAGAATAACAAAATCAGTTTAACATTTAAATTTGTTCGTATTTTTATTAATATTACTCATCTGCAAAAAAAATTTTTTTTAATGTTGAATATAAATATATAACAGCCTATTTTATAAAAAACATCATATATATAATGTTCTGATCGACAAGTCTTTCCACTTTACAATATAAATCATTTGGTTCATCTATCAAAATATTTGCAAGTATCATTTCGTTTGCAGGCAATAGGTTTTGTTTAATTAACAACTCCAGCATTTTTTTATTATGTTTTTCTCTTAATTTATTCATCTAAAAAAAAAAAAAAATCAATATACAGAATCAAAACATTTTTCACAATATATAAATGAACAACTTTCCCCATCAGAATATCTATAATCATCACACTCTTCACAATCATTTAAATAATGTTTACAATTTTCAATTTCTACACATTTTTCTTTTACATGATTTATTACATCTTCTTTACATTTTAATTTAAAAAAATTATAAAAATATTCAAAATTTAAATTCGAATAAACATGATACTGTATTTTAATATATTGAAAGACCATCAAAATCAATATATGAGGTATTCTTTTCATTTCTTCATTGAAAAATTCATTCCACTTGTAATTCAAATCATGCCATTTACAATGATTACATAAAATTTGTTTTGAAGTAATCGCATGCATTCGAATATCTTCCAAAGTAGCTGGGTGAGCTTGATTGAATTGGTATATTTTTTCCATCAAAAAATCCAAATCATTTTCTGTTAGTTTCATTTTTTATTATGTAATCTAAAAAAAATAAAGTAAAAAATAAAGAATTTATAAAAATAGTTAATTTAACAAATCCATCGATAAACCAAAAATTTTTTATAATCACAATCATGACACATTTGTTCAAAATCACAATTACATTTAGCTAAATCACGTATTTCGTATCTATGAATATGAAAAGTTTTGTTTAATAAATCCACCGATAAACCAAGTTTGTTAGAAGCTTTTACTATTGAAATGTAAAATTCTTTCACTGTATCCACACAATAACTACAACACAAACAAAGAAAAAAAATTACAATACATATTTTTTCAAAAAAAATGTATACAAAATTTTAAACAAAATTATAAAAAATTCACATGTTTATATTTGAAAAAAAAAATACTTTTAGTTTTTTGTTGTTTTAAGAAAAATACAAAAAAAACAATATAAAAAATACAATATAAAAAAATTCAATAAAAATAAGATTATTCATTCATGTATAAAAAATGTTTATAAATTTTTTCATAGTCGATTTTTTCTGTAACTTCCAATTTTATTTCTTTACATTTTTTACACATATCGTTTTCATCACATGGACAAAAAGCTAAATAATTAAGTCTTTTCTTCATTATTTCTGATAATTCATCATCAATAACGAGCATATACAAATTGCAATCTGCCATTTTTATTATGTAATCTAAAAAAAATATAAAAAAATGTATACAAAATTTAAACAAAATTCAATATAAAAATACAAAAAATTGTAGTTTAAAACAAAATTCAATATAAACAAAAATTCAATATAAAAAATTCAATATAAAAGTATAATTATTCATCCATATATAAAGAATGTTTATATTTTCTTTCAAAGTCATTATCTTACATTTTTTACACATATCGTCTGGATTACAAATACACAAAGCTAAATTGTTAATTTCATCTTTATGGTATGAAAAAGTCTTTTTTAATAACACTTCTGCTAATCCCACTTTTCGTGAAGCTAACAATATATTATTTTCCATTTTTTTTAATTATGTAATCTAAAAAAAATACAAAAAAATGTATACAAAGTTTAAACAAAACAATATAAAGAATCTTTATATTTTGTTTCCGAACATAAAATTTCCGATCTGATCTCTCGACATTTTGTGCACATATCATTCGGTTCGCAAGGACACGAAGCCAAATAGTTAATTCCGTCTTCATAGTATGAAAATTTCTTTTTCAAGAATACTTCAGCCAATCCTAATGTTTTCGAAATCAACATTATATTGTTTTCCATTTTTTATTATGAAATCTAAGAAAAAAAATACATTTTTTAAAAAATTCTACCAAAATAAGAATAACCAAAAATGTTTCTTAATTCAACATAAATGTAACAAGCATTTAAATTACAAAATACACAATTAGATGTACATTCACATTGAGCTATTTTACATAAAGCATCATAAACAAAATCACGTTTTTTACAAATCACTTTGAGTAATGTTTTTGTAATCCCAATTTTTTTTGATACTTTTTCACACATTTCAGAATCCTTTTCACTTAACCACCAAAATTGAAATAACAAATGAGCAAAACTTTCTAATAAAAGTTCTTTTTCCTTTTTAAATATTTTTTCTTCTGAATATTTTTTCAGTTTTTCAGGTTTGATTTGTCGCACTTGTTTTACAAATTTGTCAAATTCTTCTTGAGTCATTTCTTCTTGAAACAATTCTTTAAGATGATAATCTTCCAAACAATCTTCCAAACAACCACTTTCATTCATAAAAAAATCTTTAGCATTCAAATAAGTGAGTCTTGTAAAATCTGGAAGAACATTGCTGTAACAAACAACGTTGTTGTCACGATCAATATCTTCGATAAGACCAAAGCTTCCATCTTTGTTTTTAACAATTTCAAATTCAAAAACCTCATCCATTTTTTATTATGTAATCTAAAAATTACAAAAAATAATTACAAAAAAGATTTATAATAAAGTAAAATTTTCAAACATTTCAAGCACAGTTTTTTTTATATTTTCTTCATGAATATAACGTCGCAAAAATTCGTATGTTTCTTTGCAAGATTCACAAGTACTTAACCCTCTACAACTTTCTTTAGGACAAGATTCTGCTTCATTCAATAACCTCCCAATCGTTTGAGTTTGATCGTGAATAACAGCTGTTGATAATAAAAGTTTTGTGATAAGATTATTGACTTGAAGATTAAAAGACATTTTTTATTATGTGATCTAAAAATTACAAAAAAAAAATATAATAAAAATTAACTAAAAATTATTTTATTTATGAAAAAATTTCTTTAAGATTATTGACTTGAAGATTAAAAGACATTTTTTATTATGTAATCTAAAAATTCCAAAAAAAAAAATACAATAAAAATTAACTAAAAATTATTTTATTTATGAAAAAATTTCTTTGGTCATTTATTGCGTAAACAATTTTAGTTTTTCGACATTCCGGACAATTCCAATTCGACAAAATCCGACAATTCCACAATTCTAAGTATTGACACAATGTTGGTGCTGCTGTCATTTTACTATTTGTTGTTTGTACTATTAATTTTACCATTTTTTAATATAAGTAATCTAAAGATAAAAAAAAATTTAATCAAAAAAGGTACTCAAATATTCCATTGCTTTTAAAAACGAACGTTGTAATTCTTCGCGAATACGTATTATTTCTTCAGTCTTATTGACAAAAGAAAAATGTTTCATTATGTCTTTGTGAAATTCAGGGACATTTTTTTCAATATACTTAAACATAGCCACATCTATTTCTTTTTGTTTTTCTTTATCTACTTCTATTTCTCTTTTAAGCCATCCAATATTTTCTTGATTTGTCGTAAATAATTTGTACATGGCTTGCATATACAGTTGCAAAGTTCTTAATCTGTTTATAAAACCATCTTTCTCACCATCTTTTCGTATTAATTTGTTCAATTCATCTAGTGCTTCATTTAAAATGTTGTCGTGAAAATTTTTAACAAAAACTTTAAAATCTTCACCATATTTAACAAAACATTTTACTATTTTATATTAGACAGCAATATCTGCATTAAGTTTATCCAACTTTCTGTATTTATAAGAGATATATTTTCCACATTTATAATTTCGAAAGAAATCCATTTTTTATTAGTTTACCTAAAAAAAATACAAAGTTTTAAAGTATAAAAAATACGAAGTATTTAAAGTAAAAATACAAAGTTTTAAAGTATAAAAAATACGAAGTATTTAAAGTAAAAATACAAAAATTTAAAGTACAAACAAAGTTTTAAAGTACAAACAAAGTTTTAAAGTACAAACAAAGTTTTAAAGTACAAAATAATTTAAAAAACAAGTTAGTCATTAAAAAATATTTATAAGAGTAGTCATAAAACAATTTTTAATTGTTTTTTTTAACAATAATCTTTCTTCGTGCTTTGAAATATAATGAAAATTTTTCATGTCCACGTTTAATTTCATATAAGAGAACATGACTTCATCTCTTCTTGCAAATTCTTCCTTTTCTTTTGTTACAATAAATTCGTCTTCTTTAATTGCAGCATTGCAAATGATAATCATGAAATTGACCAACTCCATTAAAAAATGTCGTATATTAAGATATTTTTTATTTGCTATTTTTATTTATAATTTTTGTTATTTTTTCAACCTCTTCCAATATTCCATCTTGATGATCTTCCATCTTTCATCAATATTCCATCTTGATGATGATGGTTAAAAATTCTTTAACGATAACAAAATGAAAATAAAAAACAGGTGATAATTCTTCCAAAAACTTCGACAATTTCTGTTCAGAATGATGTAGTTTGTAACAGTTGGTAATCCATTCGATGCCAACATCAGACCATTTTTCATTATCCATGTTTTTCTTATTAGTTAATCTAAAAAAAATTATACAGTTAAATGATTAAATTGATATACTAAATTTTGATTACATTCATTATAATTATCAATAAAAATTATTAATTCTAAAAAAGTGTTTTCGATAAATTTTACATCTGTTAAATATTTTTCTACACTATGATCCTCATCTATTATATCAAATGATGATATCATGTTTTTTGTAATTTGACATTGTTGATAAATATTGTCAAAAACAACCAAATATGAACTTAATGAAATAGTTTGACGAATAGTTCCAAATGTTCGATAAAATTTCATTTTCATTCCAATCATATTATCAAGTGCTTCACTAAATAAATTAGTTTGACATTCTTCTACAAACACAAGTATAATTTCTAAACGAGTATGTTGTTCGGAATCTTATTTTTTAATGTCATCCCAAGCGCTCCAAAGAACGTATTGTTTATCTTCTTTCATTTTTTTAATTAGTTATCTAAAAAATAAAAAAAATTATACAGATAAATGTTTAAATTCATAATTTAAATCGTGATTACATTCAATATAATTATAAGTAAAAAGTTATTAATTCAGTCAAATTTGTTAAAAAATTACTTTATTTTACATTTAATATACAAATTATTTTCAATTAAATATTCGTCAATGTCTGCTGTGTTTATAAAATTACAATATCCATAACCAACATTTTCTTGATCTTTAACTGGACGTTGAAAAGACACATTATTTTCAGTAAAAAAACTTTTTTTTATTTGTTTACCATGAGGACCACATATTTTAAAAGTAATAATACGATTGATAAAAGGCCATTTTAATACTACATCATAAGGTGTAGATCGCATCGTTATATATAATTCAATTTCTTCTTCTTCATGTTTATCGCATTTCGTGTGGGTAGTCAATTTCATTAAAAATTGATAATTTTTATAATAAAAAGGCACACTATAATAAGCCTTGCTTTCATCTTTTAACTGCTCTTTAAAATTTTCAAAAATCCATATTTTGCTGCCATGACCATTATTATGATGCATTTCTTCCAACATGGATAGTCGAAAATCTAAATTTTTTATTTTGTCAACACATAATCCATTGAATAAAAAATTCGGATTGTCGGTAAAAATAAATGAAGCCATAATTTTTACTGATCTAAAAAAAATAAAAAAAAATTTACAAAATATAACAAAAATATTTTACAAAAAAAAAAATTTTTATTTTCGAGTGGAACCAAAACCACCCTTTCTTTCTACATCTTTAATCATTGACATTTTCACTCCACGACAACAACACCCATCGAACTCTGTTATGTTTTTGTCAGCTTTAAACATTTTCACAAATCCCATTTGAGCAATAGCATCTCCACGTTTAATCACATAATTTCCTTCTGAATGATTCATCAATAAGACTTTAATTTCCTCCTTATAATCGGGGTCTATTATTCCTGGAGCATTAAACACTACCACACCATTTTTGTAAGCTATACCTGATTTTGAATATACCTGTTCTGCTAAATTTGAATCCATTTCATAAATATACACTCCAGTACTTACTAAAATACGTTGATGTGCTTGAAGTATAACATCCTTTGAGCTTCTCAGATCAAAACAAGCGCTCTCTTTTGTTTCATAAAAAGACCATTCATGAATATCTGTAATTTCGAGTGATTTTAACTCTTTATTTTCTTCCTTTTCCATTTTATCTATCTCGCTGTCTTGTCAAGAAGATGATTTGAATAAGTTTTTTTTCACTCTTTTTATATAAAATAGTAGTCATAACAACATTATCTCTATCAATTAAAAGTATAAAGTACAAAGTTTAAAGTACATCACACCACATTGAACTTTAGACTCTTGATTAAGGATTAACATTTTTTTTAAAAACTTGTTTAGTACTTGTTTTTTTTTTAATCTCTCTTTTTAACTCAAACAGTATAAAAAGAGTTCATTTTCATTTAAAAGTTCATTCACAACACAACGAACAACAAAAAAATAGCAGAGTTTGAAATTGTTTACTGCAACGATAACACTTATGTTAAATTTGCAGATTTAGCAGCTGCTAATTGTGGTTAATTGAATTTAAAGAAGAAAAAAATGTGAAAGATAAACAATATTCTACTGTCCCTCTCAAACCGTTGGCACAATTTAATTATGACAAGAATTAATTTACAAACCAAAAAATGAGGGCTGTGAAATCTTATTACCATGGAGATATAGAGAGGTGTGTGATCTCAACAAAACAAATTAGATCAGAGCTAAAATTAACAAAAGACGACAACACATTTAAATTGCCCAAAGGCGAAGTAACTAATAATGTGGTTTTTATATTTAATCATAACAAAATGACCAAAAAAGTATTGCAAACTTTAATGGTGAGTATGCAAGAAGCTCAAAACAAAGCCTATATGACAGTGGCTTACCCTAAAACTCGCATAATAAAAACCATTGAGTTTAACAATTTTGATATACGATTAGCAAAAGAAGAAGACAAAATTCATGCTATAGAATACGCAAGACTGATGGCTATAGAACCGTCTTTTCACAATTCGTTAATTAAAAATGGTGTTTCTCGAAATTTGAATCAAAATTTAAAGAGAGCTTGTGTCGAGCTTGCTGAAATCGAAACAAAAAAAAACTAAAGTCGAACCAGAAGTACCAGAAGAAGACGAAGAATAATATTTTTTTGTAGTTATTAAGAAAATTTTTGTAATTTTTGAATTAAAAAACCTGTTTTAATATTAAAAAAACTTGTTTTTTTCTGATCTCTATTTCCTATATAAAGGGTGAAAAAAATAAATGCTAGTTCATTTTTGAAAGAGAAAATGACTAGCAAACAACTCGACGAAAGTCTCATCAAAGCTCTTCAACTTTTTTATCCAGATAATGAATTACATCCTATGTTGTTTGAATTTCACCATTTAAATAACACGTATGAAGAATGGCAAGACATTATCTTTACGTATTTAAAAAATTTTAACTTGGAATTGAACTTGGAAGAAGAAAAATACAAGGATTTGTATTATATCTTTATAGCTAAAGACTATGAAAATAAGCTTCATTTGTTTGAAAAACCTTCACGTCGTTATATGAATTTTGCAGAACAATCACCATCGTGGAGAACGAGCATGCTAGAAGTATGTCGCATTATAAACGATGATTTTTTAAATGTAACCAAAACAACAGTAGAAAAACAACACGAAGAATTGAAAAAACAACTAGAAGACTTTGTTAAAGTATATAAACTTTACTTCAAATCAAAAAACATGGAAAAAAAATGCACTTCATGGAAAAGCAAACTTAAACTGACTTTAAAGTATTATTTTTTGTTTCCTTATCTATCTAACAAATGGGAGTATAATAACTTAAAGTAAAATTGTAAACTATTAAATTACGTTTATCCAGCTTGCATGGACCAACCGCCTTGCTTTTTGTTTGACGATAAAGTTTTTCATAATGGCTATTACACCCTATACACACCAGTTCCTATTTATGAATATTTTATACAAAAAAAGTACATCAAGAAGGAGATAAAGTGTACATTTACAAAGCCTTTGAACGTTGCAATTTTCACGAAAAAAGTTTAATAGAAATGTTTCCCACAGCTCAATGGTTTTTTTTCTTTAAAAGAAATTTTAATATTTCAAAGATTTTATACAGAAAAGAGGACGATGTTTATAATTATGAAAACGACAAAATAGTATTGTTAAAAAGTATTGTTAAAAAAGATCATTACACCAAATATTATGTGACTGCGGAAGATGGATTATAAACAAGACAATTTTTTTTTTTTTTTTTTTCCATATCAAAAAGTTGATATACAAGTTTATTAATACGAAATATATTGTCAAAGCATTCACAAGTCTCTTTTTTTAATATATAAACACATTTGATATTGTCTTTTATAAATTTAATAAAACTCGAGTATTCTTCAACATTTAATACTGTATAATCTTGCACGTCGATATTTTCTATAAATCCGTTTGCAAAATCTTCTAAATAGTGCGCAAACATAAATGTTTCATATTTAGGACAATGTTTGTGGGTATGTTTTTTCGTATAGTTATGTTGATAATGTTCTAAACACAAACTTTCAAAGTTAAAATAGCAAGGCAATTTACACAATTTGGGAAACAATAATTTGTTTAAATCAAATGTAGCTATTTTTTGATCATTTATTGTAGACAACTCATCTTTTTCCGTGTTTCCACCTTTTTAAAATACGACATTATATTCGAATTTTGAAAATATAGTCTTTAAGTAATCCACTACGGAGCAGCAAAATATAATTTCACCAGTATACTTGAAAGACGGATAATACTCTAGTCCATGAATATTTTTTAAGCAGTATTAAAATACTTTTTTATCCTTTTCATCAAAATTTTCAAACTTTTCACATGGTATAACTTGCGTGTGAAAAAACTTTTTATCGACAAGTGATCTCAAACATAACTCTCTAATGCAGTTTCTGCCCCACTTGTGAATCTCTTTATTGGTAATAAATACAAAATCTAACAACCACAACTAGAAAAAAAATGCTTTTTTATTAATAAAAGAAGCGTATTCTTTTAATAAAATGAATAAAAAAAGTATAAAAAATCAAATTTTAAAATATTTTTTTACATTTTTTTAATTAAAAAATGATTCGCGTTGATAGCATCATTAAAAAAATTCACAACAATTGCGCGGTGTGCGCGCTCGATGAAGTATCTAAAAGATATAAACATTGTGAACACAAGTCTGGAAATTCTTCACCTTCATCTGATCACGTAGAAGAAGAACATTTTACAGATAAAAGTTCATTTGAATTTTTACAAAATGTACTTAATTCTAAGAGGATAACATTAAATTCTTACAGTATTGCAAAATGTTTTAAAAACAGTGAATTTAATAATTTACTCGAAAATCCTCAACTTTGTCCTATTCATCTCAACTACTTTGACAATTTGAAAGAAACATATGGTGATAATTATGTAATAGAACTCTATAAGTCCAAGCTCACTCTTTTGCTGCTAGAAAGAAATATCAAACCACCTATGGTTCTAACAGAAGGTGATCAAACTGACGATTTTGTGGATACGTTTACTTCAAAAGTAATACCTACCGTCTTTTCTTTGATAGAAAAACTAGATGGTGGTTTAAAAAAGAAATCTGTTAAAAGAAACATTGAAGGAATTATAAAGGAAGGAACCAGCGATAAAAAAACTTTATTTGTTAATATATTACACGCTATTGTAACACTATTTATTGCGAGTTTTTTTAATTTAGAAAAAGAAGAATAAAAAAATGGCTACTGATGAATCTTTGTCTCGTTGTTTTAAAAATTCAGAATTTAAAAACTATTTTATAGGAATATATGCTTTTGATGAACTAAGTCAAACAAAAACACATATTCATATTATTCAACAAATGAAAAAAATGGCTCCTTTATCATTTACAACAATGAAACTACAAAAGAAGCAGGTCAACATTGGAAAGTGTTGATGAAAATAGACAAGGGTCATTTCTTTTGTTTTGATAGTTTAGGTGAAGAAAGTGTATTGCAACAAATTACAAAACATTTAAGATTTAATAAATATTTGTTTGAAGCAGTAGAAGAAGTCAATAGCAATATACAAATCAACACTATTAACATTAACTACAACGAAATTGAAGTTAATTCTTATATACGTCAATCCAATCATTTTCCTACAGAATGGACAGCAGAAAATCGTGAATTTTATTGGTTTACCAAATTTATTTTAAAATATAGCGAAATCACTGGCAATCAAAATGTATTTTTTTCATACAATAAATTTCCTTTTCAATGGAATGATAGTAGTTTATGTGGTGCATTTGCCGCTTATTTTGTAGCTCTAGTCTTTCGCAGCGAAAATGTATTATATACAGATCAAATATATTTACCTTCGTTGTGCAGACTGTTAAACCATTATTTTTATGAAGTAACAACGCTTCATGCCTCTTCACTAGTTCAGATAAATCTTTTTTCATTTTTTCAATTTATTAAACACAAACTCTTTCCACACCTTGATAACACTGCTAAACAACTGTTTGAAAAAGACATGCAGTTGCATTTTTATATGAAAAAACAGGAAAATCTAGAACGTGATCTATTGTCTATGAAAACAAAACAAATTCCTTTGCATTATGATATTTATGAAAAACAAATATTGGCTCAAAATGCTCTTAAAAGATTTTTAAAAGATGCAGGATTCTTAAGAACAAATTATGAAGCTACGTGGGATAAGTTATCCCTATTGGATATTCAAGCCATTCCATCTGTGATGAACGAGGAAAATATTTATTATATGATTCAAAATGAAATAGATAGAATTTATGTAAACAATTATACACGATTAAAGACTGCCAATCAATTTTTAGATGTACCTATTGATGATGTCATGACTAAAAAAGAAATAAAAAGGCAGATTGCTCTGAATTTAATATAAACAGAATCATGAAGAGAACAGCACACACATTACTAGAAGAAATTGTCGAAGAAAAATGCGCTACGTGTAATGGTTATGGTGAACTCTATTTCCTCGTGTTAAGAGAAAAAAAAAATGACACTTTATTAAAAAATTGCACGATTCACTTATTAAATAAAGAAGTATGGATATTTAACACCAATACTAAAAGGACGGGCAAAATACATCTTCACAAGACGTGTTGCTTGTCTTGTAAGAGGTCGTCCATAAAGTACGTACGCTCAAAGGGGGGAGAGGGGGGGTCTTCAAAAAGCGTACGAAAGCGTATGGGAGGGGTGGGGAGGGTTCAATTTAAAAGTACGTACTTCGATTTTCTAATTTATCACAATTAACCAGCTAATCAATAGAAAAGTTACATTCTGACTAAAGATTCTAGTTTGCCAACATAAAAAGATGTATGGTATATGAAGTAGAGGGTATAGTTTTCCTCTATGCACACACATGAATGGGCGCCCTCAGAAATTTTTGATGTTCCAGATAGGACACTTTCACACATCGTGCAAACTCATAACTTAAGTTTGTTTATACCTATGCCAAATGAGGAGGCCTTGCAAAATATCGGGATGGCGGAGGCCTGTGAACAAAAAGCCTTAAAACGCTTACCCTCCCGACCCCCAAAACGAGAGGGGTGTAAATTTTGCATGGTTATAACTTTTAGATTTGGAAAAAAATTTGGATGGCCTCCGCCATACACATTTTTTGCAAGGCCACCTCATTCGGCATATTAACAAACTTAAGTTTGCACGTTGTGTGAAAGTGTTCTATCATCAAAATCAAAACATCAAAAAATCCTGAGGGGGCCCATGCACACATGCCCGTCCTTATATTCTGGCCCTGAGTAAGACCTGAGGGCCGTGGTTGATGGGACGGAGTCACCCCAAAAAAAACGTGTCAATGGCGTCTCAAAGACCGCTAGGTTTTGCTAAAATAAAAAGCTTCTTAAAATAGCAAAAGGGCACAAAATTTGCTGTTGCTCCCTCCCACTGGGTTTTACCCTTTGTTTTCAATATTACTGATCTCACCTTAGACTCGTTTTTTACTTACTAAAGAGGGGTGCCTGAAAAAAACGTCCACCTTAAGTATAGTTTATTTACATTTGATTCGTTAAAAAAACAAAAAAAGTTTTCCTAGATTTCACCGAGAATCGAACCTGGATCTCCGTTGACTATTGCCGCCGCATAAACCTTTTGCCCAAATACACACTTATATTGGTAAATTTTAAATTTATTTAAATTATTATTTGCATTTATACTTAAAGACGTTTTTAAAATGCGTAAGCAAAAAGGTTTGGGATAGTATAAAGTATCTAAGGTACCCTCCGTCTTTTTTTTTTTAAATTAAACTTTTTAATTAAGAAAAAAAAAAAAGGAGGAATGGGGGGGATATTTGAGGGGGGGGGGGTATTTGAGAAACGTACGTACTTTTAAGGGGGGGGGTGGGGACATAAAAGTACGCATGGCAACAGGGGGGAGGGGGGGTCAAATTTTAAAATTTTTGGCGTATGTACTTTATGGACGACCCCTAAAGGAAAAAAAACATTGACTATCAACGATACAAAAAGAAAAAAGAAGAAGAAAAACAAAACAATTTTTTATTTGTACATATATATTCATTAAATGAAATAATATAATATTTTTTTACGACTGTTTTTTTAATATACTTCAAACACTTTATCCGGAGGCATATAAGGGTTGGCAGGTTTTGTAACAACAGGAACAGGAGCCGTTTTTGTTTTTTTGCCTTTCCACGCTTTTTTTATACCGTATAACAGCGAACCCACTTGCAATGCGTTTTTTACATTTTTAGGAGTTATAAAATCAGTCAATCCTCTTCCTCTTCTACGTATCCTTTTTATATTACTTTTACGTGTCTTTGATCTAAAATTTCGTCTTTTTCGCTTAAAAGCCATTTTTGTTGACAACGGCAAACATACGATAAAAAATGTTTCAAAGGAATTTCACAAGTATGTTCGTGTCTTTCTTCATATATAAACACAATAATGAGTTCATCATTGGAACGTGTTACTTTAATAATTGTTCCCCATTTTAAACGATGTATCAATGAAAAATCACCCTTTGCTTTACTATTTGTTTTAAATAGTGAAATATAAAAATCTTGTAATTTCGGAAACGGATAACACAACTCTAGATAATCTTTAAAATGCTTCATTTTTTATGTCTACTTCTTCGAGTAGCCAAACGTTAAATGACTCTTTAATAACATCAACAAAGTCTTCATAACCCATTTCAAATTTGTGTTTGTTTTCACCATAAATAAAAACAATATGGGCTTTATTATTAACACGAGTTACTTTGATTTGTTTACTTCCATCCAAACGAAAAAATAATTTAAAATTACCCTGGACTTTTTTTAAACTATCATCCGTTGTAAAGGAAGAAGTTTCTAAATTATTATTCGTTTTATAAAATTCGTTTAAACAAGTTTTAAACTCCATTTTTTTTGTTTACTTCAAATGAATTTTTTTTCTTCAAATGAAATTTTTTATTTCAAAAAAAACAACCAAACTTATAGTACTTTTTAAAAAAAACACAGAAAAAACACTATTAAATATTTTTTTTATCAATATATTTTTGGTATTTTATTACCTACAAAAAAAACACCATCATTTATATGCGATAAACAATATAATTTATTAACAATATCTAAATCTAGTATAAAACCCCCCCAAAAAGTAGATATTTTTAAGTGTCCATTTTCTTTATCGCCACTGATAATTTCCACAACACCGTTTTCGTATTCATAAGTAAGGATATAATCGCCAAACGCGCTCGTATCCGTTCTTAAATTTTTGAGCTTTTGATTTTGCTTTTCCGTGTCTTTTATTAACCATAGATATTCTTTTAAATTTTCTTCAACATAACGACGAAATTTTTGTACAAAACATTTGTTGTAATACTTTTTTATATGAGTTTTTCTTCTCGCATGTTTGCATACTTTTGAATTCATTTTTGTAAGTAAACGTTTTACAGAGTTGAGCTTTTTTATACATGTTTTTTTTAATCCGATTAAAATATAGTTTTAAATACACCACCAAGTACGGGTATATTTCCTAATAGGTTACCAAGGATACCTTTACCGCGTTTTCTAAGTATACGTTTTCGTCCATTACCGATTAAAGAATGATAAGGTCTAGGATGAGCTCTCGATTTTTTTTGAACAAAAATATATCTTTTAGCATTTTTATGACCTCTATGACTTCTATGACTCATTTTTTAATAAATATTCCTGTGTTTATCGCGATCCACTTTTGTTAAAACAAAACGATATATCGGTTTTCCTACTCGATTCATTTCGCGATTTTGTTTATTATTTATATACTTGCTTTTCGTTTTTCGATAACACATCAGTGCTTTTCTACAATATTGACGCTTTATTTTTTTTAAATTTTTCTTAACTGTTCTTCGTCTTAGAGCTCTTAGTTCTGTATTATTGGGATCGGTTAACTCGTTTTCATCAAAGGAGGTCCTATCAAAAAATTCAAAAAAAGCATCCCTATGAAAAGGCCATTTTCCATCTACTGTATATTTGGGTAATTTAGATGTATATTTGGGTCTTAAATTGCTTTGATTTTGAAGGTGTTGAAAATAAATTCCGTCTTACAATCATACGGGAAAAATCAATATTATCTGCAGCCATTTTTGACTCTAACATTTTTTTTTGACTTTTTTAGGACTTTAACTTTTTTTTGACTTGTATTTTTTTTTTGACTTGTATTTTTTTATATCTTTTTTTTTACAAGAGAAAAAACATAGTGTCACCCTGACACAACCTTACTTATTCTGTCTTTACTTTGTCTTAGTAGGCCTACTTGCTTATGTTTTTTCTTACTGTCTTTATTTTTTATACGGCCGTATTTTATTCTTACTTACTTACTTACTTAGTCCTTACTTAACTTACTTAATCCTGCCTTAGTCCTTAGCCTGCTTACTCACACACTCGTGCGCTCACTCGTTCTCACACGCTCAGACATCACTCATCAGGTATTTCCATATCAACATATAACTTCCTAGACATCACTCATCAGGTATTTCTACCCAACGCTTTAACATATAACTTCCTAGACATCACTCATCAGGTATTTCTACCCAACGCTTTAACATATAACTTTCTAGACATCACTCATCAGGTATTTCTACCCAACGCTTTAACATATAACTTTCTAGACATCACTCATCAGGTATTTCTACCCAACGCTTTTTAAAAAGTTGTTTACTCCGTATTTTAATCTCTTTAATCTTGTTCATAAAAGCGGTATTAAAAGTTTCTAAATTTAACCAACTTGACACAGCATTTTCTTTTCATTACATAAAGTTGCATCACTTTAGTTGTTTAGTATTTTATTCTCTTTAATCTTGTTCATAAAAGCGGTATTAAAAGTTTCTAAATTTAACCAACATGACACAGCATTTCTTTTCATTACATAAAGTTGCATCACTTTAGCTATTATTTCACATTAATCTGTAGAGATTACATTTTATACATAAAAAGCGTGTTTTTTGTTAACAAAATCAAAAATGACAAAAACACGCTTTACCAAACGCTCTGTAAAAAAAACACAATATTATATGGACAACGAAGTTGTGGGAAAGGAGATAGATTTATCGGAAGATAAAGTGCTTTTAACTAGTGATGACGAACCTGAAATTATAGTCATCGAGGATGATCCCGAATTAAGTTTTCCAAATTTGAGTATTTTTGACGACGCAGATGAAATTGATTTCATAATAAAACCACCAAACAATCCACCAAATGAACCACCAAACGAACCAAATGAACCAAACGAACCAAATGAACCACCATTAGAATTTGCTGAAGATTCACTACCTCAAGAAACTCAACCACTACCTCAAGAAACTCCAACTCAACCCCAAGAAAACAATATTTTGAAAAAAAAAGTAAGTTATATTTTTAAATTATTATTTATAAATAAAAAATTACATTTTTTTAAGAATTTTATTTTTTTATTTTAGAAAAAAAAAAACGAATACAAATTAAGAAGAAAACAACTTCGAAAATTAAAATATAATATAAATAGACTTTTTTATTTAAATTTATAAATTCTTTTTATATATAAAATACATTATTATTTTTGTCTATTTTTTCGTCTTATGTTTGCTTCTTTTAATTGATGTTTAATATCGACATAGGATTCGGCAGTATGAACCCAGCGTTTTATTCTTTTACCAACTCTTCCAAGTTTACGATTTGTTGAACTTTGTTTTGTACTTGTTTGTGTTTGAACTGCTTTTTTTGTTCTAGAAACTGTTGTTTTTGTACGCGACATATTGACAGTGTTTAATGATCTAGGAGTATACGTTATTTTAGGCATTTTTATAAAAAATGATATTTTTTTATTTATAACTATTTTTTATTTATTACAAAAAAAAATAATATGGTATTTATTTCTAAATAAACCTCTTTTTTTAGTTAAAATGAATTATATTTCAATAAATAAAGTAAAATACGAAGTATTTAATGATAGCACTATAGACCAGTTTTATGTTATCGAAAATGGAAAAAAACGCCCTATTTGTCAACTGTTTGCGTACAATGCAAAAAGAGGTAATTGTTTTATGGTTTACATCTATAATAAAAAAATATTATTTTTTTATAATACTATTTTTTCTTATAGATCAAGAGTTACTAACACTAAGTAATATTCGCAAAGTGTTAAGAAATGTCATGAACGATACACCTTCCCGCACTCGTCGTAAGTTTAACTTTACTAGTTTTTTTTTTAATAAAAAAATTATTTTTTTTTAATATTTCCCTTTTTTTTAGAAAGTCCATATCCACCTCCAAATAGAGAGGTGGGTCCCTCGCACTGGGACTACTCTCCTCGTAAGTTACACTTGATCCTTTTTTATTTTATAAAAAAAAGTATATTTTTTTAATATTCTCTGTGTCTTTTTTTTTAGAGAGTCCAGATCCAGAAAATTTATAGTTTATGTTTTTTTTTAATTTTGTAAATATTTTTTTAGAATATAAAAATTTTATAGTTGTTTTTTTTCATATTTTTTTTATATACATTAATATTTTTATATGCAATTACATTTCTATTTTATATATACTAGAATAAAAAAATGATTAAAGAAATAATAAATTACACTTCAAAACAACTCCATCACGAATGGAAACACTTGGCGTGTTTATTAAAGTTTAGAAGAAGTGAAATAAAAAAAATCAATAAAAATTACATAAAAACATTTGATAAAAAAAAAAACGTTTTAACCCTATATATATTAACACAACCAAACAAAAAGTTGGCAATCAAACATTTGTATTTTGTATTATCATTATGGGAAGATGAAAAACTTTTAAATAATATACAACAATGTAAATTATTTATATTAAATTTTTATATTTTTTAGCAAAAAAATAATGAATTTTATGCAATTAAAACTAAAAATAGCAGCACATTCGCAAACACAATGGCAAACTTTGGCAGAATATCTTGACTACAAAAAACGTGAAATCGAATGTATACAATGTGATTACCATAATATCAACGAAAGAATGATGAGACTTTTAAACTTAATATATCAAAAAAAAGGAACCGAAGTCGATGCAGCTCGTGCTTTATATGATGCTTTATGGATGTGGTCTCTTGACATTTCAACAAAAGAAAATAAATTGGAACTTGAAAAAAATATAGATATAACTATGGAAATAATTACACATTTTATATTGCAATAATTTTTTTGTAACTTTTTTTTATTTTTTTAGCAAAATAATATATTAAAAAAATGAAACAATATATCAAAAAATGTGGATGGTAAGCCTATTTCACTTTTTTTATATTTTTCTTATTTTTTATACACTTTTTATACATTTTTTTCTATTAGTTATGGAGAAAATATTAATGAAGACACTATATGCTACCACGAGTTGTTATTGACAAAAGAAGAAGAACAAGATTTGGAAGAACTAATGGAAATGGAAGAGTTAACAGAGGAAGATTATGAAAAATATTTAGAACAATTAGTACAAGAAATGGATGAAGAAGAATCAGATTATATTGAAGAACTAAAATCACAAATGTTAGAAGAAGAAGTGGAAAAAGAAGTGGAAGAAATAGAAAAAGAAATTCATGAGATCTTCAATGAAATGGATTGGGAACAATATATTTTAGACGTTATTAATAAAATGGACAATTTACCCGAACTTTATTTGCAATTTTTTAATTTGTAAATATATCTTTTTTCTTTTTTTAGCAAACATAATAATGACAACTAATAATAATGAAAATTATGAAGACATGCTTCCTGGTTTTGGAGACGTATTTGAAGAGGTTGAAAACATAACTTTTAACGATATATTCAAACAAAAACAAGAACAAGATATTAAAGATATTGAAACAAACATTATTTATATTTTAATTCTTTTATATGTTTTATTGAGTGATTTTATTTATTTATTAATTCTTTTATGGTAAAAAAGACATGTATATTTTTTTTTATAGTTTTATTTAAATAAATGTTTTTTTTTCAGCAACTAATAAAAAAAATGGCAGACAACATATATCCTTGCTGTTTTTGTGACAAAGAATTTAGTGCAGAAGAACTTTTAAATCATCAAACAGATTGTTCTACAGAACAATACTCCCACGAATGTTTTACATGTAAGAAAAAGGTACAAGATTTGTTAAACCATGAATGTGATTATGAATTTCTAGATATACAAAAAATATGTTTTTTTTGTAATACCAAAGTCGATGATCAAGATTATTATGAACACTCTGTCATATGCTTTCGATATTATAAAGAACAACAAAATCGTAATTTGAACCAAATAATTCAAGAAGAAAAGAAAAATTTAAATTATTTGAATCTTTCTATTAATCAAATCATGAATAGAATGAAGAGTCTTCAAGAAATTACAACTAAACAAATAGTTGACTCTAAAGAAAAAGACCAAGAAATTAAAAATCTAAAAGAAGAAAATGTCAAACTTCATCAAACCCTAGCAGAAATGAACAAAGTAATGGCAGAATTAAAAAGTCTCTTTTATGACAACATGATGGTTTTAGCAAATCAACAAGATACAGAACATCTCAAACAAGAAATAACAAAACTTTATCAAATCCTAGAAGAAAATAGTACAGAATTCTTAGCTTTAAAAAAATCAATTCAACAACCTAAAGAAGTAAAGGTAATACAACACATCTTTAACGACACGCAAATCATCAAACTTGATCAAATGAATCTCAGGCTATTATCAGATGAACCATTTTATACAGAACCCGTGTACACATCAGAAGGTTATCGCTATCGTATAAAAGTTTATACTCGAAGTACCGACGTAAACAAACTAGCCATTTACTTTAAATTATTACGAGGTGACCTGGACGATACTTTAAAATGGCCTTTTACCAAAAATGTCAATTTAACCTTGAGAGATAAAGATAAATTTTTTACTCGTACTACTACCAACAATAATTATCTTCAACTTTTAGACGATAGTTCTTTTGATAAACCTACCACTGAATACAATGTAGCTGTTGGTTATAACAATTTTATTTTACACGAAGAACTAAAACAATTTATTATTAATAATCATTTATTTATCACGATTACTATTGAATAATATATTTTATGTAACAAATGTATTTGTTCTATCATTGCTATTTTTTTTATATGTTTTTTTTGTACTTTATCTATCATTATTAACCATTATTTTTTTAGATTAACTAATAAAAAAATGAATGCAATGGAAGTTTTCAGACAAATAACTGATGAGCTCACTTTTGAAAACGTTAGAAGTATTAGATTTGTGTTAATACTTCCACATGGTATAAAACAAAAATTAAAAAACGCATACGATCTTGTAGAGTATATCAAAGATAATGCCATAGAAGATTATAATGGAAATATTCATGAAAGCTTAGAAAGTAAATTGGAATTTTTACTCAACATGTGTAAAGTAATTCATCGAAATGATATTTTTAACAAATATAAAAATAAAATACCACGTCTACCTACTTATGAAGAAAGCATCATTAAAAATCTACCACCTATTTATTCACCACCGAACGCAGTATATCCAAGTGCAGTCATCGAAGCCAAACAAGAAGAACTATTTCATTTTTATAATCATATACCAGAACCAGCTGAAGCACCTGAATAAGCCCAAGAACCAGAATTCATCTAAACTTTTTTTTTTTGGGAAACAATTTATAGTTTTTTTACTTGTATAGTAAAACCAAGAATTTTTTTATATTAGTTATAAATTAACTTTTTTAAACGATCATAATTTATTTTTTTGGATACGTAGAAAAATTATATTTTATTTACACCGTTTATTTAGAACACACTATTTTAATCCTTATATTAATGATAATGATGTTCAATTTTTTTATAATTGTGTTATGAAATATGCTCAATGGTCAGTTGATCAATATTATTATGTTTGTGAAAATAATTTTGTACATTAAAAAAATAATATTATATATTTATAGCCAAACTAATAAAAAAATGAAAACAAGTGGATACAGCAACAGAAAACCCGACAAAAAAGTTAGAAAACAAATGAAAGGTATATTTTTTTCTGTTTTTTTTTATCATTAAATTTTTTATTTATTAATCCTATTTTTTTTACAGCCATGTATTTCTACTATTTCAAACTACAGCAACATTCATTGGCACACTCGCTGACGATAAACCAACGCTACTTTTGCATAAAGCAATGTGGCGTATGCCAAAGTTGTCACCTTCAAAAAAAAAAATAACTTTTGTATTTTTTATTTAGAAATATATATATTTTATCCCATTTTTTGTGTTTTTTTTATTCCTTATTATTTTTATTTTTTATACCTCTTTATACTAACATTTCTTTTTTTTTCTTTTGATATAAATTAAAAAATGAATAATAATGATGCTGAAAACTGGGAGATGGATCTTAATGCTCCTACCTTTGAATTCAAACAACCGAATGCGAAATTAAAAAGACCCTTAAAAGGACTCGATTTTAAAAATTGTCAAAAATTGGAAATAAAAAACTTTAAAAAAACAAAAAAGAAAAAATAGAAGAATCATGTAACACCCCCCTATTCCAAGAAGAATGGATTTGTGACGCTCCCCCTTTTAATTTAAATTCTAATTTTTATTACGATAAATTTTTTTTGTAAATATATTTTTTATAAATAATTTTTTTTCTAAATATTGTTACGATTAATTTTTTTGAAAATATATTTTTTATAAATAAATTTTTTTTTTTTAGTTAACTAATACAATGTCTGGAAGTTGAAATGATGTCATAGAAATTATTATTGTGTCAGAAGAAGAAGTATTACTCGTTACGGAAATGGCGAAATTATATAACAAACGATTTGTTGAAGAACTCCAACTATATCATTCTTTCGTTACAATTGGAAAAAAACGTCACCCAAACATAACGTTTGAAAATTGGTCAAAAAAACACTGCCCTATTTTCAGGGAACAGAATAAAATTTAATTTGTAACCGTTTTTTTCGATGAAAAAAATTTTTTTTGACACCTGATTATTTATTTCTGCGCGCATGCGCGTGACGTCGTTTTTTTTTTTTTGAACCGGGAAACTTTTTTTTAACCTTTTGGTTTCATCGGTTCCATCGTCTGGTTCCTCGGTGCATTGCTTATCACCGGTTCATCGGTTTTTATTTCACCTTTTTTCCACTCGGACGGGCGGTGTCTGAGGTCGTACAAGAATTGTAACATAGCATATCATCAGATGAGAAACACCGGCTAATTTGAGCATGCTCATTTTACACAAAAATGGCATCTTTAAATAAAGTCGAAACTTAAATGTGCATTTTATGCATTGTTTTTCAAACAAAAATGGATTGGACTTTAAGCTAACACATTTTTCTTAATGAATTTTTTTTTTAATTTTAGCACCAAAGTTTCGCGCCACCGATTTATTCATGCGTGATGATATTTTAACATAGCAAAATATTTAACAGCGTTTTAATGAGATAGCCGTTGATTACTGCATATGAATTTACGCTAACTGTACTGGTTTCTGTTATTACCACATAAAGTCAATTCAAAAAATACAAAGCAACTTTGATTTCGCTGCTTATATCTAAGAAATTTTTAAGTATGTTCACATTACCAGGGTGCTCCTATGACCCTCATCTACCCAAGTATGTGCGTCAACTTGTTTATTTTATTTTGCTGAGTCAGCAATTTTTTTAATTTTAATGAAAAACCATTTGCAACACGTTTTAGATTTTTATCAATATGCTCGTAGTTCGTCAAAGATATTTATTATGAGTAAAATCGAAGAAAATAAAAATAATACCACCTTATAGGGACTTCACTACCATTAAAATTAAAAACTGAATTAACTGATGTTATTTAATAAAAAAAAAGTTTTTTTGTGCATAGTCATTAAAAATAATGAAGAGTGATTTAAAAAAATTATCGGATACGCTGCACATGCGCCGAATTTATGAGATAAAGGACAGAAAAGAACCAGATCTGTTTCCGAAAAGACGCAGCAACTAATAAAGCTTTCGAACAAAAATCTTGAAGGTATATTAACAAAAGGACAAATCACAATCTGAACCTAAAATTAAAGTTTGATATTGATTCTACTCTTAGTTATAATTCATCAATGACAACATTCTTATTTTTTTGCCCAAAAATTGATATTATAAAAGATTCTACAAGATGTAAATGTTTGATTGAGGTTCAAATTGTAGTTTTTAGGAATCTAAAAAAAATACTTAAAAGTTCAAAAAGTTAAACTTGAAAAGTTGAAGTTTTTGAATTTAGACATGTATTTTTTTTAGTTCCTCGTAAAACTTCTGATAATATTTCACAAAAATCAAAAAATCGAAAAAATTTAACTTTTCAACTTATTTAATGGTAGAGCAGTATCTTTTTCGATTTTGGTATTTCAATTTAGGGTGGTTAATCTTTTATAATTTTAATAATACAGGGTATATGCTAGATCAGAAAAGTCAGACTTTAAAAAAATCAGGGAATAATAGGTCTAAATTTTGGAAAAATCAGGAAAACTGGCTCTTCATCATATTTTATAATCAATATGGCTCTGCGCTAGAGAAATAATTATCTCCTACTTCTATTTAGATTGTTAACTTGGCGTGGCAAAGTAATTAACAAACAGTCCTTAGCGGAAGTGGGAAAAACCACGGAAGCCCACCTTGAAATATTGGCAGACACCCTATAATATTGCCAGTGGACAAGTGTCTTAAAAAACGTTCATAAGACGTCGCAAATGTCATATTTGCGACGTCTTACGGACGTTTTTTAAGTGTGCACTCTTATTAACTAAATACAGCTTATTCATTAAATAAAGTTTTTTTCAAGTTTTTGTATACAATATTCTTTTTAAGAATGATAAAAAGAACTTATAAGTTAATAAAAAAAATTATTTTATATATGATTCTAAACTTTAGTTACACAAAAATTTACAACGATGAATTTTATTTTTCCAGACGACTATATAACTGAAGTTGTTCTTCAGACCGAAAATTATCTTGAGATTAGAATTAGTGTTAGTTCGGATAAAGCAGCAGAGGAATGGATGGAAAAATTTGGAGCTGCAAACAACACGAAATTCATTATACAACGAAATTTTCATCCCAAGAGGCGAGTTATTTTCTGTTAGCATATTTTTTAAGTAATCATAGTTACACTAAAATGCATTACCAAAAACTGTTAGTCAAAGTTATTCTTTTTTTTCAAATAATTTATCAAGGATTTTTTAAATATACGTAGAAATAAATTAAAAAGGTCGTAGAATAATTTTTAAAACTGAAGTCCGCATTAATGTTTAAGTAAAAGTACACCGAAATTTTTAATGATACGTATGAAACATATAATTAATGTGAATATGCTTTTCAAATAAATAAGTATAATATTAAATTAAAAATAAATATATTATTTAAATAGATTTCAGTTTCATAAGATTTGGCTATGTCAACATAATAACAAAAACAAATCAAAAGAAAAAAGTTACCGTAACACCAACTGTCCATTAAAAGTGGATGTTAAAGTTAAAAAAGTGAACTGCGCAACTAAGAAAAATGACACCTTTTTATGCAGAGAAGAACCTCTTGCGTGTGTTGTCAAAATTTTTAATATCACAACGTTAATTCAGCTGATGCACTACGTTTTCTTCAAAGCGACAATCGATTACAGGTGACCTTTTATTGCTATATACTATGTATGAAACACTTGTATATGAATATAATATATATAGGAAACACTTTTTAAGAAGCGGTCTGAAGTTTCTTAAATTTGGAGCATTCCGATAGTGAAATCTTTACGTTATTAAAACTATTTGTAAAATATTTAAAAAACATGTAATAGAGGCAAATAGTTAACTATGAAATATAAGTTAACTCTCCTACTTTAATAGATAAATGTTTGAAACCAGAAATAAGTGAATTCGAGTTTTTAACATTTTAGGAAACTTTTAACGAATATTTCTCTAATGATATGACACCAGGCGAGGCGCGACGTATTCATCGAAAAAAACATTCGATTATATAAGATATAGCTAGTAAGCAAAAGACAGCAGATACTAGAGAAAATTCTACACTAAATCAAGTTTATTATTGGCATCGAAAGTATACTGCGGAAAATTACGTCGCAGTCACAGATCCTATTGGTAAACTAAGATCTTTTATCGAAACGGAATTTTACAAAAAACAAGGTAGGTTTATTTGTTAGGGTACTTGGCAAAAAAAAGTCTAATCTAGTGCTAAAAAGTTTGTTATTACTATTTTTTCAAACCAATTCACAGGAATTAAAGAATAAAAGATAATAAAATCAAACTTTAAGTAACTTAAAATAAAGTAATGTAATTAAAAGTTTTTACAAGTGATATCTTAACCTTTTTGCCTGTCGTTTGGGGAATAGAGGCTATTGAAAAATGTTACTTGGCTTGAATTTTTTTGCGGGTTTTAATTTGGTAATGTTTAGCCAGTGTCCTTACAGGTATATGCACCGCAAAAACTAAAGCACTCTAAAAAACCACCCGGCCTGGCTAAAACTTATAGCCAGGCCTATTTAAAAATAAAAAAACTTTTTCGAGTATTTTTGAATACTTACTCTTTTTTTTTATAACAACTTTTTCAGTCTAATAATATTAAATCTAACAATACGTTTAAAAATGCAAATGTTAGCTTTGTCAGTTAGCAATCTTGACTTTTTTATAAGCTTTTGACTGTCCTTTTATTATAACATGACATTATAAATGAAGCATTAGAAGAATGTTTGAGTTATACAATAACTCAATATTCATAAATTTTTCATTGCTCTCTAAATCACTATCTGCGTTAAATAAGCTATTTGTTCGATTTGTCACTATTCTTTGCAAAGCTGCAGCAAGAAAAATCATTGTAGGTTTTTTTTCCATTAACACGCCATGCTAACTTGCTGCATTGGCATTTCTAAATATTGTGGCATTTTGGGCATTCCATCAACTTTTTTACTTTACAAATGTTTTCAGTACATTTAACAAAGACTTTCTTTTCTTCTTTTTTTTCCCCTGCATTTTGCAGTTGTTTTCGAAGTTTTTGTTCTTTCATTTTATTTATGTCTTTAACTTAACTCAAAACACGTTCAGCATTCTTGATTACCATGCACTTGAGTTATTTGTGTCGATTTGATTGATAGATTTAGATGTAGACTTTTTTAATCTCCATAGTCTCTATACGATTTTTTGCTCTATCCTGTTGCATGAATACAATGCTTAAAGCTTAATTGGTTTTATATAGAGGGTTTTGTTGCCCATTTAACCCCTATATATTAGCTAAAATAAGCACGAATGCTTCTTTGTTTAACGCATTTGCCTCAGTAAATATTTTGTCTTTCTATATCCGTGATGAATACTTTGGTTACCAGGTCTATAATTAGTCATTCATTTTGATTGTAGGAATGACATAACATGATAATCAAATCTCAAACTGTCTCCATCTGTTAATAGGACAACAACTCTTTAAATCTTGCTCTCTTTCAACAATTCTTTAACAGCAGCTAAAAGGGTATGGCCATCTGATACGCCATTTTTTGAAGAGGTTGTTTTTGATTGTTGATTTAGATTGTAGATTGAATGTAGATGTTTTCTTGTTGGCTGCTGATTCATTAGATAACATCAGGGTTGCTATACGGACATTGCAAAATATCATTTAACAAATACAGACCTTTTCTGGAATTGCAAGGTGTAGCTTTATTATTTCTTTTATTATTATCTTATTATTTATTATATTCTTTCTATTAATTGTAAGGTGTAGCTTTATTATTAATTCAGTTTAAGTTAGTTTAAAAAGTTACTAAGCAGCACAGTTTTATTACTTTTACTTTTAAAGCAATTTTTAATGAAAGGAAATTTGATAGAAAATGTAGATTATAAGAAGTTTTACAGCTGCCTATGCTGCATTAAGTTAGTAAATATTGAAAACTAAAATAAAAACAAACCTGAGAATGACATGAAGGAATGGATGCTAACAAATTCTGTTTTTTGTTTGCATTTTTTTACATTGATCTCCTTTCGCAGCATAGACTAAACCCTTCAACATCTTAGTGAATGAATTGACGAATTACATCATTATTAAAAACTCTTGTGGTGTCAATATTTACTTTCTAAATCTCTTCCTCAGTTTGCTCTGTTCTGTCATAACTGCAGCTGCAAGAAGTTGCTCTGCTAGTGCATCTAAAATTTAACTGATTAAATCAGTTATACCTATTTACACTTTAAAAGGGAGGAAAGAGCATTAAAGAGAAACACATTATTATAATACAAAAGGTAAGGTAAATATGTATTCTCTAGAAACATGACATAACATCTTTTCAATAAAAAACCAACCTTAGTGATTGCAAACCATTTTCCTTGTAAAATTTAAGGCTCTCTTGATTGAGACTTGTCCCTGGCCTTTGATTGTTAAATTATCATCTTTTGCATGAAATCATAACCAAAATGAAAACCGAAATCTAAAAAAATTATGCAAAAAGACCATGATATAAAAAAAAAAATGTATTAAGTTTGTGTAAATAGAATTCAGCTATATGAGTGCTTTAGATACTAAAAATTGAAGCTATTTAAAAACATAATGTTGATTCTTTAATGCCAATTTTGCAGCAGGTGATAGTGGCTAATATTTTTGCCTTCCACTCAATTTTTTGTTGGTGTAATGTCTTATTTTCAATGTATGTAACATTATTTGGTCAATGGTGCTTTATTAATATCTTGCAAGCATCTATTTTTATTTTTCACGAAGCGTACAATTGAATTCTCTTCTAATAATATTAAGCAGTATTGTCGTTCTTTCCCTGTCTTTGATTTACCATCCAGGTGTCAATTCATTGTTTATCAATCTTTAATCAAGAGGAAAGTCCTGATTTAATAAAACACTGCCATCTTACACCCTTATTTTATAATTTTTTCCTGTTTGTTTTTTGCATTTGTGGGCTTTCTTGCAAATACTACTTCTACTTTACAATTTAGATTAAAAAATCTTGTTCCAAAACATAAGGAAAGCTTAGTTTTCATTTTTGGAATACTTTAATATTTATTCCTGCATAACAAATAAAAATGTCTACAAGTTACTACAACAATAATTCAAAGCATAAATAGCAAGAAAGTAAATATGTTAATCTTCCTGTGATATAGATATAAATGTATAGGAAAAATAAATAAAAAGTTTAATGCAATTTTATAGCTTAGTTATGAAAAGTTTTCATAAAAAAGCTGAACAAAAGATTTTTTTTCTGTTGTCTTTTTTAATACTATTCATAACATTTTTCTAAATAATATTCCTTTATATAACAAAAATAGAAAAAAAAATTTAAAATAATATATAATTAATATATTATTTTTAAAATTTTAATATAAAAATATAAAACACTGAAGACTAAGAGTATAAATGATATTGAAGTTAGTTAAACATAAGTAGCATTACCATAAAAATATATGTATCTCAATTTTTGGTAAAAAAAAGTGTCCCACAAATTTTCATTTATTAGTAATTTTTTCCAAATATATATGAAAAACTTAAAACTATAAGTTCAAAACAATGAGGTTGCGAGAAGACCTCTGCCAATAACTATACATTTAAATAAATAAATAAGATTATGTTATCATTAAATAATTTTAATATTTTTAGCATTAACTTTTTTTAAAGACATGAAGATCATATCAAAATTGAAGGTGACCTTTGGGCAGTTGTTATAGCAACACCAATAATGTGTCGTACCCAGAAAATGAAAACTTCTAGAAAAATAGTTTTCATTGATTCTACATGCTCCACAACAACAGTTGTCCTTACAGCAACATCAGCAGGTGCAGTTCCATTAAGTGTTTTGATACATAATGAACAATGTACAGCTTCCTACACACTTGCATTTAGTCTACTTAAAGAAACATATGCTGGATTATTTGGAGGACAATCGGTAGATTATTTAACAGTATTATATAAGCATTAATTGTTGTTTTCTTTGTAACAATTATCAAATAATTTAAAAGTCTACAGGTTTTATAAAAAAGTCTATAGATTTTAGTAAAGTTTTTGACACAATTTTTGGAAGAAAATTAATTTAAAAAAATAAAAATGAAATTGGTAACTTTTTTATAGTATCCAGATTTATCAAAGACTGACGACAGTAAAGCCGAGAAAGATGCTATAAAAGTGGTATGGCCAGGTACTAATAAGTTACTTTGTCAGTTTCATGTAGCACAGGCTGAGTGGAACTGGCTTTTGAAAATCAAAAACGGTGTTCATGCTAAAGATAGGCAAATACTTGTGAACCTACGTAGAAAGATATCTTAGTATAAAAACCCTATAATTATATTTGTATATATATACATATATACATACATACATATATATATATACATACATATATATGTATATATATATATATATATATGTATATATATATATATATATATATATATATATATATATATATATATATATATATATATACATATATATATATACATATATATATATATATATATATATATATATATATATATATATATATATATATATATATGTATACAGGGTGTTAGCCAGAAATAAATTTTACACCGCGTTTTTGCCGTATTGAGGGTTTTTATTGCTGTTATTCTAGAAAAAGTTGGGAATTTTCTTAAAATGGTCCTAAAAAACTCAAAAAAACACTCTTAAAAAATAAAAATTAGGTCATTGACTTTTAGAAATTTATATATATATACTTACGCAGTGTATATCTCTTTACACACACATATATATACATGAGCGGTGTATATATCTTTTATACATACACACACAAATATATATACATATATATATATATATATATTTATTTAAATATATGTATAAATATATATATATATATATATATATATATATATATATATATATATATATATATATATATATATATATATATATATATATATATATATATATATATATATAGGTATAGATATAGGACTCACTTATAATAATTTATTTTATAGGTAGTCTATGCTTTGACTGAGGAAGACTTAACCATTGCTATTAATTTTTAAGAAATTAACAGCAATGGTTAAGTCTTCCTCAGTCAAAGCATAGACTACCTATAAAAAATTAAAAAATAATTATGCACTGTAAAGACAAAAAGTATAATAAAAATACAACCAAGTTCAGTTGGCAGACGCACTAATGCAAAATCACGCAGTCTAAAAAAAATATCTGTTGGTCGTCCTCCTAATGGAGATAAAATAAAAAGAAGAAAAAAAGACAGAAGCTTTGCAAAAAAAAACAAATAATAACGCAGCAAATACAAAATCACATGTAATTAGTGTAAATAACTGTATTATATATAAACTATTGTTGTATTGCGACAGAAGGAACGTTGTGGGTGTGTCATTTATTACATTGTATATAACGTTTATAATGTTTATTATACCCTCGGGGGTATTTGCAAATGTATATATATTGAGTAAAGATATTTACAAAGGGTGTGAGAAAAACAAATATAGAATTAATATTACAAGCTATTTCGGCAATGAGTATAGTGATAAAGTTTGCAGATTTGGTGTCGCAATACGATGGTTCGGGTGAGTTTTCAGAATGGATACAGAAATTGGAACTGGTTGCAAAACTTCAAAAAGTTGACGAGTTGCATGTGGTGCTCCCCTTATTTCTCTCTGGCGGAGCGTTTGCCGTTTATCAAGGTCTTAGTGATGAAATAAAAGAAGACTACAAAGAAGTGAAAAATGCACTGACTACTGCCTTCTCTGCTTCTCCGCTAACAGCATACGAAGAATTCGTAAATCGCCGTCTTACAGAGAACGAGTCTGTTGACGTATATCTCGCAGAATTAACGAGGCTGAGCAAGCTAATATCAACTCACGTAAGCGAAGAGTGGATAAGGTGCGCATTCATTCTCGGGTTACCTGACGAAGCAAGAAAACAGCTGCAAACCGCATGCTCAATATCAACAATGTCGCTGTACCAGCGACATTGTTGATATTGAGCATGCGGTTTTGTTGATATTGTTGATTCTAAGTTGCCAGAAAAACTTGTCGGTGGTCGTGTGCTTGGATTGCGAGTGTACAAACAATGCAACCAAGTCCGTTGGAAACGTGACAACATACCCAAAGTTCCGGAAGGAAAAATGACACGTCGGCAAATCTTTTCTTGGTGCGGATAGCTGACCGGACATTTTCCAATAGCAAATTGGCTGCGCCCTTCGTGCAGCTATCTAAAAAGAGTTTCGAGTAGTTGTGGATGGGACTCTTTGGTGAACGAACGAGTTGTTAAGTTAGTAAGCAGTTTGAATGAAAGACTTACAAAAGAAGATCCCGTTCATGGGTCATGGAACGTCAAAAACATTTCTAAAGCAACAGTGTGGTGCGATGCAAGCAGTTTAGCTGTTGGCATAGTTTTGGAAGTGGCTGGGGAAATAGTAGAAGACTGTTCGTGGCTGAGGAAACAAGATGATACGGCTCACATTAATCTTGCAGAGTTAGAAGTCGTGATAAAAGGAATTAATCTAGCAACAAAATGGGGATTCGAATGTATTAACATAAAGTGTGATTCGGCTACTGTTGTCGGTTGGTTGAGATCCTTAATTATCGGTGACAAACCCGTTCGAGTACACGGTCTTGGAGAACCACTTGTCCGTCGCCGGTTGTCATTAATTGAAGACCTTGTGAAGGAGTGCAATATAAAATTAAAACTTTTCCTGGTAAAGTCAGCAGAAAACAAAGCCGATGCTCTTACGAGAGTACCACAGAACTGGCTGCATGCAAACCATTCTGCAATGACAGCAAACGTTGTACCGCCTGATGTGAAGTCGTTTCATAATCTTCATCACTTTGGAGTCAATCGAACACTTTATTTGATGAAACAAACATATCCGAAGGAGAAAGTTTGCAGAAAAGACGTTGAATCAGTCGTGAAAAGTTGCGAAAGATGTTTATCGGTGGATCCTGCGCCGATTAGATGGGAAGAAGGAAATCTTGAAGTTGGAAAGAGCTGGCATCGTTTGGCTATTGACATAACCCACTACAAATCAGAGATTTACTTGTCTATTATTGACTGTGGAAAAAGGAGCAAGTTTGCAATTTGGAGAAGGCTACAGAACGAGAAAGAAACAACAGTGTGCTTCCATTTAGAAGAAATATTCCGAGAAAGAGGACCTCCGTGGCAAGTTCTACTTGACAACAGCAAGACTTTTCGCTCAAAACTCGTTGGTGATTTATGCGCAGATTGGGGAGTGTCCATCTTGTTTCGTTGCGCTTACAGGCCATCTGGAAATGGAATTGTTGAACGTCATCATCGCACAATCAAGCGCATGGCAGCCAGAAGTGGCAAAGACCCGTTAAAAATGGTATATTGGTATAACATAGCTCCCAGAAAAAATGGCGAGGAAACATCGCTCCCCTACAAAGCTATATTTTCCTACGAGTGGAAACCACACACAATTTCTGCCAAAACTAACGCGGAAGTTCTCCAAAACTATACACAAGGACAAGAAGTATTTGTAAAACCACCTGACTCAAAATGCACGAGCGAATGGAACAGAGGAAGAGTCTCAGATGAAGGACGAGGAGTTTCGGTAGAAATCAATGGATTGCCGAGACACATGTCGGACGTCCGTCCTGCTCCCATTGTAGCTGACTTGTCTATCAGAGAATCGGAAGAACCCATCGCGGATAACCTAAATCTCCGAAGATCGACGCGAGTGCGGAGGTTTCCGAATAAGTATGCGGACTTTGTGATCTAGAGATCAAGGGGTGTTGTAATTAGTGTAAATAACTGTATTATATATAAACTATTGTTGTATTGCGACAGAAGGAACGTTGTGGGTGTGTCATTTATTACATTGTATATAACGTTTATAATGTTTATTATACCCTCGGGGGTATTTGCAAATGTATATATATTGAGTAAAGATATTTACAAAGGGTGTGAGAAAAAACAAATATAGAATTAATATTACATCACATAGAAAAGGACATTAAATTTTTATTAAACGTATAATTGTAATGCTTATGTAAATTATTAATGAGTTGCTGCATAGCACTATCCATATATATATATATATATATATATATATATATATATATATATATATATATATATATATATATATATATATATATATATATATATGTATATATAAATATAAATATATATATAAATATAATTACATATATAAATATATATATAAATAAATAGATATATACATATAAATATATTATACAAAACATTATATAACAATTTTTAATGTAATTAGATCGACAATGTAAGAATGATTATCATATTGTCAATATAATTAAATTGATAATCTATATTATATAATATAGCAAACATTAAATTTTATTATACATAAAAATAATTATTATATCCCTTCAACCAGCAGAAAATACACCAATAAATTTAATTGTGAAAGACTTCGATTGTACTCAACAACAAACAGTATGGTCAGAGTTTTATATGCAAGTGAAGCGATTAGAAAATATGTGCGCAAATAACAGTTTAGCAATAACATCTGTAGCAAAAATTAATACCAAGTTAAAAAGTGTTCTTGGCATTCCTAAAGCTGTAGATACACAGTTGTGCATAAAAAGAAGTGTACATGCCACTGTAAAGACAAAAAGTATAATAAAAATACAACCAAGTTCAGTTGGCAGACGCACACATGCAAAATCACCCAGTCTAAAAAGAGTAGCTATTGGTCGTCCTCCTAATGGAGATAAAATAAAAAGAAGAAAAAAAGAGAGAAGCTTGGCAAAAAATACAAATAATAATGCAGCAAATGCAAAATCACATGGAAAAGTACATTAAATTTTTATTAAACGTATGACTGTAATGCTTATGAATGTAAATTATTAATGAGTATGAATGTAAATTATTAATGAGTTGCTGCATAGCACTATCCATATATATATATATATATATATATATATATATATATATATATATATATATATATATATATATATATATATATATATATATATATATATATATATGTATATAAATATATATATATATATATATATATAAATAAATATATATAAAATATTATACAAAATATTTTATAACAATAAATATATATATTTTTTAATGTTATTACATTTATCATATCGACAATGTAAGAATGATTATTATATTGTCAATATAATTATATTGATAATCTATATTATATAATATAGCAAACATTAAATTTGATTATACACAAAAATAATTATTATATCAAAAAATATATACATATATCAAAACAAAATATATCTGTGGTACTTTATTATAACTGCGATGCAATTCTTTTTTATTAAAGTTACTTAACTAAATAACTTTCTTATGTTTATTTAATTCTAATTCTATACAAAAAAAATAAACAAAACAATTACTTTCTCTTTCATAGCAACTAAATTTATTTTGCTTTCAGCAAACGCGCGCATGCCTCTCTTTCAAAACCAACGAATCAGATTGCGCTATTCTAAGGTATTACTGAGCCTGTTTAGGGTTTCAAAATATGCGACCGGTTTTAACTTTTGCTTAACTTTCTTCATTTTACATACATCCATGTGCCAAATCAACTACTTAATAAAATTTAGTTTTTAGTTGAACATTTTAACAACAAAGTTTTTTATTATTATTATCAGCAAAGAGACATTTCTATAGATGAGAGTATGGTTTGCTACAAAGGAAAGACACCACATCTGCGTCAATTTATGCCACACAAACGTCATTCTAGATTAGGGATAAAGTTATGGTGTGTTTCAGACAGCACCAATGGTTATTTGTGTTAATTTGAAATTTACAAAGGAGGAAAAGACCCAGATGTAGCAGCCATTGCCTATGGTATGACTTATAGCTTAGTTTTTCGTCTTTTGCGCCAAACTAATTTCCTCCATCAAGGTCATAACTTAGGTATTGACATTATTACACTTCTCCTCAACTGTTATTAGATCTATATGCTCATCAGACCACTGCAACAGGCACAGGGAGTCGATAGGAAAGACCTTCCAGAAATCTGCATCAAATCAAAATTAATAAACAAGGAGGTTTGCCAATGTAGAAAAGGTGCTTTGTTGTGTGTATCATACCAAGATGGTAAAATAAGCCTACATTACTATCTACTGTTGCCAAAGCAAGTTTTACTGAAATGCGTAACAGAAGAGGAAATATAGTTATGAAACCAAATGCTGTTGCCCTTTACAATAAAACCAAGGGTGGTGTAGATTTGGGTGATGCACAGCTCTATGTGTACTTGTCTGAGCGTAAAACAATAAAGTGGACAACTAAAGTTGCTTTTTCTTTATTTGGTAGGGCAATTTTAAATAGCTATTTATTGTATAAGCTCAATACAAATGTACATAAGCCAATGTAAAGAAAAGACTTTATGATGTTATAGTAGAAAGTTTAGTCGGAGATCATTTTCCAGTAAAAGTAGTTTCTAAAAGACGAACATCAAGAGAGATTGAAATGGCTAAAAGTACAATTGCCTCATACCCACTTCCCCAACATACTGCAAACAGCAATCCATTATATGGTCACAATCTTGTGAAAGTTAATGCAGGAAAAATAATAAAATGTTTAGTTGGGCACCAAATTCGAGTGCGCACAAGTTGGCAGTGTCAGTTATGTGGTGTTAAACTGTGCCCAGCCTGTTTTTTTAATCAGCACACAAAAGCTATGCTTTAAAATCATTAAACTACTTCTAATCTTATATAACCTACAAAAAAATAAAGTTTAAAAATAGCTGTTTAATTTGTGTGTTTTTTCGTTATGTTTTTTGTCGATCTTTTTTTTAGTTGAATTTTTCTGAACGGCGATTGAATTTTATCGAGCGCTCAAAGAGTTAATGGAGGAAGCATGCTCTTTTTTCTTCTATCCTTTAATAAAGTTCTTTTAAGTTTTTTATTTATCTTTGCACTGTCAAGCTTCTTAGCAAAATACTTTTATATTTTTTTAACGTGCAAATTTATGTTTGATTCAGATAAACAACAGTATTTTTTATAATATAGCAGGTTATAAGGTACTATTCATAACGAAGTTTTAAAATAAATTTTTTTTTTTGCTTTTGACTAATTTTGCATACCTACTAATTTACAGTTAAAGTTATTTTTAATAGTTGTTAATACATTAGCGTATTAATAATTAACAAACACATAAAATATATAGCAACAAAAAGTATTATATATAAAAGTAATATAGTATTAAAGTTATTATACCATGTCTTTTTAGTGACTTAATTTCTTAATGATTACACTGGTTTGCAAATTTCCATTTCAACCATTATTTTGTTGTAAAAGGTATGCACGTTATTATATTAATTAAATAGAAAAAGCAATGCTTTTTTTTTAATTTAAGTTATACATTTAATGATTTTGTAAATATTTATTGTAAAACATCTTCTGTGTTTGTTTAATTAAAGTTAAAAATGCTATTGCAATTATTATTATAAAAATATCAAACTTTTGTTAGTTTTCTTTTCATTAAAAATGGTGTTATAAGCCCGACAAAGAAATCATTCATATTTCGAAGAGCAATCAACAAATTGTCTAAAGATATAAACGTTAAGTGTAGAAACGGACATGTACTTTTAGTTTTCATTAACAGCGGTGAGTTATATAAGAAAACTGTAGAAAAAATCAATGATTTTTTTTAACTTCAACACTTGCACAAATCATATCGTAAATGTAGTGAATGTAGCAAAACAATGGAGACAAAATTTTAAAAGGGACTATAAATGTTTTGTTGATTTTTCTTATAAACTGGGTACAGGCTATACATTAATCTCAACAATGACACAAGCATATCTGTCTTGTCCAACTATTTTACCTTCAATTAAACACTAAAGTCTTTATCCGAGAAACACTATGAGCTTTTACCAACAGCCAATTGTAGTAATCATTTTTAAAATAGTGACACTTGTGGACAAGAAATGACAAATTTAAAAAATCTATTGAAGAGTCGGTTAAGTAATTTGGCTAATCAATTAGCTACCTCTTCCAAGAAATACAAAAAAAATATAGCTATAATTAAATCTAAATTAATTATTGTGCCATATAAACTAAAAGTTTTAAGACAAAGTGTTAAAAGAACAGAAGAGATTATAAGAGGTTTATGAACGGAACTAAAAGAACTAAAGAAAATAAATGCAAACATATTAATATAAATTTGTAGTCGTACAGCTACAATGAAAAAAATAAAATTTAATGAAAAAAAGTTGCATCAAATAAAGATCAAGCATAACACACATGATAGGGCAAAGGAAAAAGTAATTGCTAAGTTTAGAAAACAATTTAGTTCAAAAAGAGAACACAACCACACTTTTGAACATAAATGAAGAAGGAAAGACATATTCGTTACAGATGAGAATGATTATTTATAAGATGTTAATATGCAACGTCTCAACAGGTAATATTCCTATTCTCATTCAGAAAATTTGACAATGAATGGGTTTTGTTTTCTCTGATATTCCACACCGCAATAGCGTTGAACAAATGGCTCGGGAGAATGGCAGTATTTCAAGCTTGCAGGCAGCTGAATGGGCAATCGACAATAGTCAACTTACTCTTGGGTTTAATGCTACAACACAAGAAGGTGTTCATATAAGAAGTATTTCCTTGACATCAAAAGATCAATGCCTAGTTGTTGCTCTAGACCAACTACCCGGTGGGACAGCAGATGATTATGAAAACCACATATGTAATGCCATCGATCATATAGCTATTATTTATTTTCATTTTCACTTGTGCAGCTATAACGAATCTCGTAATTTAATTATTGATAATATTTCCAACACAATATCTGACTGAGTTGCTGTTAATCATCATACCATAAGCAAAGTATGTGCAACCTGGGGGAAAAGTCTAAATGAGTTACACTGCCATTTGCACCCTCTTGATACAATTGCCACATCTTGCCGTACAGTATTGAAGTCTCTAGAGAATGAGAAATGCCAATTATTTGGAAATGACTGCATGGCAAACTTGATTAATTTAGCTTTAAACAAAATGAGATTTAAAGATGTAAAAGGCGATCCACAAGGTTTTGTAAATTTTTTAGACAATAATGATTTACCACGAAGTATCATTCCTAGATATCGTGGAAACAGACTTCACATTCTTTTCCATACTTACTTTATTTTAATAAAGCATCACAGTAAATTCAAACAATATCTTACAATTGGAACAGTAAAATGGAAAAGTTTACAAGCAACTCTTCGAACAGTATTTAGTAGTGCAACCGCAATCAAACAAATGTGTGTACTTGCAGTATTTGGAAAACTACTTACTGGACCCTGCACGAAAAAGTTCTATGTTATATCAGAGCAAGCACCTTTTGATCATTTTGCTGATATCCACCCAGCCGGCACAAATACGTCTATTAAATAATATGTTTCGTTAACACTTTTAGATGTCTAAATTTAGTAGTCATCTTTTAGACGCCTTGAGACAGCTATTATTCGTCGTCTCAAAGATAAAAACAATTAGATGTCTAATAGTTTCTGAATTAGGACGTCTAAAGGTGTTAACATTTTAGATTCTAAAAACACGTGTTTGTGCTGGCTGGGCAGGTAGTGAAAAATGTTATACAAACAATTCAAACATGCAAATCCAATCCAGCTGGTTTGTTTTGCAGAAAGCCTAATATCTTAGAATCAGTAACAAGTTTAAGCTCCGGTGATGTAGAGCTTCTTAAAATGACTTCAACCTGTCTTATTGCAGTGGAAGATGTTTTAAATAGACAATATAGTAGATATTTCTCACTTACTGTGACAGAGACATTTAAAGAGGAAACAGCCAGTGCAAGGCTTCACAATATAGATAGTGAGGAATTAATGGGTATGTTTAGTGATGCAAAAGTACGGGCTACTAATGCAACAACTAGCTATATCTCACACAAAAATTAAAAATGAATAGGACTGTCGACTATCTAGACACTTTAGATTCAAGTTTAAAAAAAAAGATTGTTAAATGGTCAATTAATGTAGCACGTAAAAACAGATTTACATGTTGACTGCATTGATGCATAGTAGGAGATAAGATTTGCAAAAGACAAAAAATCAAGCGCCAAAAAACGGATGAAAAAGAAAAAAGAAAGTTGGAGCGCGACCTATCGAAATTGAATTTTGACGAATTTATAAACCCATATAAACACTTGTCCAATGACCAACTATTTGATTTAAGAAGATGTCTTGTCAGATAGAATTGTTGGGAAGAAACTAAAACGTGAATGGTACGATCCAAAGATATGCAAAAGTGTTTTATATAGCGGCAGAGTAAAAAAAGTTAATAAAAGAAAAAATGACTTCATTCACACCATATCTTACTGGAAAGATGACGAAACTGATAATGAAGCTGATGAATATTGCATGAAAAAGATCCAGCTTGCTACTGATGTTGTTTCCGGTGAGTCACAATTGAACAAATTTAATAACACAGCAAGTGCTGTGACTAGCCAAAAATGTATTGCAAGTGTTGTAACTTGCATAAATTTTATAGCAAGTGGTGAGATTTGGTAAATTTTTAGTTAGACGGCTCTGGCTTACCTTCACGTGGTGTCTATCGTTAAAATGATTAAAACAGGTTTTATTTCTGGTATTTATCATTTTAATCATTAACTAAAAGCTAAGACAAAAATCTATTATATTACCTTTAAAATAGTTACAAACTATTCCTATTTTTTTTTTTGTTAACATTCTATTAATTATATTGAAACAGGAAATTTGTTTGCTAACCAAGCAAAAAGGCTAACTCGTTAACTATACTGTATGGTCCTTACTTCTGATAATGTAATAATCACATGAAAGAACTTATTATAGGTTTTTGCTATACTTGGTTAGAAAGATGACATGCTTTTTACAGCCGATTGACTTATAGCCCCAATAGTAGTTGTACAATTTTTTTAGTCCTATATATCGAATTATATATTAATTTTTAGATGCACCACTAAAGTATCTTTTAATCTAGTGGAATATGTTTTTTACTTCGTCGTTGTTGTATTTTAAATATGCAATCAGATGTTTCAAAAATTGCAACAATGATATTATAGTGCTAAAACATCATCAACATATTTACTACGAGTTTCACCTTAATCTCCTATATTTGGTGGTTGTCTAGTATGAATTTATTATTTAATTTATTTCAAATTTATTTCCTATGTCACATTTCTGTTTTAAAATTTATTGTTCAAATTTTAAATATAATGATTTTGTCTTGAGGTTGGTGGGGGGTGGAAAGGGTGGGATTAGGTGGTGGTGGTAGGGGAAGGGGGGTGGAAAGGGTGGGGTGGAAAGGGTGGGGGTGGTCTAGGCGGTTGATATACGCCCCTTTAACAATAAACACCACTTTAATACGTAAGATTGTATAACATAAATTTATATTTGTACTAATTTTATTATTTCGGTAAAGATATAGATATTTATAAAATCAATTCGTTTTTGATCCACACCCACCTCTATTGCTAACATACACTACACCTACCTCTATTGCTAACATACACCTCTCGTACATTTTAGTGGTTTACTATATATATAAAACAACTTTTTTACTATTTATATTGCTAATGTCTTTAAAAAGCTTTTTTTCTGAAAAAAGTGTTCAGTTTTGAACGGGTGAGATGGTGGTTTGGTGCCCCCTCTGTCCATTCGATACGCCCGGCGGTTAGAGTTTAGCATAAAGTTCTAGCCCACTCTTCAACCTATCTTTTGACACCAAGATATTTCGATAATAATTAGCAGTTATAACAATTTGTTATAACTGTTATAACAGTTATAACAGTTATAACAAGTGAAGAAAAACATTATTTTGACCACAGTTTCTTCAACAAATCCATGTATAGAAGAATCGGTAGTTAAACCGTCATAACTTTTTAACCAATTATTCGATTCTTTTGAACCAACTGTTCGATTCTTTTGAACCAACTGTTCGATTCTTTTGAACCAATTTCACCTTTAAAGTACTGTAATCCTCTTTCTAATGATATGTAACATTATAATGTTTATATATAAAGTATATAAACAATTTGAAATTTTTACTCACGTACCTATTTAAAAGGCGCGGGTTTATAATATAATATACGATTCTTTTAAGCTAGTCATTATTACAAAATCAGTAAACTTAACTACCAAATACCCCTTTCGTTTAAGTGTTGGATGATAACGAATAGTTAAATCAAACCAAATTATTACATTGAACTGTGATAATGGTTTTGACTGGTAATTTGCTGACTTCCTTTAAAAAGCTACTAAATTACCGGAAGTCATAATACGATCATAATACATAATACATAATAAGTCATAATACATAATAAGTAATCATAGATCATAATACATATTGCATAATAAGTAATACATAATACATGATAGTAGATATCAGTAGATAATACATAATAATACATAATCATAATAATCATAATAATCATAATACATAATAATACATAATACATTCATGATAAATTAATTCAAAATAAAATAATTCATATAAAATTCATAATAAAATCATTCATAAATAAATAATTCATAATACATTCATAATAAATTCATACACAATAAATCATAATACATAATAATTTATAATACTTAATCATAATACATAATAATACATAATAATTCATAATAAATAACCATAATAATCCATGATAATTCATATAACATAATAATACATAATGATCATAATACATAATAATACATAATAAGTAATCAGTAGGTCAATATACATAATAAGTCATAATACGATCGAGGGCCCATCATTATAACGGGCAAGTCTTTCCTAATCATCACTTAGTAAGGATCTATATTTTATGTGCATCTCTTTTCTGCACTTTATTCAGGATTTTATTTGTTTTTTCATTTTATGACAAAACCCGACTAAATTAAAAAGTCCTAGTGGCCATATAAAGCCATGAAATCATCATAGATGAAAGTGCAACGTATATTAAATATCTAAGTCTCCGAATTCCGTCACAAAAACCATGCGTGAAATACTAAACTTGATTCAACTTTAAAAACTGGACGACCAGAAACAGAATGGATAGAGTGTTCATTAAGAACAAAAAAGAGGAAAGTTTCTAGTTTAGATTTATTATTTTTGTTTTTAAAAGCCACTGATTAAAACATAAGTTTTAACAAGTATATATATAGCAGGGCAGGTAAAACACCTTAGTTGTGGTGGAGCAGAAAAACTAATATAAAATAAGCGGTTAGAGGAGCTCTTATACCTTGAATAAAAATCTTCCTAGTGATGGTGCCACAATAAAAATACGCAATCCTGTTCTAGAAGTCTGATTTTCAATATAATAATGTAAAGAAGTCATTAGACACAACTTTTTGTTGATGAAAATTCACGTCCACAGTTCCACATTTGTGTGGATTAGGCAGTTTCCATGGTATCAATTTTTTACATTATCTGAATCGATATAGGTTATCAAATAATGATGTTGTTTATTTTTATTTTAGTTTAGCTAAATCTAATACAACTGAAGAATTAGCAGAAGCTTCTGTTGTATGTGCAAAATCAAGTCCTCGAAAATCCAATTGGGAGAAAATAATTAAATGTTTTCTAAAGATCAGGCCAAACTTACCAAGCTGATAATTATCAGCCAACTATTATGTCTGCCGATCAAGCTTTATCACTTAAAATTAAATGTGATTTGAGTGATTTACAATACCAGATTATTCGAAACTCATCTCTGATGCAAAATGTTAACGTTTATCCCCAATTAAAAGCATTCCTAAAATCAAAAGTAGATAGTTATCCAGAGGGTTTCCATATTGCAGAAACGTCAAGTTTCAAACATGTGTGAAGATTGCAGAACATGGTTAACTATACCTTGTTTCCAATTTTGAAACTAAACTCTGAGCAGCTTCAAAATTTAGATAAAACAGTTACACATGGAGCATTTAATTTGAAATGTGGCATGGATGGTGCATATTCATTTAGTATTTATAATCAAAGGTTTGATGATACTGATCTTACTACTGGACTGCAGAATGATCAGTCAGTATTTGAAATTGAATATTGGAGGTTTAAACATCTGGAGTAACCCTAAACCATCCGGCCCTCATTTTCGTAGATCTCTTGACCAATACAATATCTAAAGGAATCAAATGAACTCATTGCAGCAGAAGAAATAAATATTTGAAAACAAATCGAAAATTTGCAGGACCATATTTTAGATCTAGATCTTCTCAGTAATAAAATACACTGTTCCATAAAAATTAAAATTGTTGTTGACTTGACTATGTTGGATAGCAAGTCAGTAAATGCTATTATGTTTTCAAATTCATCACAATCGTGCAAAGTGTGTTTTGCAAAACCGAGTGAGATGAACAACCTAGAGAAAATCAGAATGTTTACTCCAAATAAAAAATCTATTACTATGGGACAATCTACTTTACATTGTTGAATTAGACTTTTTAAATATGTCCTACAAAATAAAAATTAAAAAATGTCAGGCAAGATCAAAAGAACATAAGCTTTCTGTTATTGTGCAAAAAAATAAAATTCAGAAGTGGTTTAGAAGCGAGCTCAGCCTTGTTGTCGATATGCCAAAGCATGGCTATGGTTCCTCAAACACATGTAACCCAGCCAGAAGAGCATTTGACAATGCAGATACTTTTGCAGATATTACAGGAGTTGATGTTAAATAATTGTTAGATTGAGAAATATAATAAAGGCTGTGTGCAATGGATTCCACCTTGATTTTGGGGGCCTTCAAAAAATATTTTTTAGCTACTACTGAAATAATAACTGATAAATACAACTGTTACATAATGCCACATACAGTACACAAGCTATTACATCATGGTTATCAAATTTCTGATTGCTCTGAACTCCCAATACGTACATATTCAGAAAAGGCATCTAAAGCACAAAACAAATACATTCGAAATGCAAGAATAAACCATACTTATAAAATCTCAAGAAAAAATGCAATGTATATATAAATATATATGTTTATATAACTATATGTATATATATATATATATATATATATGCGTATATATATTTTTATGTACACATATATTTATATATATTTACATATATGCATATATATATGCATATGCATATATATAAGCATATATATATATATATATGCATATTTAAATTAATGCACATATATATGCATATATATATGCGTTAATTTAAATTTTAAATTTATGTTTTAAAAAAATACTCCATGCTTATATGAATAAAAAATAGCTTAAAAGTTAGCTAAATAAATATATATATTTATATAAATATATGTATATATATATATATTTTTATATAAATATATATATTTATATATATGCATATATTTATGCATATGCATATATATATGCATATATATATATATACATAAATATATATATATATATATATATATATATATATATATGCATATTTAAATTAATGCATATATATATATATATGCATATTTAAATTAATGCACATATATATGCATATATATATGCATTATTTAAATTTTAAATTTATGTTTTAAAAAAATACTTCATGCCTATATGAATAAAAAATAGCTTAAAAGTTAGCTGGAATTTTGGTAAATAATTAGTTTTATAATTTTAATGAAGAGACTGATTTTTGCACAGTGGGCTCAGAAGTGGAAATAGAGAAAAAGTATTTGTTTGAGAAAGTCTATAAAAGTTTTTTATTCAGAAAGTCAGATAAATTTGTGGATAAATAAAAAAACAATTATGTTTCTAGCTAATTTCTAATTGATGAATTTTCAAGTTTTTTGTGTATCTATAGAAATTTAGTAAATTCGGTTAGTTTCCATTCAAAATGAATGTACTGACATAAAAATTAATAAAATACTTATGTAAAAGCTGTTTTTAATTTGATATGGAATATATTTTTGAATTAATAAATTGAAAATATGTTGTTTTTTTATATTTATTTTCTTCAAAGCTTTTAAAAATTAATTATGTTAATATGTTATATATTTATGTTGTTATTTTATACAAAAAATCAGATTAAATCTTAAGTTTTTTTAAAAGTGCTAACTTGCCTCTACTGTGTCATACATTTTTAAAATATTTAACATTTCTTCTTTTCAAATATTTTAAGGAGAACTGAGGCAATTTAGCACTTTTTTTAATTGGTTATTTAATATGATTTTGTGTTTGTTTCAACAGAAGTGAAAAAAAATAAATAAATGTAATGGAGGAAAATTAAAATGTAAAATACATCACAGAAATAGATTTATTCACACAATTTGTTAGAGCTGACAAAACTGTTAAGTCAAATTCAGTAACATATTCAACCATTAAAGAAATACTTTATAAAGATTTTGAACTCAGTTAATTCATTGGAGTTCAAAAATGTGCGTAAAAAAACATGAAAACGTTATAAACGCCTGAGAGAGAAACATTTCAAGAAAAATGAATATGCATTTATACTTTCACAAGCATCAAAAGTTATCATTTATGAGGTAGAGGATGCTTGCATAACGGAACCATGTTTTTCAAAACAAAGAAAGTCTTTTACAGAATTGGGTGATGAGATGAAAAAAGAGAGGACACAGGCACTTCTCAATTATATAAACAAATTTATCACTAATGAGTGCCCAGAGTTGACATGTTAACCAGTTATTGGGTTACCTTTTACATGAAGTTAACGCACAAAATAATAAAAGTATTGCTCGTGATGGAAATGCTATTTTTACAAACCATATGGAAACAATAAATATCTTTAGTATAGATGAATCCATTTCTCTATTGCATTCCCTTACATTAGGTAAAGAGCAAATGAGAAAATTTAGATTTCTTTTTGCTTCAAAAGGCATATAGTTTGCAACAACCAATGTACTGCTTGAAGGAAGAAAAAAATTGCGCCCTACAATTATTATTGTTTTGACTGGAAGAGGTGTTTCTGTGTAATACTAAGAGCTTGTAAAAATGACAATTGATTCTGTTTTGAGTATTATTAAAGATTCTTTTATTCCAGTAGATGGCGATGAGTATCAGATGTGTTTTAAGGATGGTTGTGATGAACAGGTATCAGTGAAATCAAAAGAAATGAACGAAAGCAAATCAAATATCTTTCAATATGGTCTTATTCCTCTGAAACTAATATGCCATCGAGTTAGTAAATATATGACCCTGTGGCAAAATTATTCACCAAATGCATCGAGATCATTACGTCCTGTTTTTTTGATAAGAGAAACAGAAACTAATCAAGATTTGCTAGATCTTATTGTCCCAACTACTGATAACGCACGAGAAGAGTTGAATGCTGAAGGAATGTGTTGTTTATTTGGCAAAAATTATATCAATGTTAAAATTTATATTCAAGGTACAAGGAAGAATTTAAAGTTTAAACGACTTATCAGTGGACTAGGAGGTGCAGATTGTATACTTTGCAAAACAAAAACTACTGAATGAACAGATATTAGGAGAGTTAGTGAAGGATATCCGATTGATCGATCATCAGAAGAATCTTGAATGCTGTACGAAAAGCTAGTTAATAAGGATGGTATCATTCCAACTAAAACTGGAGGTTTTGCTACACGAAAAGGACTTACTAAAAAACCACAAGAGCATATGTATAACACATTCATATATAAACAGCACTACCTGGTTTTTAAAACTACTTTATAGGTGTCATATAGATTACAGACTTAGGGTTACTAAAACTGGACCACTTGGTGAACCAATACGCAATGCAAAAGACAGGGTTATTACTAATATAAAAGAAAACACTGGACTGCAATCAGATATGTGTTGTAACTCTGGTGAGAATGGAGGGACATCTACAACAGGGTCACAAGGCCGTAGATTTTTTTCTGAAGAACTAATTTCCAGCATAAATGATCTATGTTCTCCTATGTACAAAGATAGCTTGTTATTACTACATTCTTAAATCAGTATAATACTTCGTATAGTTTCTTGTCAGCGTAAAATTAAAATAGACAAATTTCAGGAGTTATGCAATAATGCTACACTTAACATTATTACAAATATGCCATGGGCACAAATTAACCACACTCTTCATGGAGTCCTTCATCATTCAGCTGATTTAGTAACTCTAAATAATGGTTATGGCCTTGGCAATATATCGGAGGTAGGTCTCTAAGCAAACAGTAAAGATATTAGAAACTATTTAAAACTTCTCTCTCGTAAGACATCACATCTAGAACAACTTACAAATGTAATGAGTCGTCTTTTAGAGAGATCGGATCCCTGTATTTTAAACCAAATTATCCATTCGCATCCTCCAAAGTTATGCCAAATTTGTGGTTCAAATGAGCATACAATTAAATCTCATGAGCGCATGTTTTCAAAACAAACGAGATATTTTGATAATATGTTTAAAAACCTTATTTATTATTAATTATAAATTTGTTAACATTTTTTACTACTTTAACTTTTTATCTTCAAGTATATGTTGCAAGTTCAATTCATTAGAACTCTCCTTATAATTTTATTATACTTACATTATTTTAAATCCAAATTTGACAGAATACTTGTTTTTAAATACTAAACTTCATATCATTAGAACAATAGAAACTAGACCCCCATATTATTTAAATTTTTAAATTTTCTTTTCTTCAAGTATATCTGATAAATTACTTTTTTAATTGTCATCTAAAAAAAAATTTAACTTTACGTATTTATCAAAAAATACTAATTTATCATAAATAACCAAATATGGTAACCCATATTGAACCCAGTCCACAAATTTAGTTTAATATTAAAAATTTTAAATTTTCCTATAACAAGCAAAAAATATCTTTCAAAAAAGTCCTCAATGAGTTTTCTAGGATTTCTTAATCATTAGTTATGATCCTATTTCCAAAACTTATCATTCTGGGCATTCTATTTGAAAAGTATGTTTTGTCACATACCTAAAGACCATACATAGTATATATATATAAATATATATATATATATATAGATATATATATATATATATATATATATATATATTTCGTTAGATCGACTTAAAGTGGCCTTTTCATTAGTAAAAACTTAACTTAAAGTGGACTTTTTTGAGTCCACTTTACGTTTTCGATTAGTTTTTAGACTAAGTTATAGCTGTTAAGAAGTTAATAGCAAGTTTTTCTAATCAGACTATTGCTTCTATAAAGGTTGGCGGATAGAGAGTTTTGATTTAAAAACATAATTTTCAGTTTAAGTGATTGTTATTTTGATCATGTATATTTCGTCACTGTACAAAACAGCACTTAAAGTGGATCCACATTTTGAGATTAGGTTTTGTGTATAAATCTTTACAATATTTAATCGAGTTTTTTTGTTCCATAAGACATTATACACCTAATACTAATAAAACTAAAATGAAATTTAAAATCTTTCTTATTAATGATATAGCATAAAAAATGCAATTAATGAGGTCGCAAATGCACAGATTTTGATCAAAAAAAAAAAAATTAATTATAAGTTTTAAATCAAATGATATTGTTTATCAAGGTAATGTAAAAGTTATTTTGCTGTAAGAAAATAATAAAATAATTTGTAAACTTAAATTTAAAGCAATCCTTACACGTCTTTTTTAATTATTTTCAAGTCCATTTAACGCAAACTTTTCAACAAGTTTTGTATAAATCCACTTTAAGCGAAGTTTTAAACATGTTTTATATAAATCCACTTTAAGCGAAGTTTTAAACATGTTTTATATAAATCCACTTTAAGCGAAGTTTCAAACATATTTTAAATAAATCCACTTTAGGCGAACTTTCAAACGTTTTTTAAATAAATCAACTACTAGTTTATTTTTAAACATGTTTTAAGCAAACTTTCAAACATTTAATATATATTTTCACTTTAGGTAGATTTTTTCAACTAAAATCTACTTAAAGTGAAGTTTTAAACATGTTTTAGAAAACTGCTCTTAACAGCCTTAAAAAAGCTACAAACATATACGTTTTTTTTTTGTGTAAAAGTATTCCAAAAACGTTGTTTAAAGTTTTACTAAAACCCTATTGAAAATTTAGTTCAACAAGAAATGTTATTAAAACAACTATTTTGTAACTCGAGTCTTGTGCTTTTAAGTATTTGAATTTGAACAAAAAGAACGAACAATGCAAAGGTATCATTGACGTTTTATCTAGTACTAAAATTAAAGTTTTTTTACTAAAAACAATTACGAATTTAAAGGCTTTTTCTAAATAAATAAAGGAAAGTACCAATTCGTAGAGGTGTTATTGAATCTTAAACAGAGAGATTATAGTGAGAAAATTAAAAAAACAAACGTTACTGCAAATGGTATCTTAATAAAAATTTTCCTTTTAATTTATTGGAAAAACTTAAAAATGAAAATAAAAATATTATGCTTATGGGTGACTTCAACATTAATCTTCTTAATTATGAAAACTCGCCTAAAATATCATTTTTCATTAATAATATGTGCTCAAATACTTTTTTTCCTTACATTTCAATGCCAACGAGAGTCAATGTAAATTCAAAAACTTTTATAAGATATCATTTTCATTAGTTTTCAATCTAACAGCATTATATCAGGTAACCTAATAATTTCCATCTCAGATCATTTAGCACAATTTGTACAAATCCCAAGTTTTCACTCCAAATATACAACAGATATACAGAAGTTGTTATCAAAGGTTCAACAATGACGCTTTTTTTAGATGATATTAGGAGTATTCCTTGTTCGCAATTAATGAAAGAAGATCACGACCCTAATCAATCTGTTAAATTATTCATGCAAATTTTTGAAAATATTCCTAATAAACATGCGCCATTAAAACCTCTCACAAAAAGACAAGTTAAATGTTAAAGTAAGCCGTGAATAACTCAAGGCATTTTGATGTCAATTAAAATAAAAGATAAACTGTACACAAAATTTCTCATTCGTCAACTATAATAAATAAAAGTACATTTAATTTATTTAAAGCATACAGAAATAAAAAAGTATTTACAATTAAAAACAATTTACACAGTATGAAAAATACATGGAAAGGAATAAGAGAAATAAATAATATTAACTATAGTTTCACACAAAATCAGTCTATTAAACTTATGATCAATAACAACCTAATTATCGATAATAAAACTCTTGCTAATTCATTTAATGATTGTTTTTAAATATAAAATCAGTGAATATTTCCGAAAAAATTGAACCTTAAAATAATAAGTTTAACGATTTTTTTAAAATCCCAAATATTAACTCATTTTTCCTTTCACCTGTAACTAAAGTAGAAATTAAAACAATTATTTCCGCGATGAATAATAGGAAAAGCATTGGCCCTAATAGTGTTCCGACTTCATTTCTTAGACTATCTTCAAAAATTATATCTGAACCAATCTCTACAATGATTAATAACTCATTTAAAAAATGAATTTTTCGTGACGTTTTTAAGATTGCTTACATTATTTCAATTCACAAAAATGGGTCGAAGCTTGAACCATCTAAATACAGAACTATTTCTAACTATTTCTTATAACTATATTTCTAACTATTTCTAACTATTTCTTTTTTAGCTAAGTTTCATATATGTTTAAAAAAAATTTAAATAAGGCGAATTCTCAAACATGTTTTTAATAAATCCACTTTAAGCAAACTTTCGCACATGTTTTATATAAATCCACTTTAAGCAAAGTTTCAAACACTTTTAAATAAATACACTTTAGGCGAAGTTTCAAACGTCTCTTTAAGCAAATCCGCTTTATACTAAGTCGCAAACATGTTTTTAAAATATCTACTTTAGACGAGTTTCAAACATGTTTTTTAAAATAAACATTAGACGAAGTTTCAAAGAAGTTTTAAATAAATCCACTTTAGGCGAAATTTCAAACATCTTTAAAATAAATCCACTTTAGGCGAAGTTTCAAACATGTTGTCAATAAACCTTACCATAAACAAATTTTCGCACCCAGTCTCCTTTTCATACAATCATTAAAACTCCAACGTTTATTTATTTTAAAAATTTTGATGTATTTCACGTTCGAAAATTTATTACTATTCGATTATTATATAAAATATTAGGTAAATGTGGAATAGTCCACTTTAAGTTGATCTAACGTTATTATTTTCGTTAAGTGGAACCTTAATTGATAAAAAAACGCTATGTGGACTTTTTTTTTTTTTTTTTCAATTTTTTTGGCATACAATACTCTTGTTTGCTTAACATCCATTTCAGATTACATTTCAACATGATTTCATTTAATAAAAGCACTTTTATTGAAAAAATTCGGAGGTTTTGTAAAATGCCACTTTCAGTAAAGTTTTTGACAAAAGGCCACTTTAAGTCAATCTAGCGTTATATATATATATATATATATATATATATATATATATATATATATATATATATATATATATATATATATATTTATGCATTTATATATATGTATATATATATATATATATATACATTTATATTTATACATATTTACATAAACAAATGTATATATATATATATATATATATATATATATATATATATATATATATATATATATATATATATAAATGTTAGTGATTCTACAAATAGAGTGCTCGATGTTCTTAAAGAACAGAGCAAAAATAAATTAGTTAAAATACTAATAAAATCAATAGTTTTTCTTGTATTCAATATAACTAAAAAGGTTGACCTGATTAAAATGGGATTTTTGAATGGCACTTTTGATGAGTTTAAAAGTAAAATTGAGAGTTTGAAAAAATATGTAATTGTTCATTAAAGGGATGTTTTTTATTTCTTATATGCATTTTTGATATTCATACGATATGTATTTTCTGATATAACTTTAAATAGATTTTTTCAATTGAAATTTTACTCTATGGTAGCAGATAATGTATTTACAAATAGTTAGTCCTTTAAAATTCATTTAAGAATTACAAAAATGTCAAGGTTAGTAGTGTTTATTGGAGATACATTATTTGATAGGTTAATAATTCAGTTCGTATTTTGTTTTGTTTTTAGAGATTTTTTTTATTTTTAAATTTTGTTGTTGATTAACAACAACCTTTTGGACAAAAATATTTTGTTTATTATCTAAAATATTATTGGAAAAAACTAAAAAAAAATAATTTTACAAATGTTATATGCTTTTTTGTGATGTCTCTCTTATAATTTAAACTACTCAAAATTATTTTGAAAATTCTCACAGTAACCAAGGTTCTTGAAATCTAGTGGTAAGTTTGATGATGACAACAATAATAATGATGGCAATAATGACTATTATTTGATGATGATGGTGGTGATGACAATCATGATGATGATGATCATCATCATTATTGTTACCTTGAATGGTTATGATTTTAATGGGATCTTAGCATGGTTTATGATGATGCTGGTCTTTAAACCAGGCTAAAATCGGAAAAGAGTGTATTCAATTTATTCACAGTCAAAATTGTTTCCAAATATAGCACAAGTAAGGGTGCATACTTTTTTAAATCAAAAAGAGTAAAAAGTGTTTTTAATAATAGTCTTGATATTTCAAATTTTTAGATTTAAATATTGCTGGTGATCGACTTAATAACGGAAATTGTCATGGAAGAATGCAAAAAGTTTAAAAAGTTGATACTAGGAAATAACCACGTTCAAATGTTCATTTTTAAATTGAATAATTTTACAGTATATATAGAATATATAGAAGTTCATTTTTAAATTGAATAATTATGAATTGAACGATAATTATTTATTTTATACCATAATTTTATTTGTATACCTAAAAGTTAGCCAACAAATTTAGTATAGAAATTTAAATAAAATTGTGCAGTTTTGTTTTTTATTTTTATCTATCTTGTTCTTTATTGCGCATCTCTTTTAGCTGGGTCTTAAATCAAAATTTTTGATAAATATTTACTGGTACCTCATTAATGTGTTCTAAATATTAAAATAACACGATGAAAAATGTTTTGAATAAAAAAAATTTATAAAAATGTTTTTAGGTCAGAAGCAAACAGACCTTGGAACATTGAACGGCTTCCAAAAATTATTTAGAGAACAAGTTATAAAGCTAGATCTTTAAAACTTCGAGTTGATAGAGCCAATTAATAGAGTTTGTATCAATTTATAAGAAACCAAGGAAATATATCTAATTTGCCATATTTCGAAACAACCTTGATTTTAGAAAGCTTTTTTTTTTAAAATAATTGCAATTAGTCACAATTTTTATTATTATTAAATATTTGATTTTAAATAGTATAGTTTGTTCAAATTTGTCAGGGTTCAGCTTCGCTCTGAATATATTTAAAAATATTTACATACTTTCCTTCTGGACCTATTTTTTACATTAAAGCAAATGTTTATTATAAGATAGCTGCTACAAGTTCGATCAAAATTTTTAAACAAATTTCAATTTTCATAAAGATATTTTTATAATTAAGAAGATTATTTATATAAAAAATTACCAATTGCAATTTAAGTATAGAAATTACGGTTTTTTAAACGTTTTTAATTGTTTCTACCTGTCAAGTTTGTGGAAAGTTGTTGAACGGTAAAAACCACTAAAAATAGCGGCGTAGTAAAACGGGGCAGGAATCACATTTTGTGGGACAGCAGATTAATGAAAATTATTCATTTCAATTTAAGTCAAGAAATGGCTTTAATTTCTCCATCTAGAAATCATTTTTATATTCTTGAGATTCAAATACTTTACTAAAGCATGGCTGCATTTAAATTTTTTTGCAAGATCTTTATGCGACTGACATATGCCTTTATGGAACAAACGATAGATTTTCCTATATATTTATCTTTAAATCCTTTCTTTTTTCTACTTCCAGCTTTTTTTATCATAACTAGGGTGGGTTTTGTCACTTGCCAAGGTAGGGGCTAAAAAGGTCTATAAAAATTTTTTTTCGTTTTTAGTAACTTTTTTTTTCATTTTTAGTTCTTTGGTGTAATAATCAAGTTCATATACGTATAATTACGTATATTACCGTCAACAGGGGTGACTATGAACGCTTTTTAAACATTTTTGCATCATATTTTATAACAGTTAGTCTAATCGCTACCTTTTTTTTTAACAGAACATTATACTATCTAGCTTACAAAATCGGTTCTAGGCCTGATAAACATTAAAAAGAATATACCTCAATTTTCTTATTTTATACAAGCGTATTCGTATTTTTAAAACGAAGTGAGAATGAACAACCGATTCAGGATTACTTTAAACACGACATAATGTTTTTATTTCTTAGATTATGGATAGACTAGCATGTCGTAAGGGTAGGAGGAGGAGGAAGGAATACTGTTAAAGATCAAACAGACAACAAATAATGTATTTTAAATGTATTTAATAAATGTAATAATAAAATTAAATGTAATAATAAAAAATTTATTTTAAATGTTGTAAAGTCTTTTATTTCAAATCAATTCATGTAAAAAAAGTTACATAAGAAGTTTAAAATCTAGCTTTTTCAGCACATTACTTTATACAACACCATTTACAAAGCTGCCTTACAAAAAACAGTCCATCAACTATCGTTATTCTCAAAGTTATTACATGGCTCACACATGCTGAAGATAAAGTCAATTTTTTCAATATCAAGCTTATAATATTGATCTTTTTCATGGAAAAAGACACAACACTGGAGGTGATAAGGGTTGCTGCATTTGTTGCATTGAATCCATACGTCGTCGCTTAACTCCACCTATTTTTTATTACAGAAAGCACAGTATCAATCACTGTCTTTGTTGATTTGCTCTGTTGATTTGATGGCATTGACTAATCTAAATAAAGAACTTTTTTTCCTAGTTTAACCTTTGGACCGCTTGTTTTTTGCATTGCAACTGGATTTGTACCTAAGCCTAGATTGTTCTACAGAATCTCTAAACCGGATTCATTAAGAACCATTAGTCTTTATTTTTTCCAGGAAGATGTTTTATCACCTCTGTTTTGTTCAAAGAGTAGATTCCTGTTGCTCGAAATCCGGAAATTAAAGCTTCTGGTTGCAAGGTGTTTATTAGCTTGTTTAAAAGCGTCGGCATGTGTTCTTTTGGATTAGCCCCTTTAATATGACTTTTCATTCTCCACTTTGAAAGTACAGTCTTCCACGACTGTTTAAACCCTCTAAATACATTGTTGACAAAGATGGGTTGCATTAGGTAGCATTGTTACAAACTTGATGCCATGTTAAATCGTGGCTTCAATAACTTCAGATGAAAAATGTGAACCCAGATTATCATCAATTAGCAATGTTGTTCCGGTTTTTAAAATAGAAATAGGCAAGAATATCTCCATGAACCATCTGGTAAATGTTCTACCATCAAACCACCCATTAGTGGTGATATCGTATACGGTTGTAGGTGGTCCACCATGATTCCAACCCTGGTAGAGATTTTTTGCTTTATAAACAACTATAGGCAGCTAAAATTCTTCAACAGCGTTATTAGCAAACATACTAGTTGATTGCTTTACATGTTCCTGTCTGTTTTCAACACGGTATCCATGTCCATGAAGAACAATAACAACTTTGGACCCTGGATTATCTGTTATAATGGTCTCCTCATATTTATATATGTTTTCTGGAGGTATATCCTTTAACTCTTGGTATAAGTTGTTTAAAACAACGGTTAAGGTGGTTAACCAGGAAATAAAGTTTATATTTTTCAAATTTTCAGTTTAGATTGTTTTAAGATAATTAATCATCCCCGAATTCATTTCTGAAATCTGTTTTTCAGAAAAATAAACACAAAAGGTTTATTTCAAGACTTTGACAAGTAATACTGCGGACAAAGGCAAACAAAGTAAAGGCAGGAGTGCATTTGATATTAACTTAAGAATGATTATTGCTTTTCGTGAGATTGGTCAAGGGCATGAATCTATAAGTCGTTTCGCTTATATTACAAATATGAGTTGCGTGAATGGAAATGCTTTTCAACATAATCATAATTTGATTCAAGCTGCTTATGATACTTGGTACTTGGTAGAAACGAGGACATTCTTCTCTTAATGGTGTAGTTACTGCTATAAGTAGCGGTCGATGTGTTGATGCAGATGTATTAAGCAAGTATTGCAGAGGGTGTCAAATTTGGTTCAACAGAAAACAACATTCTAAATATCAAAACTGGAAAACAAATCACAATTGTTCTTTAAACCACAAAAACTTGTCAGGGGCAAGATATTTCCAGATCGGTTAAAGATATGGAGCTGAAATTTTCAGCATTTGCAGTTATAAGTTAGATCTGAGGAATGAACTAAAATCAAGACATAAGGTGCTCTATTTACAGTGTTATTACTCATTGTTCATGTTTTTTTCATGCAGACCCCCTGAAAAGTGGTATAAGTTATTGCAAATTTTAATAATTGGCCTTTCTACTTGTGCAATGAACTTCATTTTAGTTCAGGAACTAGATAATATAAGCAAGATTATTTGTGCAAAATTTCGAAAGAAAGATAATTTATCTTTGAGTTTTCTTGTTTCATCCATGGGTACAGTTTAATCCGTGTGTACAGTTTCGTCCATGTGTACAGTTTAGCCTTTTTTGGCTAAACTTTGATGTTTTTTTAAAATATTTTGGAAATTCAAATTTTTTTTCATAACTAGATTTTTTTCATAACTAAATTTCGCTGTTGGAACTATTTTATTTAATATTCTGAAAAAAAAATTCAATTTGACAAAAAATTTATTTCCAACTTAAGGGTTTCTTCATTGATTAAAGCCCTACTATGCTTTACATTGTTAGCAACTCTTTTCGTCAAACAATGGTTTTTCAAGACTGAACCTAATCTACACCAGACATAGTATTTTTAAATATAGTCTGTTATTTTCCTTTCATCACAATAAATGTCAAACCTCCAAAGAATCAAAAGGCACCTTCCAATCTGTCATATAAGAAAATGTTTGAACAAATAAATTTTCGGTGGTACTGTCAAGTCTGGTTTGTCCACCATGCTTTTTGGGAACTTGATTTCCAAGTTTTACATTTTTATGGAGAGTTCCTAGCAGAATGTTATAAGCTTTGGCTGCTTTCCTTATAGTAAACACGTGGTTTTTCACTTTATTGACTGCTGCTTGTAAGTCTTTTTGAGTGTGATTTGTTTTGTATTCTCGGCTTTTTTTCCTTTCTTTTGTAATTTCGAGGCATAGTTCCTTAAAGCAATAAAAAGAAACTTGAAATCTTGATTAAAAAAACGCCATTTTTAAATGAGCAAATAATCATTTACAGACAAACTACACCCTCAATTGTGAATTCATTAGATTAATATGTACCTGAACTTGATGTGTAGCAACTTTTATAGTGTTTTGATACGCGCTTCTTAAGATATATTTTGATAAGTCAACTAACTACCCGAACAATGTAACTCAAGCTGTTGATATGCGATAAAGAAAAGCCGAAAAAGAAAATATTTTGCGCAGCCTAAAATAAGGTTTCAAATATTATCTTTAATACATCTGGATCAAAATAACACACAATTTAGATCTATTGTGTGTGTTGTTTCACCTTTTAGTTAACTTGATAATGATGTTCATAGTCACCCCCGTTGAAGGAAGTTAATTTCATTCGTCAGTATAATAGTCATTCTATATAATAGTCAATTTACAAAAGAATATAAAATAATGATAAAATATATAATAAAAAAAGTCCCAAGAAGAGGGGTACTACCCATTCCCCCCTCATCTTAAAACCCGTCACTGGCTCATAATTGCCCCAAAATAAACAGACACGAGTATCAAGAAACATCAGTTAATTTTAAAATGTCGGCTTCCGAAAGTGATTTTAAAAAGAAATAATTGATTTAGTGCTGCTTTATTCGTTTACTTGTTTCATTCGATTACAATTATACTTACTACCGCTACAATCAAACAACATCGCAGTAGTTTCTGTGCTAAAAAATTTTAAACAAATTTATTTTAAATAAATTTAATTAAATTTGAAATAAGTTTTTACATAAATTTGCACAACCAGTTAGGTAACTTTTGCAAAAGTAACCTAACTGGTTCTTAAATATCTTTAAAATATGATTTCTGCATACAAATTAAACAAAGTCAATTACGTGATACCATAAAACGGGTTCTAGTTTAAAATAAATTTTTTGATAAATGGGGGCACATATATTTAACTGGGTATTTTTAACTCGAACCCTTTTTTTGTTTAAAGTGTTCAACTTTTTTTTTTTTTTTATAGTTTTTGTTTATCTTCAAATTACTTTAATGTTAATTTAGATATATAATCAGAGATAAATTTAAACTCTTTAGTTATAAAATGTCCTAGTTGAGTTATGAAAGCATTTTTCTAAGAAAATACATAATCTTTTTTAGAACTTATATAAATATATACAAATAATATTTTTCGTAAGATATTATTATTAGTATTTTCATTATTATATTAATTATTTTAAATATCAAAACACGATATAATCATCTGCGAGGTGAACATCAGTCTTTTTATCACTAAATGCTAACTGATTTTTGAGAATTTATCAAAAAAGTTTGAGTAAGCGAGATTATTCTTTATATAACTCAGAAGCGCCGTTCGACCTTAGTGAAATTGTTTACGACTATCTATTGTATTATGGACAAAGGTGTCACGTATAGCTTTAGGAATTTCAATAGCGTTGCACTTCCATTTCTTATGCTTCCATGGTCTAGCACATCTAGTGTTAGTAAATGATTGATCGTAAATGATTTTTTTTATGCCCTATTGCAGTTTTTCTCACTGATAGTCGGTAAAATGCGAACTGCGAACCATTAAAATGCAAAATGTTTTTGCCAACCAATACGTATTTGAATGACCGCAACAGTTATTATATTTTAACCTATATTTCATCCATTATCAAAATTCTATTCGACATATTGGGTTTTACATTTGAAACCTTTTCAAAAAACAAAGTGTCCGAAGCTACACCAAAGTGTCCATTCTACCCCTTCCAGGGGTCACGATTTTAGTTTTCATCAAATAGTGTATAACTGACCAACGTACTTGTTCTTTTGTTTTTGCGTCTAAATTGCGAGTAGCGTCCGCCAGCGACGTGTTTGTAATACGATAACTGTCTTTGAACACACAAAAATCACCAAACGATAACGATTGAATCTTGCTCATATTGCTTGTAATAAAAAAAGAACTCTCTAGTGACAATCGTTTGACGATGTTATCGAAATCGCTTAAATCAGGATCGTCTTTATGTGACCACGGAATGCTGCAATATTCTTCAGTGCTTATTGATCATCACGTTGTGAACGAATGGAGCATTATGCGAGAAAATGTTAACGCGAGGTTTTTCAACTCTGCCATATTGCACATTGCAATACGAATGCGCCAAACCCAACACAGAGCCAGTCCAATGATCGTGATCAATTACTGCATGATCGCTATAACGATAAAGAAAAGCCTGCAAATATGTTTCAAGTGCTGCTTTGTTATTGCTGACAACTTCAGTTAGGGTTTGTTCCGACATGCTCAAACTTGCACCTGCCACAAGACAATGATCCCATACTTGTCCTAACTTGCTTACGCTAATCGTAAAATCGAAATACTTTAAAACAACTGAATAACCTGTATATAGAGGATTGATTTTGCGAACAAGCAACGACATTTCATTATAAAAAAATACAAATTTGATAACATATCTTCGAAAGACTCTTCTTCTAATTCAAATGTTCTTCGAACAGTATTGACTATCGCCAACAGTGTATCATTACTAAGCATTAAATATTCACACAAGCTTTAATTTTGAACACGACTTAATACGCGACTTTTAAACATTTAAAAATATGCCAAAATGCGAAAAAGACAAAGCAAATGTTTTTCGATATTGTCTTTATTTGTAATTTGCAAATAATTTGCACTGAAACAATTAAGAGTAAAATGATTCATTTTGCTAAGATTACCGAATAGAATGTAAACGATGGGAGCATGCCAAGCGTCTTCGCATTGGTACACGTTATGATTGCTTGCCAAAATGGCTTTCATAAATGCGTTTGTCGACTGACAATTTGCATATCGTGCATTATGGGTGCTCTTGATAAAATAATTGTTGTCTTTCTTGCGACGAAATACGGAGCAATTGATTTTCTTTTAACTTTTCTTGCATTAATGCGACAACGACATAGCATATAGCAAAAAGATCAAAAACACGAAGACTCTCCAAATCCGTCACGTCCACTCTTTGCCAACGTTTTTAACGAACAGCTTCCAATAACGGATTCACATGCTGCTGAAGCGACCAACGCAACTTTTTAAACAAAAATTCCATACTTTCTTTTGTATTTATAAAAAACATAGTCGATTCTCGCAAAACATTACCTTGCGTGTCGTAACCAAAAATGTCAGCACTCAACTTTTCATTTGTGCAAAAAAGAGTCACGCTGTGGCAATAGTAAATTAAATGTCCGTCGCGTGTTTCGGTTTCGCAATCAAACGTGATATACAAAGGAAAACAATTTCGAGATTGATGTAATAAAACTTTTTGAGGTTTATAAAAACGTTTTGTGGACGGATAAAAAAGTTGGTCTTCTTTATAAAAACCGGCACATTGACGATGCGCTCCATGACGTTCATAACAATTTTAACATAAATCACAAACAAAAGTGCGAAGGGCATTTTCGAATCGGTATTGAAAGCGTTTTGTTAACAAAGACACACAATGCAAACCTCTTTTACCGTCTAACAAAATTACCTGCACGGTGTTTTGTCGTTTTAGGTTTTCGTTGCTTTCCATTCGTTCGGCTTCGTTTACGAATACACGATGAGGATCGTTTTTATTTCGAAAACTTTTTTTACTTTCATAAAGTTTTGTAAAGCGTTTATAGGCTACGCGCTGAAATCGATTTCTTTTTTCAAATTTTAAATGAACGCGCACAGGTTTAGGTAGCCACTTGAAGAAAACCAAATTAAATTTGTTTAAAACTGATCTTTTACTTATTTCATCTAAGAGAACAGACAATTTTTCATAAGTTATGTTTTTATTATGGTCTCTAACCAAAGCAATTGATCTTTTGTATTTTGACAACCGTTTGAAGCGTATTCTATAAGCCGTTCTTCGTCTAAACATTCCTGCCAATCGTCAGAGGAAAACCATTGGTTTTTAATTTGTATTATTGATACTAAAAAACTTATGTAAAAATAATAACCTTTTTCCAACATATACGAATAGTCTAGGCAAGTATTTTTCTCTTTAAAGGCATTAATGTAAGAAGAACGAAAACGAAACGTTTCTGCGCGTATTTTTTTTTGGAGGAAACGACTAACCAAGGCAAGCGAATGATGACTCAAAGGATTGTTAAATTGATCTTTAAAACGTTTAAGATACTCCTGCACTTTTTTTAAATTACGTTTAGACACCGGATTGTTGCACAAGTTCCTATTCTGACTATCAAATTTTTGTATACAAATTTTTCTTTTATAAAACGGACTGTCGCGTGCACTGATAATGAAATTTCTTATCAAAACAAAACAATCCGTGCTCATTCCGCCGATAGTTTGAGCTTGAAATTGAGATAAGTTATAGAGAACAAATCCGCTGTCCATGTGAGAAACGTGACGACTCCCTTCTACATTAGCCTTTACCAATTCTTCAATTTTTTTGATAATTTCCATAGGGCGAACGTAATGCACTGGCGATCTAAATATCGATTTCACAAGTCGATATCCATCCGATTCTGATCGATAAAACATTACCACTGTTACAAATCCAACCAAAAAACTCCCACTTTCCATCGTCTGTCTCTTGGTTTTATTAATTTCATTAATAACTACACTCCTTGTCTTGTTTTCGATAAACGCGTGCACATCGTCCCACGTCATCTGATCAGAAGCAATTTGATCAACTAGGCTTTCGTCAGAATAACGATTCGATGCCCATAAAATTTTTTTGTAATAAACATCATTCTTATATGTTTCTTGAGTGATATCTTTTTTATATTTCATATTTTTTGTACTAAAACAAAAAAAATATATTACATGCGTAACTTGTCATCTTACAAAAAAAAAAAATTTTTTTTTTCAATAACGGTTATATATTAACATAAAACTTTTTTTCTCACAATGTTAACCAATTTATCACAGCCTTAAGGTGGCACACAACTGAAAACAAGTTTTTTTGTAAATAATCAAAATTTTGATTTTTTTTTTTTTAATGACAATTATTTTATATTAAAATAAAATAAAAAACAGATAATTTTTTTTTTTAATTAATTTTATTATCCATAATGGCCAAAAATGGGTTGTAAAACATGTGTTTTTAGTAAATCTTCAAAACCTAATAACTTAATTTTGCCTCAACTACTGAAACTAAAATTTTGAACATAGCTTCCTAATCATATTTCACCCTGTTTGACCGTGGGAATTTTTATAATTTAAATTATTTCATGAATTATTGCATTTCTAACAAAATCACCTAATATATATATGAAATATCAATAAATTCAGCACTATAAACATCAATATTTCACTTTCTATAACTTTTTATGAAAATTCTGAGGGTTAAATGAAGTATTATATTATGATAAACAAATCCTGAAAATTGTATTATGTAATTCTGTTTTGTTAATGAGAAAATGTGTTTCAAAGTTTAAAAAAATACATATTGAGAAAAAAGCAAAAATAAGAAAAAAATATATAACAACATAAAAATTATCAAAATCCACCAGAGATGTAACTATCAGTTGTTTCTTTTATTTGCTGATCGTCTATGAAACCTTTTTTAACTGCTCTTATTTTTTTTCTCTGCATTTTACTTTTATCCGTTGACTTAGACTTCATATGTCGAATTCTGGTTTTGTCAACTTTACTTGACGAAGCTAATGTAACAATTCCACTCAAGCCAAAGTATTTTAAAACTTCTAATACACCATTAGCACCATCATTATAATGCAGCACTGCTGAGTATGTTCCCATTTCAATTGCAGACTTACTAACAAATGTGTGCTTTGGTACGCGAGACCATATAATAGAATTTAATGCTTCATTGGCATTTTGCGTCGTTCCATGCAAACATTTAATTAGAAGATCATCAGCCTGAATATCCTTGATGATTGGTAAAATAAGATTCTTAATCCAGATAGGTATACATGATTTTGATTTGTAATTTGTATTATTTAGAGCCCAATATTTGCACCAACTTGCCAATCCTCTTGGGCAAAACTGATGTTGCATTTGCTGGTTTTCAAAGTTGGTAAAATGAAATAAAATAGCATAAACTGCCTTTTTCATAGCATACAAGTTGTTGACATTTTGACGAATGGCCATGCCATAATAGTTTTGCATAGAATTTATACATTTTTCTGTTAGGTTACCTCTACCTGATAAAGGTGTTTTAGTGCCTTTGTGTGCTTTGACTAAATTTCTAAGTCGTGTACCCAATCTTTTTTGCACATGACCTACACATTCAAGTTTTATTGGAGTGATGTCAAAATCCTGGTAAGGGTTTGAGTTTTTGACATCTTTGAATGAAGAAGTGTCTCCATCACCTAGAAACTCTTTATAAATTAGATTATTTTTTTTAACCGAGCGATTAAAAATTGTTACTGCTCCTGCAGACTCCATACTTCCAGACGAAGATTTGTGATTTATTTCACATTGATGATCAATTATCCAACACTGATATTCTGGAGTTCCTTTTTTACTGTTCCACATTTTACAGCCCATGCAGTACTTAGACAAAACTTCAATATCAATGCATTTATCCCCAGAAATCGCAGTAACTACACCGTGCAATGAATTGTGACCGCGTTTCTTCCATGTACCATCAATTGAAACTCTTACACATGGTATATCCTGAGCAATGTCAACTTTTTTAGAGTCCTTAGTCGCTAATAACATACTTTTCTCACACTTTTATAAGCTACCATAATAGTTTTGTTTAATTTTTGAAATCCATTTTCAGATATACATTTTAAGTTCATGCAAGATGAAAATGTTTTTATAGCTCCATACCCACAGCCTACTTCTCGAAAAGCTGTTATTGCACGAATATTAACATCATATGGTGAGTTAGCTGTTACTGCATCAAATTTAGCATTTATTGATTTGTTTGATGAATTAAATCTTTTAACATAATCACAGTGTTCACATTTTAATTGAAACAAATGTGCAAATCCTTTTCTACTGGAATCAACATCTGTTAAAAGTAATGGCTGAAAGCAGTTGTTGCATGCAGTTTTAGCTATAAGTTCTTTAAGAATTGAAAAATTAATAAAAACAAAATAGTTATCTTTTCCAGAATCAAATGTATTCGAGTAGTTGGGTTTGATTTTCCTTTCACTAGAACAGCTACTTGCTGCTTGAGTTGTGGACGATGTCATCGTCGATGATAAGATGTAAGAAGAAGATGATTTTTTATTTCCAACAACACCATTCCATTTTCGTTTTATCCTTCTTGATAAATTTTGTTTAGTTTTATTTCCTTGTTTATTCATTTAAAAACAACTTTATTCCAACTAAATTGAAATCAATTTTTAAATTATTTGGTATAAAATGAGAGAAAAGTTACAGTATAAAAGACTAACATTAACAGATTAAAAACACTCTTGTTCGTAAATAAAATTTTGAATTATGACTTTTAAAACTGAAAACTAACAAGAGTCTGCGTATAACAAATTAAAACCAAGTTTGTGATGGTGTTTTACTGTTTTGAATTCAGAAAAAACTCCTATGACTGATGGTTGCTAAGGCGTTGTTAGGGAATTTATTTTTAAGTGTCATCTACTAAAATGATATTAAATCAACTTTTATATCATTTTTGAGACTAATTTTTTTTTTATATGTTCAAGGAATGGTTATAGAATCAAAATACCCAAAAATCTAAAAATTGATTTTTTTTCAAAAAACTTGCTTTTTTTCAGTTGTGTGCCACCTTAATAATCATCATAAAAAAAATGTAAAAAAAGAGTTAATCTTACTATATTTTTTTATTGTGTAAAAAAATACATTTTTACAATGTTTTATTATCGTTTACTTGGCCGTTAGTTGATCCAAATCCGCCACTTCCTCTCTCTGTGTATGATAACTGATTATCCGAAACGATCAAAAATTTTCGGCGAAAAACTTTGCCAAAATACAGGTTGAGCAATGGCCAAATCTTTACGAATTATAAAATCAGCATCGTTGCTGTTTTTTAACAAGATAATAATTTCTCAGCGATAATCGCTATCGATAACACCTCCCACTACTGTTATATTTTGTAAGGCCTACGATAATCTCGATGACAATTGTCCGTAATAACCTGCGGGACTTTGCATTCGGATGCCTGTAGGCACTTTAACGGTTTGATTCTTTAATAAATACACATCTTCTAACGCAAAAATATCGTAACCAGCGCTACCCACTGTAGCTTGTGTTGGCATTTTTGCCGTAGCACTCAAAGACATTAACATTTTTTTAGTTTTTTCCTAAAATATAAAAATAGTTTATTTAAAGGTTGCAATTTTAGAAAGCCTGTTTTTATATATGTCTTATAGTCTCATTTAAATGTTAAAAAAAAATATATTTTTAATAAAAAATAAATGCTGTAAACTTAAACAACAAAACAAAAAAAGCGAATATGAAGATATTACTTTTTTATAAAAAAAAAAATCGATACAATTTTTTATCTAAAAAGTGTTTTTTAAATAAAATTGAATGCATTTCATTATCTTCTTTTAATTTTTTTGTTTTCTTCCTTTAACTTTTTTATTACTTCTAATACTGCTCTTTTGCTTTAGAAAATCTTTCTATGTCCTTCTCTAAAACGTGAATCTTCATATCTCTATTTTGGATCAAACACATGACTGCAGATGCCAATTTTCCTATATCGCTTCGGTTGTAACTTTAAAGAATAAGTAATTTTTTGAGCTCCGATGTTGAAACATTTTTGTTTTCGACTCTTTTTTTAAAAACTGCCATTTCGTTTTCTGACAAATCAATATTGAGTTCCTCTTAAAAATATTCCCATTTTTTACATTTTAAAATGGCGGAGTCATTATTTTTCACCTATTTGTCAAAGCTATTTTGCATATTAGTCATCAAAACTGTTATAACGTCCTTCAATTCCTCAATTATTTTCCCTTGTTTTTGCAGATTTCTAATTAAAACACTCGAAAATTTTTCGTTATCCGTCTCATTCAGGTTGACTGTTATACAGTTCGCTGACTTTTTCAAATTTTTCATCAAGCGTTTCCACGTTGTTTTTTTTAAATAACCTAAAATACACAAACGATAAATTTTAAAAAAAATATTGGTACGACATTATAAAAGGGCATTATTTTAGAGTTTTTTTTTTTTTTAAACAAAACTGCAAAGAAATTTTTTTTTTAAAAGACTTACTGGTTTTTTAAAAAAGTCTTTTTTTTCAAAAGTCTTTTTTATAACGAAAAAACACACAAAAAATAAATTAATGAAAAAAATATTTTTTTTTTAATTAAATTGCGAATACATAAAACGAATACCAGGCGTGCTTAAAATTTCAGTCAAAGATATATATTTTTTACAGCTTCGTACTTTGCAATGTTCGTTATGGTGTTTGTATCTTCTATTTGACAATCGTCGAGGTAACAATTACCACGCACTAAATAACTATTAAATAACTCAACCATATCGTAATGAAATCGGTCTTCTTCCAAATCAGAACGCAACAAATGAAAACTAGTCGTTATTAACTCATAATGGGCCATTTTTAAAAAATAAACTTGTTGCATATAGATGTAACGAAATATCAACCATAGCTTCTCATATTTGTAATACGCTATTGGTCTAACATAAAATGCTTTTCGATGTGAAAACTCGGTTGAAGCTTTTTGTAATTTCGCAAAAATCAAATAGTTTAATGATTCTCAAGTGGGTGCAAATAAATTGGTTACGGACTTGGCGCTCTCACTTTTTCCAAACTGCTATCTAACTGTTCGACGTCTTCGTAACTCATTTTACCGTACAAAAAATACTTTAAAACACGACATTGTCTTAACAAAGCCAATGATATGTATTGAACATAGTCTGCCATGTACACTTCTAAATCATCGTTTTGTTCACACGTAATCAATTGTTTCAGGTAAATCCAGTCGTCAAATACCCTGTTCCTGCATCGACCTATTATTCAAATCCATATCATGTCAATAATTTAATATAAAGTCTTTTATAAAATCTTGCACGTTAGCTGCATAATTCCATTCGCGACACACATTCAAACATCGTTTTAAAAGTAATTGCTTAAACACACTAATGGATTGACTTTTTACTTGAAACATTACTTAGAGCTAAAAAAAATAAAATTCTAAACCGTTTTTGTATTATTTTATTAATTTCCATCTGTTATTTCTTTTTTTTTCAATTCCGAATCAATATCCGTCATTGCATAGTTTTGCAAATTGATGCTTGGACTATCTTTAATTTCGTATCGAGTAAACGGTTGAGTATACTTTCTTGTCTTTCCTAACACATCAGTAGCATAAAAAATCATCCTTGCATTTCTTTCAGACATTTCTTTTTTTTTAAAAAATAATATTTTTAATAAACAAAAAAATTTAAAAATAATCCTCATTAAAAAAACCAATAGTTTGTATTTTTATAATATCACTAATAGTTTAGGCAAATTGAAAACATTAAAAAACAAATAATAAATAATAAATATTTTTAGAAAAGAAAGAAATGGAAATTTTTTTTTTGTTTTTAAATTTTCTTGAAAATAAAAAAATACATTATTAATATTTTTGCAGTTCTTTTACAGCTGTTTTTGTAATGCTAACGTCGTGTGCTTGTCTAATTGTATTAAAACCAAAACCCATTACCTCTTGAGAAACCTCTCGGCAATCCAATTTTGGTGATACAAGTTTATGTGTCAACTCGTGTATGCCTTGTTTATATTGTTGCACTGCTTCAGAAATATGCTTGGAATGCAACTGACCATCAATATAAGATTCCAATTCTTCGTTTATAGAAAATCTCGTATTAAAATAACAATCTCTTTCCGCATGATAGTACCGTCGTTTACCCATCATATATTTTGAAAAGGCAAAATGCCTCTCTTGTTCAGACAACTGAATTTTGTGCACAAATTTTAATATTTTCGTACCAATTCAGCGTTTTTTCTGCTTCTTGTTAAATTATACTGAATAACACGGTGATCAATGCAATTTTCACAAGGTTGATGATACAGTTCCTCGATGACATCGTTCTCTATCAAATCAATTACATTCTTACCATAACCCTTTTTCCATTAGTTTATATTTTTAAACATTTTATAAGATGTTTTGCACTTCATTTTTTGTGTTTAACATACAAAAAATTATTAAAAAAAATTAATTTATAGAAGTAACTAAATTTATAAAGCAAAAAAAAAAAAAATTTAAATTTTTTTTTATATATTTAATAAAAAAAGACTTTTTTCACATATTTAAAAAAGTATATTTGAAAAAAAACATTTCATACATAGAAAAGAAAAAAGTTTTTTATCTAAAGTCACATGTCTGTAATTCCGTAATTATCATCATATGTTTTTTTATCCAAAAGTTCAAGAGCACAAGAACAAGCTTCGTTAAAAGTCGATAAGTTTTCGTCTAATTTCAAATTAAAACCTAAAGAATCCTTCGAATTTTTTTTCAAGTAATCTATAAATGTAGACCATTTGTTGCCGTCCCCACTTTTCATTTCCTCTTGAATTTTTAAAAAATCCTCACTCTGCATTAACAAATCCTTTCTTATAATATCTGACCTACCGTTGGTTTCACAACAAAAAGAAAAAGTGTATTTTAAAACGCACTGCCATTTGAATGCAAGATAGCCGCCTCTCAAAAAACTTATAACCAACGGCGGATTACCGTAGCAACTTGCAAAAACATTAACACCATACGCGCAACCGTCCCTACTTTGGTAACTAGTACCAGGGTCCAATATTAAATCGACAAGACAATCTATTTTTTCACATCTCTTTAATCTCGATCTTTGAACTCGATCACGATCATTAGCTAATATACTTGAAATGTATCGGTAAAGCGACATCTCGTAATAGTAGTTGTCATCACTTTGAATGTTTCGTTGAAGACGAAATGTAATATTTACTTTTCTTTTCCTCAACTCATAAACAAATTGAATACGCGTTAAAAATACCTTTAACTTGGACTCCACCGTAACCGAGTTGATCATTTCGCTTTTTCTTATTTTCATATTTTTCAAAAAATAAATATAAAAAATAACTTCGTAAATTTCAGCATCAAAATCAGAATATGTTATCTTTTTTAACATTTGCAATGTTGACGAATAATCTGTGTACAAAAAATTACGATATCCCAACTTCTCATGTTTTGTTTGTCGAAAATATTCTGCAGCGATGTCATAAATGCATTGCAAATCGCCAATCAAAATAAAATACTCTAAAAAAGAACAAGGCTCGTATAAACAGTTTCCAAATCCAGCACACAACTCGCTCGAATGGGCCATTAAAAAGCTTCTTAATGAAAAAATTTTTTCTAAAAAAAAATTTTTTTTCTATGAAAAAACAGAAAAAAATTTGCAATAACAAAAACTAAAACATTTTAAAAAAAATAAAAAAAAACAACAGCAGTATGAATTACAATAACAAAGATAAATAAATAAAACATGCTGTTTTCATGGGTTTTTTTCAAAAAAAATTAAAAATATTTTTATTGTTAAAGAGCAAACAAATAAAAATAGGTTATTTTTGAAAGGCTTTTTAAAAAAAATGTTATTTTTAAAAAATATTTTTTGCATTTCTTTGCTTTCAAATATATAATAAAAAAAGAAAATAACAAATAATTTTCAAAAATCTTTTTTCCAAAAAAAAATAAAACACATTTTGTCTTCCTCATCTGAAACTATTTTTTGTCTTCTTTTTTTTGTTTGCGGTTCCTCATTGTTATCGATCTTTTCTCGTACAACTAACAGTGTTTCCCCCTTCTTGTTAACTCTAGTCACGTTAGGAAAATGCGCACGGATGAAAAACTGTCCAACAAGCGAATTATTCAATAATGTCACTTGAGAAGGATTTACCAGTATGTGATAATTTCCTAGTGCAAAAGAATCGCTGCAAATAAATTTTGCAGTTTGCCCTGTAAATTCAATGCCTTGCATTTTTTTTCTTTTACGTTCTTTTCTTCTTTACTTTTGCGAGCTTGTGACTTTGTTAGCTTCAACTTGTTTTTTGATCTTTTGCTGTCAAAAGTACCTTTTTTTATATGTTTTTTTTAAATCAATAACGCCAATTTTTGTCAACATCAATTTTTTTATCTCACCGTACTTCATTAAAAAAATATTATCTCTCAGTTGTTTTTTCAAAAAATTTAATTCATTTTGTAACATAACCCTGCGTCAGATGACTTTTTATTTCGAAACTATAGTCTCAACACTTGACTTTCATTTTTATAATTCTTATTAATCTCGCCGTAGGTTTCTTAAAATAATATTATTACACTGTTGCTTTTAAACTCAAAAACGTACCTTGTCTCTTTCATTTGTAAAACTTAAGCCATGTCAGATGACACTCGATCCTTTTTTCTACTTTTATCTTTTACTACATCCACTGTTTATAATGTAATAGTTTGCCAAATATTTTTTCTTACAACAGCGACTTTTGCTTATATAAACATTTTTTGGCTACGTCGCAAAAGTACACAACAAAGCGGCTTATATTTTTTAAACATTTTTTTATTTGCTATGTCTTAAGTAGTCTAAAGTATTTTTCGTCACTGCTTCATATAAAAACAACACAATTTTTTGAAATTTTAAAAAAACAAAGGGGGTAATATGAACGAAGATCAAGAAAAAGCTTATATCGCTTTGTTGAACAACGAAAATTTTTTTCTCAGAGGCATGGCTGGCACTGGAAAATCGTTTACGATCAATGTCATCTACGAGCGGTTTTTAAAGTCAAAAAAAAACATATGGGTAACGGGAAGCACAGCTATCGCCGCACAAATGTATCCTGAAGCAAGCACAGTTCACTCGTTTGCTGGACTCGGCTATGAACTCGAGCCTGTTGCCGTTATCTTCAAAAATATGACTGACGTGGTAAAAGAACGTCTCGAGACCGTTCAAATGTTAATTATAAACGAAATATCCATGTTACCTGTACACATATTAAAAACATTAAATATAATATTAAAAAACATTAAAAATTCACATCGGCTATTTGGTGGATGCGTGCTGCTCGTTGCTGGAGATTTTTACCAGCTGACGCCAGTGGGTGTGGAAACACTGTTGTTCGAGGATCCTTTCTGGAAGGAGTATCAATTTGTTAATGTCGAACTCGTAAAAAACATTAGGCAAAACAAAGACCTTACTTTTCAAACACATTTGAACAACGTACGAGAGGGTGTCTTTTGTGAGTCTACGTTTGCTTTTTTTTGAAAAAAATTGGAGCCAGCCGATAAGCATTTAGATCCTAGTTTCACCAGGTTGTTCATGTATAACAAAGATCGGATTGCGCAGAACGAGGAATGTTTAAAAAAAAAAAATTTTCCTGATTTTGCGCTTAAAAGCGAAATAAAAACATTTAAGAATTTCAAACTCGATGAAAAATGGGCATTTAAAACGCCGCAAAGTGTTACGTTAAAAAAAGGAGTACCCGTTATTTGTGTTCGAAATATACCCGAGCTAGGCGTTGTTAATGGCACGCAAGGCGTTGTAAAGTCAGTGAACCAAGAGCGAGTCGTCATGACGGTAAACGAACAACCAATTGTAATCACGATCCAAACGGAAATGTTAAATGACTCTAAAAGAAACGTTATGGCCGAATGCAAAGGAATGCCTCTTGTGGTAGCGTATTCACAAAGTGCAAGGTCTCACTCTTTCAAAAGTTGTTATTCATTTAAATAGACCACAGTTTACATGGCATTTGTTTTATGTGGCTCTGTCGAGAGCACAAACACGCAAAGGCGTTTACATTATAGCCCAACAATCATTTTTTCAAACTTTTTTAAACAATATTAAAATTCACCCGTCTGTTGAGTCTTTTTATTTAAACTTAACTAAACGTTTGACTGAAGAAAATAAACTTTGTAACAAGCGTATTAAATTAGATATGCAAATTGTACGTTTTTCAAATAATATTTATACTTTTTTAATAAAAAAACATGTCTTAAATGATAACATAAAATTTTTTTTAAAAAACATTGATTTTATTAGTTATTTGTTTTTTATAAACACAGTAAAGTCCACGTCCTCTGCTTGGTTAGTAACGTATTTTTGGTTTTTCTCTCGCGCTCTTGCATACTCCTCAAAATGATGCGCAGTACCTTTACTTCTAGCCATTATTAAGCAGTATACGAACTATCACCTGCTAACCACCTTTAAACACTAACTAACACCCTGCTACACAGGCTAACGCTACACCGGCTAACGCAATTTTGACACCTGTCAACGCCAACCTTTCAACACCTACTAACACCGGATAATCACGCTTTAAACACCAACACTATGCTAACGCCCCTTCTAACGCCTAGCCACCCTTGACACCTGTCAATGCCAACCTTTCAACACCGCACCTGATAATCACGCTAACCTTTTAACACCAACCTTTTTAAAAACCACCCCCTCCATTTTTATAAGAAAAGAGAGAGAATTGTTTTATATTCTTATATTGTTCTAAAGTAAGTTTTAATGGAGACTATGCCATCATCAAACGTTATGCCAATCACAAACAATCTTTTAAACATAAAAAATACTCAAAAGAGACTATGCTGTCTAAATATATTTGGCAACTAAAAGTAAAAAAAAAAATTATTTTAAATTAAACTAGTCTATCTTAAAAACTGCGCCTGCCAATAACAACATTTCCAAAAAATGTATACTATGTTTATTAGAAAAATTTGAAATTATTACTCATTTAGATCAGGAAAATTTACTGAATAAAAAATCAAAATTAATTTCAAAATGCAAACATGAAATAAGTTCCTTTTAAAAAATTATAAAAACAAATGACCAGTCCAAATTTATCTTAATTCTAAAGAGTTATTTTCATGATTTTTTAATTATCTAATGTTGTTGATGCAACTTACTGGTTGCAAAATACTACAGTTATTACATAATTAAGTATAACATTTCCCAACTTCTTGTGAAATAATTTTTCTATAATTTGAAAATATTTTTATGTTTAGACATTCTTTCTGATGAACCTACTGATGGTGAAACACAGTGTTGAAGTAATTAAAAATTAGATAAGTGTTTCTACTAATTTATTATTGCTCTGTTCTTCTAGAACATTGAGCACTCTATTTGTAGAATACACTAACGTAATTTATAATTTATATATATATATATATATATATATATATATATATATATATATATATATATATATATATATATATAAATTATGCCTGAAGTTTTATTTGACGATAAACTCATCATGCTTATCTCTAACATAATCGTGTAATCCTTCATACAGAGAGTCGGGACAAGTTTCTCCAATAGCAATGTACGACCTCAACTGTCTTTCTTTATAACTTAGATATGGAAGAAAATTTGTGCTAAATGAATGTTTTTTCCAAATAATGTACTGATGTCTAAAGCTGACCCATCACATCCTACAGAACAATCACATATACCTAAACTCATACCAACATTATATTGTACACTAGATGACTTAAAACTAAATATAGTATACAACTCTAGTCCAATTATAGTTTTTCAATTTTTGTAAGAACTTCCTTATAAGGAAAGGAAAAGCCTACTCCTTTTTTTCCATTGTCTCTTCCTAATAAATTTTTTTTTCCTCCTAATTAATAATATATAATAAAAAGTATAAAGTTCAAAATAAAAAGAATAATTTTATTTTTTACATCACCATCATCATTTTACATCATGATGATGATGATGATGATCATCATCATCATCATCAACAACAACATCAACTTAATCATCATCATCATCATCATAACACGGTATATGCTATTTTCATTAACATGACAGCTATTTTACTCATATATCGGTTGCTGTAAATACCATCGAATCGACCATTTGCAATGCTTAGAAGTTTGGCCTTATAGTGTTCATTGAAATCTTGAGTAAGTTTTCCGTAAGTCCATTGATATTAACTAAAAAATGTAAATAAAATATTATTGAAGATTTCTCTTTTTTTGTAATAATTCTCTAATTTTTAACGACACACATTTCAATTAATTGTAACTACAAAAGCTACAAAGAGAATGAAGTTTAATAATTTGATTTTAAAGTAAAATAAATTTGATTTTAAAATATTTCTTGCATTTAATAAAGGGGCATCTGTTAAGGATGTATGCAATTTCGGGGAAGGGTAAACTAAATGCCTTGAAAGTGTATATTTGTGTGTAAAAAGTGTATATTGCATTTAAATAAACTAGCATTACCTCTTTTGTTCTGTTTAGTGCGTTATACTTCAATACAAGAAATTGAGATTCAACATAATTGTTGGTATTATTACCTCTAACCCTAACCCTAAAATTTAATTGAAATGCTTTTTTTTATCCCGAGGGGGCTAAGAGTAATGGAAAATAGTTATAATATCGCTTTTAAAATAACGCTGATAAATTAATCCTGGCAAAAATTATTTGTTTAAAGATTTTATATATATATATATATAATATATGTATATATTATGTATATTGTATTATATGTATTATACTATATATGTATTTATATATGTATATATATTATATATGTATATATGTATACATGAGAAGAAACAAATATTATTATATATTTGGTCTATCTCGATTCAAGATGCCATTATTCTTATCAAAAAGCCACCTCCAAACTTGTTGCATTAAGTGAAACACACATAACAATAAGTTTGACTTCGGCCATACAGCATGTAGGGCATCTTTTAATTTGTCGCAGTTGCCCGTCATTATTACACCAGGACCCAAAACTTCTTTACCATAGAAAGCATATTTTAAAATAATATTTATGTGTTTAAATTTATCAAATATTAAATCAACAGACAAAGCCAGACGTGAATAGAATAATAGGGTTCAATGTCCACATAAAAATACATTAAAACACGTATGGATAAAACACGTATTGCTAAAAACTTTAGCGTAATTTATTGATGACTATAATATGTTTCTAAAGATACCACAATGAGCCATAAAGACTGTCAGGTTCGAAATCTCATCTTATGGTAAAGAATTAAATTCTGCCACTGCCACTTATTGCATAGATAAGATGTAAATATTACAATATATAAGTAGTTGTTTAAGATTTTTATTTCATTCATGGTTTTTTTTTCTTGTTATTTTTTCCTTCGTATTATTACTATAATAGACTCTAGAACGGTGTATGTTAAGTTTAAATCATTTTAAGTTTTAAGTTACAGGTTATATTATAATACTTTAAAGAGGATAATAAAGAATATTGATTTATTAAAATAATAATTAAAGGGGTTTCCTGTAAATAAAGTGCAAAATTTAAGATTTTTTGGTACTTTTGATCTACTTTAGATTATAAAATACAATAAAATAACATATTTAGGCAGTCTTTATCGTTGTATGAAAAAAAATTAGTGGTGGGGAGAAGTTCAATCTGGCGGTCTTAATGGCACACAGTGATACGCTGTGTTACTAAGTTTAATATTATTTAATTAAATTTACAAATAAAAAACTTACCTGGTAATAAAGAAACAAACATTTCTAATGCCTTTGTTAATGTATTAGTGGTTTCATCACTTGTAACAACAATCCCTAAAGGAAGTGCACCAGAAAAAGAATAAGTAACCATAAGAAATACCCGTAGGTTATATTCTTCCATGTCACCACTAGAATCTAAAAACACCATTTTGCCGGAACTTCTTATCTGAAAGTAATATATATATATATATATATATATATATATATATATATATATATATATATATATATTCTATTTGATTTTATATTGATATTCTATTTGTTTCACTGTTCTGACTATTTTGGAATTATTTGGTTAAATATCATATTTCAAGTTTATATTGTTACAATGTCAACAGAAAACAAATTTTCAGATTATGCAGATGATTTATATGAAGTAATTTTTAAGAAGTTAAAAGATAATTTACCTTTGCTTATAACTGACTTAAAACTATTAATAAAAGAAATAATTGAGTCAACTCTGAAAGAATGCTTACCAAAAAACTTTATTCAAAACAACAGTTCAAAACACAATATGTAAAAAGAATATTTAAAATTTAAAGATCAGCATCAAAGATATTTTGTAAAATCACTTGACAAACATAAGTATCTATATTACAAACATAGTAGATGTACCAACCTCCTTAGTATTTACAACGATTGTTTACAGCAAGAACCATTATTTATCCCAAGAAAGTTTAGAAGTGATAACTACCATTTTATGTCTAACGAGGAAGAAAATGCAATTAAAAAGTTTGATTTACAACGTCTCAGGTCTGAATGTAAAATTCTTACTATAAGAAAGGACAATTTTTTTACATCATTAAAAAACCTAGAGGATGAAGTATCAAATTTTATCAGAAATCACGCCTCTAGTGATGAACTTCACGAAAAGTTAAGTCATCGGTATCAAGAATGCAAAAATGAAGATATTGAACGCATCAATAAAAAATGGTCCAAAAAAGTAAGCTCTACTAAACTTGCTTTAGAAAAAGATAAAAAGTATTTTAATTCTAAAAAACAAGCATTACATTGCATAAATAGTAATAATATTGATGAAAATTCCATTATTTTAAATAACGAGATTACAGACCATTACAAAAAAAAAACACTACTACCCCCATCAAAAAATAATGAGTTTAAAGACCTTGACCAAAAGACACAATCAACCCTATTAAAAAACTGGATAAGCCCAAATACTTAAAGATACAACCTAAGGTCATCAACCTATCTACCAAACACTTGACTTCTTCTCAAATATCTCTTCTCACAAAAGGTCCAAAGTTTTGCCCAGCCACAAAAGGTAATTTCTTACATATTAATTCAGATATTAAAAATTTTACACGGAAACTTATACTAAAAGAAAAATATTTTGGTACCACAAGTAATGACATTAGTATAATTAAAAATAAATCCAATTATAGTACCAAAACCACTCTGCCAGATTTAAACGAAATTGTTTCACAAATTGAATCAATCATACCTATAAAAGTTCAATATGTTGATAACGTTACAAAACAAGAAAGAAAAGCGATTAAAGGAACTGCAACTAATGAAAGACATAGTTATTAAAAAAGCTGACAAAGGTAATACTTTAGTTATAATGGATTCAACATATTACATTAACAAACTTATTTATCAAGACAATCTTTTATCTCTAACTACATATGAAAAAAATTATTCGGAATCTGATAAAATGGTTTTTAGAAATCTATTTAGTTTGATAGATAAACATAAATGCCTTATAACGAAAGAGATAAAATATATCACTAACTTTAAATAGAAATCAAGTAATTTCTATGTAATATCCAAAATTCACAAATGTCAAGAAATTATTGACAAGGTAAAAGAGTCAGACTCTTTATTTATTGAAATGAAACCACCAAAAAATCTCAAAGGTAGACCAATTATTATTGGAATAAATTCACCTACATCTCAATTGAGCCAGTTTCTCCATATAATATTGTCTCCTATTGTAAGGAAACAAATATCTTTTATTAAAGATGACTGAGATTTCCTCAGAAAAATTCCAAGAGGGCTTGAATCAGAAAGTCATATAATGACATGTGACATTGTTAACCTCCATACAAGCATTTTACATAATCTTGGATTAGAAGCCTTAAAATTTTGGATAAATAAATATAAACATTTGATAGACAAAAGATTTACACCTGAATTCATAATTGAGTCAGCATCTTTCATTCTAAATAACAATAATTTCATTTTTGACAAACAATTATTTCACCAAATAACTGGTACAGCCATGGCTACAGATTTTGCACCAGATTATGCATGCCTTACTATCGGGTTCTTAGAGGAGACTAACCTTTTTCCAATAATCCTACCTCAGTATTTTTCTAACCATGAAGTAGATGATATAAAGAAATTTTATTTTCGATATATTGATGATGGTTTCATAATTTGGCCAAAACATCTTGACATCAGAAAATTTGAAATTTCTTCAACTTAATTAAATGACTCCATTGGATTTACAACAGATTTTGGAAAGGAATTTATAAAAAATGGTAGTACTTACAGTGTAATTAACTTTTTAGACATAACAATCATTCTTGAAAATTATAATAAAATTCAAACAGACATTTACTATAAAGAAACTAACACCCATGACTATTTAAACTATAACAGTCATCATCCATTTCACATTAAAAAGAATATTCCTTATAATTTAGCTAAAAGAATAATTGTTTTTACATCCAATTATGAAATCGAAAAATTAGGCCTAATCGAACTAAAGTCATGGTTAAAAGATTGCGAATACCCTGATAAAATTATTGACAAAGCATTCCATAATGCAAAACTACAAGGACCAGCACCAAAAAAGGAATCTAAAGAAATATTTCCTTTAGTGACAACATTCTATAGTAATCTCAATTGCCAACCTTTTATAAGAGAAGCTAACCATTTGCTTAAAGTATCTTATAATGAAAGAAATAAAAATATTTTTTCTAATATTCACCCGGTATTAGCTTTTAAACAACCTCCTAATTTACTAAGAAGACCTACTTCTTCAAATATTGAAGTAACTAGTAAGAAGATCGACATATTCAAATGCAAAGATACTTGGTGCAAAATTTGCAAACTATACCTTCAAGAAGTAGATAAGTTTAAAACATCTAACGGAACCATTTGGAAAGTGAAAAGTCACATCACATGCAACAGCAAAAATGTTCTCTATTACCTAAAATGTTTAACATGCAAAAAACAAACATATACTGGTAAAACAAATAATTTAAGATTACGTATAAACGGACATATTTGACAACCATGTATTACGTATAAACGGATAGATTTGACAACCATGTTCATACTTGTCAACGTGCCCACAAAAGTGTAATTGAACCTTTTTTCTAACTTTTCGTCTTTCTTGAGCTTAACAACGTAAGTTTTTTGTTATCATATGAAAAGCATTTGCACAAACAAAAACATGATACATTTAATTGATATTTCCTGTATATAATTACAATTCAATTTTTTACAATCAATAGTTAACCATAGCAACATTATAAAAATTAAGTTATTTTTGTTTTTATTACAAATATCTTGTATAATACTAAAAACAGCACTACTGATGATTATTTGAAAGGCCTCTAGTGCTAATAGTTTTAATATATATGATAAATATTTTGTATTGGTAATTTTGTTTGGTAATTATATTGTTTTTAATAAAAACATTGTGAGAAAAAAGAATTACTGGATTTTCTATTTGTTTCACTGTTCTGACTATTTTTGAATTTATTTGGTTAAATATCATATTTCAAGTTTATATATATATATATATATACTTTTTTTTTTTTAAATAAATAGTTGTTTTGAAAACGCATGACAGTAATGGGAAAATGAAAGTTAAATTCAATATACTTTATATAAAATATTCAATTTACAACTAGAGTTGGCATTCAAAATCGTGCCTAATAAAATCCGCTTTAACCAAAAAATACTTTATAGGCTTTTGATTGTCAAAAGGGCCTCTAGTATGCAGTGAGTAATAATTTTATTTATAATGTTTTATATTATTTGCAGTGTAACCTATTTTTAATTTAAATAATACAAAATGTTGCCTTGGCTATTCAGTTCATAAATCAGACTTGTAATTAAAAGTCTAACTTACTTAACAAAGTGCACCAACAAGAAGGTAAGCCATAGGACTTTGCACTTCGTCTGTAAATTTCATTTTGCTTAAGGTTAACACTCTATTTCTAGATTATTCCTTTTTCCTGGCATGCATTTTTGCTAATTTTTGTGTATTAAATTTTACTGCTTTTTTAGTTGTCATGTTATGGTTTTTACACATAACCCAAATTTTGCCAACACTGACTGTATCCTAATAGCTTTATTCTCACACTTTATTTAGGTACATTAATTGTTATTATAAAGCGTAATAATAAAAACACTAAACTATATATTAAAAATGAAAAAAAAGTATACCATAACTTCTCATGGACTCTTTTCATAAGAGAAGTTATTATAACAAGAGAATAAACGGATTATTCTCTATATCAAACTTTTGAAATTTGATATTAGAATCTGCTACTTCAAAAGCCTTTCTCTCAATTAGACCTTAAGTAGGGAAGATAAACACATTTCAAAACAAATATATCACAAATTAAAAATTAAGTGTGTAAGAACACTTAATTTTTATGTAGATATACATATATGTATATGTAAATAAATATAAATACTGTAATAAATATAATAACAATGATTAATATAAATAATTTAATAAATATAATAAACATTAATATACATAATATATATAACAAATAAAATAAATATAGTACATATAATAGTAATAATAAATATAGTAAATGTAATATATTAAATATAAGAAATACCAACAAAAATAGAAAACACACAAACTAACTAAAATAGAGGTACAATATTACACTATGAGAACATCTAAATACCCCTTAGAACAGCTGCTTTGAAAATACCTGCTTAGGCATTTGCTTAGAAAGGCAAATAAACAATTCCCTTAAGAATATTCTATAAAAAACAACTCCGGTGGAGCTGATTTCAGCTGACCTGTCTCTAAAATAAAACCAGAAACAATAACAAAAAACGAGTCTAATAAAAAACATTAGAAAAACACACCCTAAGATTTATCTAACTTTAGTTGTGGAGACAAACGAATCTCTGATTCGTAAATAGAACAATAGACCATTGAAAACTTAGACCATTGAAAAACTTAGCCACACCCAACCACGCCCTACTATGAGATCTCATAGTTGGGCGTGGTTGGGTGTGGCTGGTCGGTGAAGGATGGTTGGATTGTAAGGAATTTGTAAATGTTTCGTATTAGTCATGGCTTGGGACAATAGGATTAGTTATTTATGGCAAGGATAATCTTTTTGTTTTTTTCTCAATTATATTACCATAACAACATGGAGGTGTGTTAATCCTTTTAGTATATATAAATGTATGTTTAATACCTTTCTCATTCATAATGAATTTTTACAACGATAACTACTTGTGTCAATTGTTTTGCGATTGTGAAGGAAATAAGTGCGAGAAATGTCAAAATATGAAAGAGCAGTTTCAACAACAAGATCGAGTAAACGAAAACTTAGTAGAGATGAAAAAGCAAGCAATGCCAAACGACAAGACGACGAGTATGTTGCAGCCCTTGAAAAGCAATACTATGATATCATTGGAAACAGATGCAATGCCAACGACGTCGACGACATCAGAGCCATCTTGTACTTTAAAACAAAAAGACCAGAATTTAAACCGTATCCGTCTGACGAAAATGAAGACGCTATCGGAGATAACCAAGTGGATGTCGTACCCTGTAGTACCAATTGAAGTGCGAAGTTTGTTTAAACTTGTCATGTTAACAGGCATGTGCTTTTTATATAGTTCCCGCATTTACTTGTATTGTTTGAATAGATTCCTGGAATTTATTAATTTATTTGTGTGTTTATTTGTAGATTTTTTCATAATGGATAGTATGGAAGGAAAAGGGTGTGCAGTTATAGCATTATTAGACGGGAAGAGAAAACCGTATCAGATTTTCAAAATGCTGCAGCATAAAGGAATATCAAAGGATTTTGTCTATCGTACTATTAAGCGATATAATGATAGTGGTTCTGTCAAAAAACGTTATGGTGGTGGCAGGCAACGCACTGCACGTACCCCCAAAATGCTTGCAGCGCCTAAAGCTCGAATTCGTCGCAATCCAAGACGGAATCAAAAAAAACTTGCCCTTCAAATGAATGTGAGTCGTATGACCATTAACAGAGCCTTGAAAGAAGACCTTAAGGTACGGGCATTAAAAATTAAAACATGTCACTATCTTACAGCCGCCAACATCAAAGGAAGACGTGAGAAATGTGCTCAACTTCTTGCTCGATATGGGCCGCTGCTATTAACAGAATTTTATTCACAGACAAAAAATATTTCACCATAGAGGCCAAATTTAATCGACAAAATGATCGCGTCTACGCGAAAAGTCGTGCAGAATTACCTCACCATGTTGGATATGTCACCAGACGCCACCATCCTGAACAAGTTATGGTTTGGGCGGGGGTTAGTGCAATGGGCAAAACCCCATTGCATTTTTGTGAGTTGGGAGTAAAAACAAAAGCAAAAAATTATCAGGAGGACATTTTAGAGCAGGTGGTAAAACCTTTAAATGACTCGTTGTTCAATGGGGAACAATGGTCATTTCAACAAGACAGTGCCCCTTCGCACAAAGCGAGACAACACAGAGGTGGTTGACAGCCAATGTGCCCGATTTTATCTTTACGGATGCCGGCCGTCAGCATCACCAGATCTTAATCCATTGGATTATGCAATCTGGTCTAAACTGGAGGCGAAGGTGTGCTGCAAACCTCACACTTCCGTTGATGCCCTCAAGCGATCACTTGTCAGAGAATGGGATGCTTTATCCATGGATACCGTGCGTAAATCAATCGAGGAATGGCGTCCAAGACTGGAGGCGTGCATACGGGCAAAAGGGGGTTTTTTCGAGGACTCTCTTTATTAATGTGTACTTTAGCATTTTAACTATAACATAACATGCATTAAAAACATGTTCTCTTAAATTTTTTTACTGAATTAAAATTTCGCATTTCAATTGGTACTACTAGGTATATGGCGAAAACGGAGAAGAAATTGGAAATGATGCTGGGGGAGAAAATCGATCTTCAGAATCGATACCTGATACCGGACATGGACAACAGCCAGGATGTAATAGTAAAGTCGTTCAAGCAAATGAGACAGGCGACCAAAAAAACATTAAAACGTTTAATGAAGACGAAGGAACAAGAGATAAGGCTGTTACAAACAACATTTTCGAGATCGACAGCGACTCGGATATGGAAGGTGAAGTCGCAGGGCCACTTAAAAGCCCTGCAGAGGTGCAAAAAGAACCTTGTTGCGACAATGGCCCAAGTCGAGGAATCGATTGTCCAATAATTGAAGTAGATACCTCTGTAAGTGATTGTAAGCATGGTAAATGTTATTGTTGTGATGTTTGTCATAAATCTAACTGTGTAAATTATTATTTATGTAAATAATATTTATTTAGGAAATGTTTGTATTTAATGACAACCTTAAACACGGATTTGAACTATTCCATTTTATCTATACAGGGGGTCCACAACCGTATATGTGGTACGACGAAAAAAAGTCAAAGATGCTTTAAGTTCCCATATAAACTAAGTCACACACAGTCTGCAAATATTGCGACGGTAAATCCTCAGAATTTGACGAACAATACCACACCCATGAAATGTATGCCATGCACAGCTATGGCCGATGCAAGAGAGATTCAGACCTTCTCAACATCCGACGAAGATTTTTCAGTATACGGAGATTCAAATGTATGGGATGCCAAAGAAGACACAGTGAACGATACGGAACGCAATGCTCAACGTGCAAGAAGAGGGTTAAAGTTAAGTACGTTAACTCGGCAAAATACTTCAGGAATCTGTTTGTCTACGTGGGTAACATTAATTAATTTTTTACAAGCGCATATATATATTAATTTCGAGGGAATCGAGGACGATGAAGAACATAATATAATTACTAGACGACCGAGTGTTAAAAACGAGCGGAAAGAAACATTTTGTAATTATCTTATTTATAATTGCGTAATTAATTCTCGCCATTATGACAATTTGTTGGAGACAGACGATAAACTGAGAGAACTTGAGTATCAAATTGATGTGAGATGCCTAGAAAGCGCTAAAAAGACCATATTTAGACAGAACTATTTAAAAATTAGAAATGCGGATGTGTTAACCCCCAGGATAGTTGAATGTAGCGATACGTCTAAATTAGGTGCAGTAATGTTCTTATTGGGACATATCGCTAGCCAAAATACCATTTCAGTTACAAGTTAAAAAAAATTGTTATCTTCTTTCTTATTTAACTTAAATCATAAAAAACGGGGATTAATTTTATGCGGGCCTTCCGATTCAGGGAAAACTTTTTTTGGAAATTTACTATTTAGTATTTTTAAATCTCATGAAATTGGCTATTTTAATTGTCAAACTGGTCCTTCTCCTTCTGCCTTTATGTTACAATCTTTATCTAACGCGCTTGTCTATAGATGTGATGAAATGGTATTTGAGCACCTGGGAGTTATACAACAAATGAAACAATTGTTAGAGGGTAATAAAACTTTAACAACCGATGTAAAATATAAAGACTCTCTAGCAATTGATCCACATCCCATCCTGATTACAATGAATGGTTCCTCTAAATACGATATACTCAAATGGCATCCATCAGAGTTTCAAGCTTTCGAAAACAGATGCACCATTTTGTGGTTTGGCTGCCCTTATCTAAATATATTTAATCCAGAAGAATTATTGTCAGTTAGCGAATGTGGCAACGAATTATTGTATATATTAAGTTTGGAAAAAACAACTAATAATGTAAACGATACAAATGTATTAGAAAAATTTAAAAATTATGTACAATTATAAATTATTTTTTAAACGTTTTTTTAATGGCTCTTCTTCCTCTGTAGCAGGTGCTTCTCCCAAAAACGTAGTAGCAAAAGCCGGGTGATATAATTTTTGATAACTGTTTAGAAACGATATATTTCCACCTTTTGTGCTAAACGGGTTAAACATAGTAACAGTAGTATAAGTACAGTCTTTTGAAAATTGGCATTGAATAGGGTTAGTTTTACTAAAATTGGGTTGCACGGGCGAAACATTTGCAATATCATAAAACCATTCCTTGCCGTACGTTCTTATAGTATGAGATAAATGTAATTTAACCCTTACAAAGGTTGGCATAACCTCCGCGCCTAAGTAAGCTGGATCGAAACATATATAAAACGGCCTTATTGTGTTATTACCAGTGCATGGAGCGGTGTTAGGTAAATAATTCCATTCAGGTGCTATTGGTGGAGTTGTTCCATCAGTGATATGATCGTAATTATCTCTATTTTTAAAAACGGTAGCGTTATTATCAAATTCTGAATATGGATTCCAGTACATATCAAAGCAATTTTTAAAGTCAGTTGGTACATTTTCAGATGTGTACGGATTTAAAGGCGCAGCAATATGTACTTTTCTACCGGCAACAATTTTACCATCTAATATCATTTCATTATATTCAGAGTTTATTACAGGTAATTGAATGTTAGCATGCGTTGGATCAGCTATCATTGCTCGTGCAACTAAATTGCTTATACCATAGTGGGGAGTAGTTACGTGACCATAAAAGTAATCGCCTTTATAAGTGTTTAAGACATTATAATTTTTGGTTTCAAATCCCAGTTTTTCTAAATTAGGTTTAGTAGCGTCAAACTTAGCTATAAAAAAACCAGCACCTCTGTTATCTGTTGTAGAGTTTACTGCGTCAACTGTTGTTAATGCAACTGTAATTTCTGGATTATTTAATAACAATTTTATTGGTTTACGTAGTCCAATATCGTTTTTCCACGTCAATTCAAACATTGTTTTTTCAGCACAATAGTTTTTTTCTTGAAATCTGGGATCTTTTGTATTTACTGCACTAGCAAATCTAACATTAACAGGTTTCCCAGTAGGATCGTCAAAAAATAGCGAATTTTCTAATAATTCAATAGTCGGCAATGGTTTAGGTAATTTTGTAGTAGAATTATTCTTTAAATCCTTAATTATTTGCCAATCAGATGATTTTGCATCCGGATACATTCGGTCTGTAACCATTTGATCATGTTCCGTATTAAATAATCGTATACCAATATTTGACATCTCTAATGGTATTGAAGATGTCTGCGTAGTTTTTAACTGGTTTTCTACTCTAACATCATTTGGTAACATAGAAGCAACATTTTTAGTTGCTGATGGAATATTTTTCATAACATTTGCAACATGAATAACACTTTTAGGATTTAATGCTCCTGTTAACCCCGTAACGATAGATTCTGCTAATCTAGCTTGATCAGGCTTTTTAAAATTTTTTTCATTTACCCCAAATATTTGTTTATTCTAACCGGGTGCTACTTGTAGCGATTTTTTTGGATTTATTTTATTTACTCTAAACTGAGCTGTGTTGGCTTTTCCTACAGATGGTATTGGGTCCTCCATTACTATTTTTATATGTATTTTCGCACATACAGATATGCCAAATATCACAAGCAAAGAGATTATGATCAACGCATTCATTATACAAAGAATGGCATGCTGTTTTACCGCACCAATCACAATGCACAACGTGTAGTAACGCTAACAACATCAAAAACATTTTGAGAGGATTAAAACTTCCAATCTCTATATATACAACTAATCCTATTGTCCTAAGCCATGAGTAATACGAAACATTTACAAATTCCTTACAATCCAACCATCCTTCACCGACCAGCCACACCCAACCACGCCCTACTATGAGATCTCATAGTTGGGCGTGGTTGGGTGTGGCTGGTCGGTAGAACGGTAGAACAATGGACTTTTTTATACCAGAAATTCGACATTTTTATGTGCGCACATTTCACTGTAATCAGAAATTTGTTAACTAGCGAAGTGAAAACATCATTTTTCGAAGTGAATACATAGATTTTTTAAGATTAAATTCTTCTAATAATACAATATTAACTATAAATTACAGTCTAGACAAAAAACGAATATTTCCACTAAAACGATTAACTATTAACAGTAACGCATTTATTTTGGGCCGACGTGTCGAAACACAATAATTAAAACAACCTACGGAACACCTACCTTACACAGACCTGAACACTAAATGATATTCCCATCTAAAGTTCACTTCTAAACACTACACATCTGTCCGAATATGGTAACTTATCTAGCACGCTCTAGCACTTACGTAAAATATCTCTTTTCTTCCCTCAAAACTACAACGGCCTGATGTGTTGCAAATAAGTAATGGAACTTTAACACCTTCCACTGCGAAACAATAGCAACAATGCAATGTCAATGTTGCTCCTTTATTTATTAATAAAAAATATGTAAACAATAACTAATCATATTGTAAAAACATAAAATCAAATTATTAGGTAAATTTTATAACACTTACACAGCACCATTGAAGTAACTAAATAACCTAACCACAGTACAAAATATACGTATTCTTTAATGCAGAACCTTTATCAAAAAGGTCATTCCAGGTCAATTTAATTTACGCTCGGCACCATGCCATCTCAGATTTTGCTGATTTTTGAAATACAAGCTTGAATTAATGAAAGAAAACTTCACTTTAAATTGAAGTGTCTGACTCCTTACGGTATCAGACATATTGAAAATTGGTCCCAATCTCTTTTTTAACTTTTTTTTTCAGCAACATTTATTTTTTAGGCTAATTGCACGACATAATTAGCTTTAACTTATGAAATACTTGTTTAATAGTGGTAAAAATTTCTACCTAACTATTTTCGAGGGTGAGGAACATAAAAATGATGGCTAAAACACGCAAAAATTTAAGCTTCTATATGAAAATTAAATTTCAAAATGGTGTAACACTTTTTGTAAGATTTTTGATACCCCGTTAAAAAACTGCAGGGGTTTTCTTTTTTAAATCAGATTTATTTCCATTCAAAGTTTTATTTAAAAAATAGCAAAAAATTGTTATTTTATAATGAAGAAATATTATTTGCATTTATATTTTGCATTTTTTCAAGGATATTTAGAATCTTGCTGTCTCAGGTACAGTTCTAACATATAAACTTGTTTGCAGTTTAATAGCTAAAGGATTTTCTATTTTCAAATCTTCAAACAATAATTATTTTAAAATTGTTTCTTACAAAACTAAAAAATATGAATGATAAAGAAAGATGTTCAATCGGAATAATAAAGAAAGAAATTTGTATCAAACAAACATATGTAAAAGCCCATGATAACAAGAAAGTTTCAAGTATTAATGATGTAGAAAAAGACATGATAATTAGTTGTTCTGGCATTCAATTTGATGAAAATGTTTATTTAAAACGTTATTCCGCATTCAACATAACTTGCTGTGATCCATTTAATTCACACAAACGAAAAAACAAGACTAAACTTTCTAAAGAAAATTGAAATCCCAACTTTCAAAGAAAATTGGAATCTAAAAGACAAAATAATTTGCACCCTAAATCAGGTGGAAAATTGTAAAACGTTGTTATCCATACAAACCTACATCAAAAATCTGCAATCTTTGCTTATATGAAAAATTTCAAACTTTAACATATAAAGGTGGAAACCTACTAAATAAAAGAAATGAGTAAGTTTCAAAATGCAGACAAAGGAATAAATTACTCTTAGGGTTTTATGACACCAGTGATTATCTTTTTCTTTATCCTTGGTTTCTACTGTATTTGTATATATGCATATATATATATATATATATATATATATATATATATATATATATATATATATATATATATATATATACACATATATATTCAATTATAGCTTAAAAATCAAATAGATTTTTAATAATTATAACTAACTTACAAACAAACTAGTTATAAATTAAAACTAATGGCTGACTATGGCCAGATCAACTACAAAAACAGTTTTTGACACACAAAAATGAATTCTTACCACACAAAGCTTTAAACATAGCATTCATATCTTTTGAACCATACTTTGACTGATGATAATCTGAATATAAAAAATTATAGTCTGTTCTTCGTGGAAATACTGATCGATCAGAAATAAATTCATGAAATTCTATTTTGATTTTACACATATCTTTCGTCTTTTTATAAAACTCACAATATGCTAATTCTGGTGTATAACCATTCTCAAAAAGATTATAAATTGAAGATATTATATCTGTTTGTATGTCCTGAAATGACAAGGATTGGAAAGAATTTATGGGATGATTGTGTGTCCATTCAAGATCTATGATATATACCTACAATACTTTACTATTAAGCTAAAAGGGCAATCAATATTTTTAAATTGTTGGCTTGGATTTTTTTTATTATTTTGCTAGCATTCATTGTTGCCTGATATCTTGTGTTATGATGACACCTATAGTAGACACATTTGTCGTAAACTCCTTTCTTTTGAATTTTTAGAGTTGATTTACGCAACGTTTGACTTGTTTGATCGCAATACTTTTGAATAAATCTATCTTCTTCTTCAGCTAACAAATTGGTTTCAATAAGTACTTTAAACTTTTTAACCAAACCTTTTACATTCAATATACAGAATTCATCATTTTTCAACGGTATTATGTCCTTTACCCTACTTTTTAACTCCTCTGTATTTTCAACATTTATAAAACGAGCTCGAAAAGAATCAAGGATTGATCTCATTATGAATAAGCTTAATATAAAATAGATAACAAATATTGTATAACATTACAAAGAAATGAAAAGATTATGCTATAATTTATAGGATTACAAATTATAATATATATAGACGATGTATATTATTATTTGTAATCTATGTATATAATTCTTATTATTATTATTTGTAAATTCTTATTATATTATTATTTGTAAAGACTATGCATATTATTTGCATATATATGTATATATATATATATATATATATATATATATTTATATATATATATATATATATATACATAAATGTATGTATATATATACTCACACACTTACGATAGAATGTTAAAATGGCAAAAAGTTAACACTATTGCTCACTTATTTTTCTTTATTATTTTAAACAAAGAAAAATTCACGAGCAATAGTATATACAGTATCGGACAAAACGAGTGCAACCAAATAATGCTAATTTAGTTTCTTTATATAAAAGTGCTGCATTTTTTCAATTTAGAGAAATAACTATATAACTGTTTAGAGACAAAGTTCTTCAAGTTTTACTCATCACAAAGTTCATTATTTGTACACGTAAATTAATAGATTAATCAAAAGTATTAAAAAAAGTTGATATTTTTTTCGACAAAACAAGTGCAACTCTACAAAATGTTGACCAAGCTGTATTTCGCTATCAATATTTCGTGGCGAATCCTTTCTTGTCGATTACAGCCTTGCATAGATTTGCCTTCGAGGCATAGATTCGATCAGGTGATCAATGAAACTTTGTGGAATCGCTGCACAGGCCTTTTGGATTTGTTCAAACAGTTGATCTTATTACGAACACCTTCACAATAAATTCTGCGGTTGACGATCTCCCACAGGTTCTGGATAGAGTTGAGATCCGGAGATTAAGGCGGCCAATCCATCACCGATAGGTGGTTGTCTTGAAACCACTGCTTGACTACTTTTGCAGTGTGTTTCGGATCGTTGTCTTGCTGAAAAACCCATTTTATTGGCATATTCCATTTAGCATGAGGTAACATAACATCTTGTACAATATTTTCATACATGAAACGGTCCATTATTCCATTGTTTCGATGTATTGGCCTAGACCGTTAGCAGAAAAACACCCCCAGACCATTACATTGCCTCCATCATGCTTCATGGTCTTATGGCAGTAACGTAAATCGAGGCGTTTTCCGGCCGGTCGACATACACGGAAAATGCCATCGCTCCCATTGATGTTGAACTTCCATTCATCACTGAACAGGACAGTTCGCCATTTCTGCACATTCCATTCAATATGAGATGTTGCGGTTTCTTTGCAGGTTTCAACAGCACGTTGTCTGATTGTTCGGTCCGAAACAGGCAGCTCTAATTGCATATATATCTCGACTGATGATATCCAGGCATCCTTCTTGACGGATCTGACAATCATAGAATCCTCTCTAGAAATAGTGGAATGCGGTCTTCTACCTTTGTTATCTGCTGCCAACTTCCAAGTAGAACGATATTTGGAACATACCCAATAAGCAGACACTATTTGGTCCAATAGCGTATCAGGCTTGGCACGCCAGTGCTGTGCCAGCGCCGGGTTGCCCATTGGTTTTGCAATGGCCCGGTATCCGTAAGCCAGTGCTGGTTCAAGGCTGGCAACCAGCGCATGTTGCAACGTGGGTCCATTAAAGGCCCACATTATGCGTTTATTACACATATACTTAATTATTTAAATTGTACTTAGGTATGTATAATATATATAATTATGAATAAATTATGTAAAAGTATTACCTAATTATTATATTTATATTTACAATATCTATTTTTAAATTTTTTTAATAAGGTGGTAAGTTAACAATAAGAAATAGTTAAAAGTGGTTAATAAATAATTCAACAATTTATGAATGTTTTCCTAATTATGTACTTTTTAGGTATATTATTTTAAAAGTTAAAGAAATTCCAAAAAAAAAAAAAAAAAATTACATGCTCATATATCATTAATAATAGAAAAACTTGTAAAGCTTAAAATAATGCCAAATATACAAATAACATACAAAACATATAAAACAGATAATGTAAGACACCCTAAGCACATTAATCTTTGTCAGATTCGTTAGAATTAGAGCGTTCAAATCGTGGTAAATGATAATCGCAGTAAAGGTTTCGATGTTAATGATTGGACGGTATGGTTCAAATTACCACGACTTTCTGTTGAACTGGCTTTCAGAATGGACTTTCTTTCGGCTCTTTCCTTTCTGCCTCCATTTCTGTCGAGAGCTCCAGACAAGAAAGCCACAATTGCCTTTTGAATTTCGCTGTCTGTAGCATCTTTTGTTGGCAAATTTCTTCGTATTGCTTCTACAAACATGAAACAGTCATATACAAAGTGTTTTTACAAAAAATTTTACAAATAATATAGCCTTTGTTTACGTACGTACTAATAGTTTTGTTATACTATACGTAAAATGTATTATACACGCTGTATTTTACACTCTGCATGCTTAAATTTTTATTTCATAATTTTTGTAAGTAAACTTCGAACAAATAGCAACTATTTGGTCGAATTACAACTTAAAAAAACAACAGACATGTAGTAATAATGTAGTATAAATACAACAGAAAAAGGCTATTATTATATATTCATTCTGATTTAATGAAAACTCTAAAAAAGTTCATGCAAGTAAAACTAATCATGCAGTAATGAAGGGATGTACGATTTCCTAATATAAATTTACCATTTCAATTGATAAATGTTATATATATTATATATAACAAGACAATTTTTCATTTTTAAAATATACATAACACATCCATAAATAGTCAAGGAAGCTAAATAATCTTTAAGATATTCACAAAATATTCTGAATAACGTCAAACATATTTAAAGATTTTAGTATATGACAATGATTAGAATTAAATAAATGACAATTAATTAAAGAAAACAATTGCATACAATTACTTTTAAATATTTATGTTTAATAACTTGCAATAGTTTACTTTCAATAACTTGGCAAAATTTAAGAGCTCGGAAAGACTTTTTATTAAGTTCACCTTGTCCCGTCCAGTTCAATTTTTTTGCCACTTCATTATTTATTACGGATGATATCATTCGCTTTGTGGCTTCCTTGAGATTTTGCCCGCCTTTTGCTGCTACTCCCTTTACCTAAAAAAAACTGTTACTCTTAATAAAACAAATCTGTTTTTTTTTTTTATTAACTTATAAAATCATTTGCAATATACTACAAATTAATTACAGATGTGATTAAGATTGTTTTGACTTTAGAAATATTTGATTAGCTCTTTCAATAAGTCCTTTAAAAAAAAGTAACGTTCTATACCTAACCAATTACCAGTTGGAAAAAGATAATTTTCATGTAATTACATATATTAATAACCATTACAATTAGTTCTCAAACTTTCAGAAGCATTTTTAAGACAACTTAATCGTATGGCTCTTTATTGACAAAATTATGTCCTTAGGTTTTAAAATTTGAAAAAATTGTAAATAGCATTTTTACCGTTTCAGAATCGCTAATATATACACAAATCAATAGCCTCTTACAAAAATCATCGCTTTAAAATGATTATTTGAATTATGTTGTTAGGTTAAGACATAAGTCAATGGTCCGCTTGAAAATTAATCTTTAATTTCAACTATATATAAATTAAAAAAACTTAAACTATTAAATTTGGAAAAATAATTATTAAAATCATGTTTGAAACAATTCTAAAGCTTACAAGCTTAATAAAAACAATTTTATCCTGCTTTAGTGCATCCTCAAGTTGCTGTAATCGTTCGATATCACAAACCGGTAAATCAAGAGAATCAAATATATCATCATCATCATCTTTACCACCTTGTGTAAGAGTCTGTAACATGGCAGTGTTGTTGTTCACTTGCTTCTGTAGATTATTCACAGCAGCTTTAAGTTCCACCTGAAGAAGAATAATCTTGTTCAAAGTGGCATTCATTGATGAAAAGGCAGTAGTTGATGAAACTAATGAAACAGTTTCAGCATTGTGAACAAGCTCAGACTCAAGATGTTCTCTATTAACATTATTATTACTGTCATTTGAGCAATTATTTTGAATCTGGCTAGTTAATAATTCTTCTTTTGAAACAACTGCTTTTATTAATGTTTGATTGGCATCAGGAAATGGAGGAGGTGTTGGTGCACGAGAAGGAGATAATTTTTTTTTTGCTGTTCGATCACTTTTTCCAATCATGTTCCATTCTTTATTGACTATAGGAGTAGGTGGTAGCAGATAAGATTTTTTAAATTGTGGTTGTTCATAATAATCTTCAGAATCACTATCATAATTTTCAGCAGGATACTTTTGTATTCTAAACAGATAAGTCATATGTTTAAAAATGATTTAAAGAAATCCATCTTATTGTATCTAATAAATACCCTAAAGTATACATTATGAAATGCCATATAAGACCTTAAGATATTATAACACAGGAGTGAAAACAATTTCAAGGTTAAACATTGACTGAGTAAATAAGTTTATACATAGTCAACAAATAATAATATAAATTTAGTAAAACATTTGTTTTACTTAAGGCCAAATAAAAAAATATATATACATAAAATAAAGGTGGAATAAATACATATATAATGTGAACTTTAATAAAAAAAAGAAGAAGATATTACAAGGATGCATCAATATTTATGCAGCCCCGGTCATAAACCTGGCCCTGGCTAAGTTTTATCAACCTGATAGCTTGCTACAAACAAGTAAATTTATTTAACTAGCAAATTAATGTATGGATAAATTTTTATATTTATTGGATTATGAACCAACTTGCACAATATCATTTAACTAATTTACTGCTACAACACCAAGCAATCGCCACTATATTATGCAACAAGTAAAGCAATACATTTCACTTTAAAAACATGGTGTGTATCAAATTTACATATAAATTATAGTAGCTTACCGTTTGGGGCGCAATCTTTGACTTTCGGCGTCACTCTGCAGATCTGATGTGACAGTAGCTTTAGAAAGGCAAAATTGAGCCTTCCCATAAGATTCTGAAAATTGTAGAAAAATTAATAACACAGCTTAAAACCATTGTATTAAAGTAACTGGATTTAAATTTGTAGCACAACTTTAATGGAAGTACAAATAATTAGATAAATGATAAACTATAAACATAGCTAGACATCATTTAAGAAGTAGAATACCATTTTATTATACATTTTTAGAGAAAACCTAAAACAATAACTTTACATCCTGTCATAAAAAAAGAGAGCATTTAATTGTTTTTTAAATTAAAATATGAGTGAATTACCTTTTGTCCCTAAAATTCTGACTGAATGCTTTCTCCAATTATCAGTTGGCATTTCTTCCTCCTTGGCAGCTTTTTTGTTTCTTTGCTGGCTTGTATAAGGACGCCAATAACACATATCCTTACCGATCAGCCACGCACCTGGTACAATTGCAACATCATCATTTTCGGCAACAAATGCAACAATTGCAAAACAATTTTTATCCATTTACAATTCAGAACAATAAACCCAACACAAAATAAACTTCAAGCCTTTTGTAATCAACTCAGTTAAATAGTTTAAACTTATCTTATTTTAAATGTGTTAAATTTATTTAAAGTTTAAATTTCAATTCTTATTAATCTTAAAAATAATAACCACATTACAAATCAATTATAATATCGTTTAGGATACATAAATAACATATATAAAAAACTTCTTCCTTTATAGGTTTAAAATTAAATTATTTACGTTTTTCTTATAAATACTATTATAGTACAATTATTATTACTTAACAAATAATGTTATTAAAGAACAATATTATTTATAGTGAAAATTAATATTGTTATTAATAATATTATTATCAATAGTGAAAAAGTAATAACAATGGTTATATTATTTATAAGGAAAAGTAAAATAAATAACTTACTTTGAAAGCTATAAAAATTTTGTAACATATATATTTGTGTGCTTGTATTATTTGATCCTCATATTTTATTTATTAATAAATTGTGAATAGATTTTTTATTAAAATAGCTTGTTTTTGATCTCATATATATATGTATATATATATATATATATATATATATATATATATATATATATATATATATATATATATATATATATATATATATATATATATATATATATATATTTATACACACACACATAATATGATTTTTAATTTAAAATAAATATTTATAGGCTGAATATATATATATAAAATAATAACTTAAACAAAAACAAAGTACACATTTTTATAAATAACTTTATTGTAGTGAGCAATATATACAAAAAAATTGTAAAAAAATTATATGGAAAAAATGTTAAAAATGTAACATGGGTATAGCAGCATAGTAAGTTTTAAAAGGTAAAAGAACATATTTCCTTTTTATTTCTGACAGTGAACAGTAAAACAATGTTGCATTCAAACACGATACTTTAAAAATGTTTATGGCTGATGAATTGCAAGGGTATACAAATAAATTTTCAATGTTTTCAAACACTCTATATATGATACACACATCATCAATCGCTTTCACAATATTCATCACTACAATTATTTTGTCATCATTTAAGCTAAAGCAATTATCACCATCAGTTATTTTGATACAAAAATGTTTAGCAAATAATTCTTTAAACTGAGTACTTATTTTTAGTTCTCTTGGTACAGGTCCATCACTGTGCTCTTTCTTAAAGTAGGGAAAATCTTTCATCTTATAACTCAACTGTTTTCTCCTATCAATTATTTGTCTTTCTGATAACCTTCTGACTACTTGCTGCAATGGCAAATGAGACTTTCGTACAAGCTTTTTTAATTTTTTCAAATAATTTTCAAAAGGAAACGATGATACATTATCTAGAGGTCCAAAACTTTTAGAAACACTAGATAAATGCAGCAACCCGTGCATATTGTATGTGATCACTTCCCTGCCATAAATATCACCAACATGTTTAACAAACAACAATAGCAAATTGTGAGCATAGTCAACATATTCATTGTACAAATATTCACTTAACAGGATACTCATACCAACTGACAGTAACATAAAATTATCATATAATGCAGTTGGTAGTTTACCTTCAAAACAGACCATGCCAGTGTACAACAGTAATTGTCTAAATTCAGTTGCCTTCCAATGCTCAAAGTCTTTGAACAATCTAGGCTTACGTGCAAATTCAAATGGGATATAATTTCCTAAATTTAGGTGTTTTTCTGATAACTCACAGACAACACGAGGACCAAGTCTAGTCTTTAAAGGACCTTTCAAAAATAAATATACTAATTTTCGCATAACCCCAAGACAAACTAAATGCATATAATCGGTAGGCACTTGTGATATCATTTTCATTGGAATATTTATAAGTGGACTTTCACTAATATGATGATGACGATCTGTCATTCTGGCAAAAGAGTTATCTGTTCTAAGAACTGCACCTGTTTCTGGAAAGGTGACACGACCAACATAGACACCATGCTGTTCACATTTATCACACCCATGATAAGCACAATGCCCCTTTATACATTTAACAAAAGCTCTAGCTGGGGTGTCACACACAAAAGCAGAAAGTTCTACTTTGTAATGCACATTGTTAATGATAAGACCATTAAGCTGAAGCTCTTTTACTTCTTTAACAAAATCTTCTAAAAATTTTTTAACATCCGTTGGCTTACTATTTCCACAGTATAGTCCAATAACAAATGGTTCCCTATTTCGTTGAAGTTTATTTTCAAACTGTTCTATTAGTCCAAGAATGGGCCAAAGTTGTGTGTTAGAACTCTTAAATAATGGAAGGCCATCTATATTGACTTGAAAAGATATTGTTGAAACTTCCATTTCATTATCACTACACAAAGTTGGAAGTTTATTGAGTATCTCCTGCTTTATACCAAAATAACAGAAACCTTCATTCACTTCACGCTTAGCAATTTCTGTTCTCATTATTGTTTTTGGACTTTTTGACAAACCAGGAACAAACTTGCACACAATGCAAATTAAATCACTAAATGCTTGTTGTGTAATGTTATGTTGAGAAGACCAAAAAGCTAAATCACCCTTCAGTTTATCTATTGCATTATGCTTGTCACTTATATCTGAATCACTATCGGATAAAACTTCAAACTCGCTATTTTTATTATCGATTAGATAAGAAATATTGGGGTTATCATCCAGAGCAGTAGAGTTGGAAGCTTCATTATCTGAGTTGTTTATAGCATATTCTTTGCAATTTGTTTGAATGACTGTCTTGGGCAAAGTGTCAGTAGCTTGAGGAAAATAAAACCCAGTTTCGCGTATGTAATCATAATTACAGGCTCCATCGATAACGATTTCACCTTGTTTTATTTCAGTCAAAATATTTTTTACTTCTCTCCGAATCTTTCTTCTTTTAGTCCAGTAGCTCATTGCTATAACCAACTATAGTTGGTTATATATATATATATATATATAAATATATATATATATATATATATATATATATATATATATATATATATATATATATATATATATATATGGTTTGTTGGTTTTATAAACTTACGTCGTGTGCTTAAATAAAAATTATGAACTTACAACAGCTTTATAAGATTATTTAACTTACAAAAGCTTTATAAGAAATATTTATATATTTCGCTCTCTATTTTATTCGCATCAATAAAAAGTAATTTTGTCAAATTCATTATGGTGTTAACACAATAATGAATTGGCGGTACGCCAATTGGCGTACTTAGCTGGCGTGCCACTTAAGATACGCTTATGACCCGATAATGGCTAGCCAGTTCTGGTGCGCCAGCTACGGCACTTAACTGGATCACACGTATTTATCCGGAGCTGGCTCGCCAGCCCTGGCTCAATAAGGTCCTGCTCATTGGGTAGTCTTGATATGGTCCATTTTCTCACGCGATATTTATCACAAATACTTTTTTGTGACATTCCACTTACATAATCAAGCTCTACTAAATCCAAAAATAAATTAATTGTTGAATTCATTTCGCTGCCTTTTACACAGCACCGAATGTACCCTATCGGTGTTGATTTTTAACTTTTAGTGGTTGATTCATCAATAATTATTGAAATCTTACTCTTTGACTTTATGACTTCTGCAATAATTTTTTTCCTCATTTCGTTACCTATATGATTGACAATATTTATGCATGCGTTTGTGGAATGAAGAATACGACCCATTTTAACTCCATTTATTTCTTGAAGATCAATTTCCATTTCAAAATTATTAAGAGACTGATTTCCTTTAGCAACTTTATATGCAGTTCGAAAAATGTTTGCTGTTACAATTTTCTTACGCGTTAAAGATTTTAAAATATTGTTTAACAGTCTCTTTTTTAGCTTCTTCTACCATCTTTAATGCAGCTTGATGTCCTACAGATTCTTTGTGATCAAATGTTTTCTTACGTAATGAACTTAACTGTTGCTTTCTATTTTCACCATAATAAGAAACTTCATTATTGAACCATTCTTTAGATATTTTTATTCCTATCTTAGCTTCTACGCCAAGTGTTTTTATTTTTTGGCAGGTAGTGCAACCGAGCTTTTTTTGTTGAAAACAAAGCCACTCGTTTTTGAAACAAAACTCTGTTTTTTGCTCTAAAGTACAGCAACTTGGCTAGCTATAATTGGTGTAATTGTCTGCAGAAGGTAAATCTGACGTTGTAATTTTGATTTCTTCTGTTTCTTTTGCATTTAAATTGATTTTTTTCTGAACAGGGGAATCCACCGAGAAGAAACTGGTAATTTTTTCATAATTAGTTTTGTGGTATTTTGTTTAATTGATATTTTTATATCAGTATTTAAATATATAAATTAGGTTATAACTTTGAACTTCTAACGCTAATAACAGGAAACTCATTAACGATACAATAAAAGTTACTGCTGCAAATTCTGTTGTAAAGTTTTTGTTTTAAAAATAGATCTTTTTTAAGTTGCGTGAGGTGTTGTGAGATTAATATTCGGATAAACACTGCACAGAAACAATAGAATTTCTTAAAAGATTTCTTAAAAACGCGAATGATTGTGAGATTAATAATTGTTAATCTCACAACCATACGCGTTTTCAAGAAATTGTATGTTTTTTCCGATTATAATCGGAAAAACAAAGAACTTGGCGTCATAAAAACGAACGCTATTAAGAAAAGATGAAAATAAATTAAATTCTTCTCAACCAACTTTTGAAACGCAGCGGTGTAATGTTTTCAAATCTGCAAAGAATGTTCAATATTTGAATAATTATGAACTATTTTTATTATATAATAATACGAGGATAAAAATGTTTATATAAAGCAAAAAAAATATATACATCAAAAAAAGGTGCCGGAACGCCGTTTCGGTGCATTCCAGGAGAAAAAAAGCACTGAGTAGATATTATTTTTTCTTGTAAAAATTTATAAGATATCTTATTTAAATATTCATTAATATATCTTATTTAAATATTTAAAAGATATCTTATTTTTTCTTGTAAATATTGACATTTTTGATTTTTAAAAAGTCTTAAAACTTAAAATAAAGAATTAACTTTAAAATATCTAACTAACTATGGACCTGATGTTTCTATTTTTAGAAAACTGGCAGCCGTTTTTAAAAAATAATTTTTTTATTATTTAATTAAAAAACAAACATTTTTTAAGACTTTATCTTCAATGATAAAATGTAGATGTTATAGATGATATAATTTTTTATTTACTTGTCACTTTTAAAAAACATTTTAAAAAAAATCTATAGTTGATAAAATATATTTTATATAAACAATATTTATTAGTAGGTATAAATATATGTATATATTTAACAGTATAAAAAAATGTTTACAAATATTTTAACTTGCAATGTGTGACTAGCTACACATCAGTGTTGTCTATGTTTAACCGAGAAATGCATTCAGATCATTTTATGAAGTAAGTTTATTTTTATTCTACATAATTGTGTTATTAGGATACTTAAACTCACTAAATATTACTTTTTATTTCATTTGGCTGCGGTGTACGCAGGCTTTTTGAGAAAAAAAAACGCTTGAAAGTGTTAGAAGTTTCAAGTTTTATCTTTTATTATTAGATCTTTATAATTGTTTATATTAACTACTATTTTTACTTTTATATTTTTGTTTTGTTTTCTGCTTTATTTTGTTTTCATGAATTTCAAAGTTATGTTCAATAAATTTTAAAATAGTCTGGATTTTATTTTGCATTTTTTCTATATTTTTGAATTTTAACTTCATTAAGTATTTTTATGAAGGATAAATTTTTTACTTGGTTACATATTATTAACTTGTTATTAAGTTATTATTAAGTTGATTAACAAGTTTATAATTGATTACAACAGTTTTGTTAGTGAAAGACCTCCAGGAATGTAAAGACTGCACGTTGGAGTATTTAACAATTTTAGCTGGCCAAAATTATCTCTCTCTTGTTAACAGTTGAAAACTTTACCATATGACAAGAAATTGTAAATTAAATGTTTTTTGTACAAATCCAAGCCAGTGGCGTTCAATATAGGGGAAAGACGGGTACTTTAGGCACGGCTGTTACAAACCGAGCTTAACGGTTTTTTGTTATTTTTTGAAAATATTGACTTAAGGGGTGTTACTAAAACTTCTATAACTTTTAAAATATTAAAGAAAATTTTGTTTTGTAAAAAGAATAAAAACACCAATAAAATGTTTCATCTTACGACATTTAATGCATTAGTAAAAAAACTTCTTTAAGTTTAAAAAAAAACGCGACAAATGATGAAGTTGGCTGAATTCAAGTAATTTGATGTTACTTTTTATCAAAAAAAAAATCAGAAAAATTTATTTCGGATAGTTATTCTCAAATACACCCATTATTTGACCATTATAAAAACAAAAAACCTTACTTAATTGTTTAAGGATAGCTAAAACAGACTTTATTGAGGTCTGAAAGCAAACCGCACTTTTCTCAAAGTTATGAAAAATGTAGTTAAAAGGGGGATTAGCTGTTAAAAGAGTACATTTTTAAACCAAACTTGATTTCCTATGCCAATAAATTCATAGCATTGCAAAATAAAGCCAGATTTCGATTTTGGAATATTTAGTCAAAACATTTAAAGCTTAAGCATTTATTTTTTACTGTGCATACAGTTCTAATAATATGGTGTTAAGTTGTTAATAAATAAACACTCACCAAGTCTAATAAAATAATTCATGACCAAATTTGAGTTTAAGTTTTTGAATTAACCTCGCTTTTGGTAGTAGAATTATTTTATAGCAGATTGCAGTGTATCTTTATTATAAATATATTGGAAACTGCTAACTTTATTATTGCATGCTATTTGCGAGTCATGCTATTTATATAGTATTACAGGTTAAAGCAATGTCATTCAAATATCTTGTAACAGCTCTTTTAATATAGTTAGCTTTGCAGATCTACTTGAAGATGTTTTACTCATTGTCTATTTAATAAATTATATAAAAAATAAATAAAGTATATCGCAAATTTAAATTTATAAATTAAAACTTAATTTGTACGTTAACTACTCAACAAACTAATAGGTAATGTAATAATTTGAACAAGATATGCTATCTAGAAATAAATTTGATATCTTTTTACCAAAAGAATGTGGACAAAAAAAAAAGAACATTATTAATTTTTAATAATATTACGCATGCGTACAAATATGCGAAAGTGTCAACATTTGCCAATATTGGAATAATTATAACAAAACAATATCGAGCCAATATTGGGATTCCCATATTAAAAATACGTTATTGGGTAAATAACGGCATGCCAATTATTGCCATTATTGATTTTGCCGATAATGGCGAAATATTTTTTGCCAATATTAACCCTATATTGGAAACCAAATATTGGCGCAATGATGTTTGCCAATGTAGGCGCAATGTCGCATATCTTGGCCAATATTGGCCACGAAACCCAATATCACGCCAATATTTCTTGCTAAGGGTAAGGTTTAGATTTATATAGTAGTTCCATCGGTTTAAGATTGAGTTAAGGTTAGCACTTTAATCCACAACATATCTAAAGCTAGGCTGTTCAGCAAGCTATGCAAATCAGTGAATAGAAACATAGTAAATAGAAACATGGTTTCTATTTAATATGACTAAGTATGATATAAACTGGCAATATGGAAATTTTTGAACGAAAATTAACGCCTTGTTAAGTAAGTTTGCTAAATTTAACTAACTTTAGAAGCAGTTATTTCTTTAACTAAATGTTTTGATAGTGTGAATAGAACTTTGCTTCTACTTTTTCTTTTGAAACGCAATAAAAAGTATTCATTTTAAAATATAAAGACTTTTTAAAATCTGAAATAAACTTTATAAAAACCATTACAATGACTGTGAGGAATTTTTGTTAGGAATTTTTTATTTTTTATATTATGGAGCTTATTTTAATCTGTTAGTATATTTTTATTAGGGAGCTTTTAGATATATTTATAGTATTTTAGCTTCTAAAAATATAAAACATAATCTTGAATTTTAGAATGGTAAGACCACGTACTACTGGTAACTCCCACAATAAAAATTCCACCACTTCTAAGTCAAAACGGTCAGTTAGTAACGATTTTAAATTTTAGCGATCTATTACTGATATATGGCTGAAGTCTGCTAAAAAGAACAAAGTTGATGTTATTGTGATGTTAAAAGAGTTGTTCATTCAACCTCAGAGTACAACTATTCGTAGTTGGCTGCTGAAGAAGAATCTTTCCCAAATGTTGAAGAAGTCGTTGATTCAGCTTCGCACTGTACCAGTTCGAATTAGGCTGCTGAAGAGAAATCTATATCAGATGTTAAAGAAGTTGTTGATTTAACTTTGAAGTGTAACAGTTTATTATTGGTCGCTAACCAGAGGCAAACAAAATGAAAAACAGGAACTGAGCAAATTTGCATTTTATTCGGCACTTGGAAATGGATGGTTGTATGCTCTAAAAACGGTACTGTCGGTGACTGAAAATGGCGTAGCGTATGTGTGAAATTATGGGATCACCCAAAACGCACATTTAACTTACATTTTTTATCTGCAAAGCATACAGTATAGTGTGACACGGTAACGGGAATTGCGGTAATACCTCGGTTACCGCGGTAATTACAGCGAGGTGGAAAAAAAAGTTACGGTAATACCGCGGTAACGGTAATAATGGGCTTCGTTATACATACCGCGGGAGCGCTAACAGATCTGAATTTATTTCCGCGGTAACGATTATTAATTTGTTATCTGGATACATAGAATGGATAAATTAAAGTTAAGCAAACTTATTTCAAAAAACGATGATAGTATGAGTTACGTCGAAAATCCAGGAACCAGCGTAGTTTGGCCGTTTTTCTTAAAGGTGAATGTTGACAATGTTTTTAGTGAGCACGTTCTTTGTTCGAAGTGTAAAGCTCTGCTAAAATGGAAATCTCGAGTTGGTACAAGTGGTTTGAAAGCTCACATATAATCGTGTGTGGGTAAGTCAGTCGCCGAAAATAACCAGGCTTGATGTGTCAACCTCTGAAACTGTTTATAAAATCTTAACTACAGAAAAAACTGAGCTGGTTAATGTAATTTCGAACATGTGTGCTACTGACATTCGACCATTTTTAATTGTAAAAGGTGTTGGTTTTAGAAAATTTGCAGAGAAATTAATTTCAATTGGAGCTAAATATGGAAATGTTTCTGTTGATGATATTCTTCCTTCTGCTCGGACTGTTTCTCGTCATGTTTATACTGAAGCAGAAAAGAAACGAGCTGAGCTTAGAAAAGTGTTTGAGAAGCAGAATCGTTTTGCTGTAACGACTGATTTGTGAACATACGTACAGACAGCAATGCCATACATCACAATAACAGTACTCTAACAGTAATCAGTACTCAACGACCAATGGAAATTGTGCTCATACATCATTGCAACAAGATCAATGGAAGAAAAACACACAGGTGAGATTATTATAATTTTTATTGATTTAAATACTCGATAGTTTCCAAAATATATATTTATTTAAACGAAATGGTTTTAAAAATGTTTCTTTAATAATATTAAACCACACGATATTTCTTTTTTAAAACCACATGGTTACAAATGTCTTTTTGAAAACCACATGATTTCATAAATATTTATTTGGCTCGTCGATTCTCTTCTCTTGTCAATTTAAAAAGTAGTTTATTGTAATAACTTTTAACAAAGGCTCAAATGTTAAAGCTGCTTTTAAAGAATAAATTTGGCTGACAATGGCTCAACTGTTAAAGCTACTTTTAAAGATCAAATTTGGATTCCATGTAATGGACACAACCTAAATATGGTTTTGGTTCATGATCTAGAAGTGAAAGATGCCCCTGCTTCGGTTTTGGAAATCATTAGTCTTATTGACACATTCAAGGAAATAGTGACACATATAAAACGTTCAAAAATTCAACATGAACTAAAAACATCGGTTAAGCAATCTGTTTCAACAAGGTGGAATTCTCAACTCAATATGTTGCAATCAGTGTTGACAAATATTGAAGATATAACAACTTTGTCAGCAAGAGAACAAGAAAAAGAACTTTAAAGAAAATTTTTCGATTTGAACGAGACTATATTGAAAGATGTTATCACAGTGTTAACACCTTTGATACTGCTACTAAACATCTTTCAACAGACAATTAATGTTCTTTGCACATGGTTGTTGCAACTAAATATCAAATAACAAAACATTTGCAAGTATCGGCTACAGATATTAATGTAATTAAAGACTTTATGACACATTTAAATGACATGATGAAGCGCTATTTTCCAATAATTGAAATGCATAGAATTGCAACTCTTTGGACCCAAAATTTAAAATAATTGCAACTAAAATAATGACAGAAGAAGAAATTAAAGAAGCACTAAACAGTTTAAACAACATGGTAGATGAATTGCCTCTAGTCAGACCAGCCTCCTTTGACTCGAATCAAAATACTTTTCTTGAGCCACCTGAAAAAAAGAGGAAAACAAATAATGACAATTCAAGTGAATTTTTAGAGGATTTATTTGAAAGTGAAGAAGCTGCCATCAATGAAGTTGACAGCTACTGGAACAGCACAGATTCCGAGGATAATATTTCTTCGTATTGGAAAAGTAAAACAGGACTCTATCCAAATTTGTCTCAGGTAGCACAGTCAGTGGGCGCTAATTTACATCTCTACCCCCCTATTTTTATTTTTGATTATGATAAAGAATTTTATCCTGATTAAGAATCGTATAAAAACATAGACCTGAAAACCAAAGGAAACTTTTCTAATTTGATGTTGAAGTGTCAAAAAATTATACCAAAAACGCTAATATTCGCCATCTTTTTTGAAACATGACTAAGTTATAATTAAGGCGGTAAACATAATGAAACTTAATCATTAAAAAAACTTGATAGCCCGGTTTTTATTCCGCTAAAACATTCTATGGATAACTTTGTTGTGTAATTTTCTTTTTATTTATTTTTTTCTTTAAAAAACTTCGAACTTCAATAAGTTTTATTTTTTATTTTCAGATTATATACATATTTTTTTAAATATATTATTATTTTAGATAGACAAATGTTACTATATACAAAAATAATAATCAAACGGGATATTTATCAACAACTTGGTTCGAAAAGTGAAAATAAGAATGTTCTTTAAAACGTTGCGCCCACATGAATTCTGACAAATAATCGGGAATCATTTCTCTATTAGTGGGTCCAAACATAGCTTTAAATTTGGCTTTGCTTCTTTGCCACATTGCCTCAACCCTGTTTGTTGTAACATTTGTTGCAGGATCAACAAAATGTAAAGTATGGTTTACTGTACCATGTTGAAAACCTTGCGCTGCTAAACCTTAGAATGCTGCCCACATATCGCTCCATATTTCAGTTCCAGGACATATCCATTTTATAATGATGGGTAATATGGTTGCTGCATCGCGGTATGCTACAGGAATGAGTAACCCTTTTTTAGTTGCTATATCGTACGCACCAAAAATCCATTGATCTTCTTTAATTCTACCTCGGTTGTATTTCCTTCTTAAAAAAAGTGATTCATCTATTTCCACTATTGAACCTGGCCCTCCTAATTGCACACGGTTGTTAAGGAAATAAGTAACAGCAATGTCTCTACAAAATTGATTCCAATCAACTACAGTTTTATTGCTACTAATTTCTAAATCCTTTTGTATGTCTTCTACTGAAAGGCCACGACTTTTTCCGGCGCTACGAGTCCAAATATAAGTAATACCTATTATTTGCCAAAGTTTCAGTTGAGATCTTTCAAAAAAACTTCCAACACGAATACTTATTTTCTTTTTGCATTGCTTTAGCGTGCATCTCCAAATCTTTCCATCGACATTATGACAATTTTGTTCGTTGCACTGGATGTTACATCGAAGACAGATCATATTTAAAGCAAGTAAACCAAACTCCCTGCACCACCGAATGCACTCGGTATCATTGTTTTTAAACCTGCGACCGATTTCCGGTAAATTAATCCTATTAAACTCGATAATAGTCGGTCGTCTAACGTTCGCCATTTTAATTTTAAAACAGAAATACAGAAACATTTCTTATAGAATCTTTTATAACTACATTTTATTTTTTACAAATTTTTTGCATCGGAATTTTTATGAATACTTTTGGAATTTTCATGAGTATTTTAATTACTTTCAAACTACAGAAACCAGGCGGCGTAATTAAATAGTGAAATTTAAAAGTGTTATAAAAAAAGATGGTGAACATTAGCGTTTTTGGTCTATTTTTTTGACACTTTAACATTAAATTAGAGAACTTTCCTTTGGTTTTCAGGTCTATGTTTTTATACGATTCTTAATCAGGATAAAATTCTCTATCATAATCAAAAATAAAAATAGGGGGGTAGAGATGTAAATTAGCGCCCAGTCAGTGTTGTCAATTCCAGCAACAAGCACATCATCCGAACGTTCATTTTCAATTGCTGGAAGAACACTTGACGATAGAAGAACACAATTTCATCCGGATTGTGTCGATGGACTGTTATTTCTGCATGGTTTGAACAAAGAATAGGTATAGTAGGTATGCATAATAATATTTCTGAATCAAGGACAGTTTTTAAGTATTAATAAAAACAGTTAAAATACAAGAATTTGATATTTGAATTATTACAGTTACGGACTTAATTTTAGACTCAGACTTTAATTTAACCAAAAAATTTATTCCATAACGACATTTAAAAATGATAATAGAAATAATGATTTATTACAGCCTTCTAATACTTGCATGAATGAAAATTTTTGCAGATGTCAGCTGAAAATGATCACCAGATAACTTTAATTTTTCAGTTAAATACGGGATGGAGGAAGACAACTCAGCGTTTAATTAAAACTTATAGGTTTTCGATCGGGTTTAGTTCTGGCAAATTTGAAGGTCAGTCCAATAATTCAAATCTTTTTGATAAAAACCAGTTTTAGTTTGCTTTGAAACGTGGCTGGGGGCTGAGTCCTGCTGGAACACGGTGCAATTGTGAATCGTCATGAATCGTTCCAAACTGTCATTCAAAATATTAATGTTGGCTGTTGAATTTAAAGTTTCTCCTTGATTTATAAACCGAATGGAACCACGGCCATGTGCTGAGAAGCACACCCCACCATCATATCAGCAGGGTGCTTAACAGTTGGAACTGTAAACCTTGGGTCAGTTGCTGATGAATGTTTAGGACGTCGAACCCATTGTTTATAGCTTGCCATCAAATGAAAATTACTCTCGTCACTAAACATGACTTTTGTCCAATTTTCTGATGTCCAATGAAAATACTTCTTACAAAACAATATTCTCTTTTTCTGTTGGATATCAGAAAGAAATGGCTTCTTTAAAGTCCTTGACGCCCGCATTGAAAGTCTGTTGCATAAAATATGTAGAATATAACGAGTGGAAACATTCAAATTTAAATTCCTGTGTAGAATATAACGAGTGGAAACATTCAAATTTATATTCCTTTTGATAGCTGAAGCTGTAATAGTTAGTGTTTTCATTACTTCTCGTCGAATTAAAGGTTATTTCTGCGCTGAGATAAGCCTTGGTCTACCAGGATGATGTTTAGGTTTGATTAAACCAGAAGAACTAAACTGCCTTACAACAGGCGATGCTGATGATTGTGATATTCCCAACCTGGATGCAACTTCATAATAATTAATTGACAACAATAATCGTTTTCTAATTTATACATAATTAACAATTTTACTGGAATTCCAAATCCGCCAGATGCTATTTTTGCATATTATATCATCAGCTATATTTAATTCTATGAAACAAATTTATTCATCAAGTTATTTATGCATGCATAATACTTATTATGCTATTTTCACACTTTCATCATGAAAATTTTGATTTTATTACTTTGAGTCTAAAATTAAGTTCGTAACTGTATATTGGATGGGGAATAAGCGGTAATGATGGGGATAGGATGGAGATGGGGATAAACTTGATGGGGATGAGGACAAACATGATGGCGATGGAAAAATGTGTATGCAGATGGGGTGAGGATGGGGAGACTTTCTGTCCCTGTGTCACTGTCTAGCATACAGACACTTTGAAATAACGGCAATATATTAAAAGATCCGTAGAGAAAGGTTCTGTATACAAGCTCGCTTTGCCGAAACCAAAACAGGAAAATTGTACAATAGTTGTTGAAAGTGTATATATCAATGCGTGCAAAGGATATGTAGTGCGTAAAAACTTAAGATTTTGTCCATTGCATAAAAGATCTTGGCTATACAGACATCGACGCCCATTTATTAACACCTTTAAAAAATTCATTATATACATCTGTAATATCTGCTGACAGCATCATCAATTGTTTAAGCGACCATTTAGAGAGGATGGTTTGATATCATTCCTCATAAATGCTGTAGATTTCATTTTTTTATCAAACTAAACAACTGATACGGCTGATCCAACCAATATGTCGATTTTTGTCCGCTACATAAACAACAACAACAAAGTAAAAGAAGAATTCTTAGGACCAAAAGAAGTTAGCAGTAGTAAGGGGGCTCAAGCTGCCTGTAAAAGAATTCAAGCATGGTATGGATGGTACCAATACAATGAGCAAGGAAAGGTATATCTGTTAATTCGGGTTTCTGCTTTATTCTTAAGAATAGGCTATTAAGGTGGGTTTTCAATTTATATAGGAGATATGAATTTCTAGTATTTTCACATATTTACCTTTACATACTTTATTTATTTACCCTTCTAAGTATATATTTACCAAGAAAAATAATGTAACAAAGCTCTTTTATTAAGGATGACTTTAGTTGCTAAAAATGATAAACTAATTTATTTAGTATGTAGGCCTGAGTTTAAAGAGAAGGTTGCGACATTTGTGCCCTATTCAATATATTCTAAACTTCAGAAATCATCGCTATGCATTAGTTTTTGTACACTTAATGCCTTGGTATGAGCTGTTGCGTAACGCGGACGTTAATATACTGGCTTTATTGAAGATAATGAAATATTACTCGGGTAAAAACTCACTACTTAGGGGAGCTCTAAAAAGTAATGGTTTACGAAATCGCAAATTAATAAAAGCTGCTTTTATTCGTTGGCTTTCGCTATAGCGAAGCAGCTAATAAAATTAAATTACTTTTCAAGTCAATTATTTGTAAACTTGATGCCATCATTTTACAAAACAAAGATTTCACAGATATACATGTATATATATATATATATGTGTGTGTATATATATATATATATATATATATATATATATATATATATATATATATATATATATATATATATATATATATATATATATATATATATATATGTATATAGATATATAAATATATATTTAAACAACTTTAAAAAGTATTCTACACAATAGAGTGCTCAATGTTCTTAAAAGAACAGAGCAATTATATTAGTAGTAGAAAATCACATAACAAAAATTTTTTCTATTTAACACTGTGTTTCATCAACAAAGATTCATCAAAAGTTCACCAGAAAGAATTTCTGATGAATCTTTGTTGATGAAACAGTGTTAAATGGAAAAAATTTTTGTTAAGTGATTTTCTACTACTAATATATATATATATAAAATATATATATATATATATATATATATATATATATATATATATATATATATATATGTATATATATATATATATAAATATATATGTATATATATATATATATATATATATATATATTTATATGTATATATATATATATATATATGTATATATATATATATATATATATATATATATATATATATATATATGTATATTTATATATATATGTATATGTATATATACATATATATATATAAATATATATTTAACCATATACATATATAAATATATATATATATATATATATATATATATATATATATATATATATATATATTTATATAACTAGACAAATAATTCATATTAAAAAAATGAAGGACCGTATGAAGATTAAATTTTTTTAAATTTAATAACCCAAAAAGTTTGATTAAAATATTCTTTAAATAATTGGCGTCCAGATGGTTACAGGTGGAGGCAAGGGGGTTCGAAGACAATTAATGAGATTAAAAGGAAATATTTTAGAGTTCTTGTTGTACAGGACACAGCGAGGGATGTGTTTGCATGTAGAGCACACTATCATGCTGAATTGTTAATTATCATACATCATACAAAGGTGACATACTAAGGCTGTGCAGTTACCTCAAGGAAATTCTACTTCGTGTAATAGAGATTTTATCTGAACACAACCAGGTGTCATAAACCAAATCAGGGAAAGTACGGGTTCTGTCCGAAAAGAATATAAAGACATAATTTATCAAATACATCTGATACAAATATAACAGCAATTCCGCTTAACATGGAACAAATCAGTACTTTAAAATCAACACACAATTAACAGCTTTTATTTAGGGATAGTTTATGCAACCTTCATGAGCCTATGATACAAATTTATTCATGTTATGACATTTCTTGATTTAGTGATAGTTGTCTTAAGTATCTGTTTTTTTCGCAAAAGTTTCATTATTTCATATTGCGTTAGAATAGTTATAACTCATTTTGTTAGCGAAAGACTCTATGACCTGCGATGAGGATATCAAAATATCTATTAATTATGCGAACTTTATTCTCGCGTCATGTTTATTAATAATTAGCGTTAGGTGAATTTTTGGACAATCAAGTATATATAATAATAATAATAATATATATATATATATATATATATATATATATATATATATATATATATACACACAAATAAAAAAATATATGTATATATAAGAAAAAGAAAATAAAAAATAATGAATGTATACGTATCTGCCAATATATGTATGTTGGCTACGTTTGGAGGTGAACTATCCTTTGGTAGTGGTTTGGCGTTTTTGTCTTCAGAAGCGTAAACATAAATTTATATACTTGGCAGTGGCTTGGTATTTTTTGTTGTCAGAAACGTAAACGGAAATTTGGTAATTTGGCTTAACACACAGCGATAACCATCGGCTATCTAGGCCTTTTCGCACAACTTTTAGAACAATCTGGAAATGTATTATATTCAGTCTAGAAATAAAATTTAATTTAATTGATTATATTCGGTATATGTATTGAATAATATATAGCGAAAACTAAGATTCAGTGATTATTTTTGGCAAATTAGATTCACTGTGCGAAAGTAGTTTATTTAGTAAATTATAGACATCATTGTTCGCATAAGTCAGCTGTTCGGAAGACATAATAATTTGATGCAAGCCATAAACACCATAACAAATGGAAATAACCATTATAAAGTAAAAAAAGTTAAAAAAAAAAAAACGTTCTAACATTTTCAATAGTGGTTTCTCTATGAATCGCGGATACTCAAAGAAAACCTGATGGTCTTCTTTGAGTATCCGCGTTCATTATAATTATTTTTATTATTTATTTCTTAACAATATCTTGACTTGTTAACTTTTTTTTTTTTAATATATATTTTTGTATCTGTGTCATAAGCATTGTAATGAAGAACAAAAATATATTTATATATATTTACCAAAAATATGAATGTTGGTTAAGTTACGTTTAAATAAACGAACGTTGTATTTAAATAGCTGTATTTAAATAGATGAAACAACAAAACGCGTAAACAATGTTTAATGGTAAAAAATTATTATTGTAATATAATATAAAATAAGTTTTAATAAATTAAAAGTATTATTAATAGAATATGTCTAAGAATTCGCGTTTCTGCCATCATGTGAAGAAACTCTTCTTGGTTAATAGCTGTTGGACGACGCTCTCGAAGCATATGCTGCGCTTTTCAACTCTTTTGACCAAAAAGTTGTTGGTAATGTGGTCTAATTAAGTAAAAAAAAAATAACACAAAAAAGAGGCTGTTAAATACTCATAAAAAAAGTTAAAGAGAATCTGTTTATTATTAACAAATTATTAAAACTGTTAAATACTTGGTATGCATTTCAATTAATGAAGAATTATTAAATCGTTAGAAATAAGAATACTTGAACGATTTATTTTGTCTCTTAACTCCATTATTTGGCTTTAAACTTACAAGTAGACAATTTTGACGGTATTCACAAACCCAAGGCTGAAAAGTTTAAAATACAAAATAAATTATGTAGCTTTTTATTACGATACAAACTTCTTAATAACAGAATAATTTGCTGCTACATTTTTGGACATTTTATTAAAAATTCAAGAAAAATCTATATTTTTAACTAATTTATGTCATGGTATAATACCTCAATAATAGGTAACCAATAAGTCCCTAGATACTTTTTCCAATCTCAGGTTTAATTCAATCTTCAATATTTAGACTATTTCAAATCCAGAATAGCTAACTCCATTGCATCAACTGTTGTTGAATGAGAAATCCCTCGTAGCCTTAAAAGGAAATCTGCTTTTTGACCCAGGCTTGTTCACGATGGAAGTCGAAAATGAAAACTTTACAACCTCCCGCTAAAAAATGAGGCGTTGATTTGATGTTGATTCAATGTTTCTCGTCAACATTGATTCCATATTGATTTTTTGTCCAAAATGTTAGCCACTTATCAACGTTGATTTGGTGTTTACAAAAAACGTTGATCGAATGTTGCTTTTCAACGTTTAATCAACAATCATTTTTTCCTGGTGATTCAACACTGATTTTTATAATAGCCGACGGTATTTTGATATCGCTTTTTGATGCATATATCAAAAATATATATATCAACAGTTTACGAAATATATATATATATATATATTTAAACAACTTTAAAATGTATTCTACAAAATAGAGTGCTCAATGTTCTTAAAAGAACTGAGCAATTATAAATTAGTAGAAAATCACTTAAGAAATTTTTTTTATATTTAACACTGTATTTCATCGATAAAAAGACTCATCAGAAATGCTCTCATCAATAAATAACTCAGTATTTCTGATGAGTCTTTTTATTTATAAAACTCAGTGTTAAATGAAAAAAAACTTTGTTAAGTGATTTTCTACTGATATATAATTTATACATATATATATATATATATATATATATATATATATATATATATATATATATATATATATTATGTATGTATATATATATAAAATATTTGTATATAAAATTTATACATAACACACTGATATATAATTTATACATATATATATATATATATATATATATATATATATTATGTATGTATATATATATAAAATATTTGTATATAAAATTTATACATATTGCTCAAATCTTAATTTGTTTTGTAAAAAACAGGCTGTAAATAAAGGATTTAGCAAAAAAGTTATTGATAGAGCAATTCAAAGCTAACTCAAAAGAATAATGAAAGAAAGTAGGCACTACATTAAGTAAGAAAGTTTTTTTATTGAATTTAACACAAAATTTACATTTTCAAACAATTTATTTAGCGTTTGCAGCATTGTTCATTTTCAAAACTTTTTGATTGAGTCGTGTTCCTGATTGACTTAAAAATTTCGAAATGCCTGAATAACATTCGCAAATTTTTGCTTCATGATGCTGTCGTGTAATCGCATCTAAATCAAAAATTCAAATCAAATTTGAAAAAAATCAAACTGCAGAAATTATAGCAAATAGTTACATAAATGACTGACTAGGATAAACAAAATATATTTCCTGTGAAATAAAAAATGCATAAAACCATTCTTACCCACTATCATACGATACAGGGTGTATGTTTTAAAATTTATCTTCAATGAACCACCCGAGACATTAAAACAGGCCCCAGCGTCCTCGCTCATCAACAACTTTCCAAAAGCAAAAGCCAATTTATATTACCTTCACAACGACTAAGAGAACTTATCTATTATTAAAAAAATAAAAAATACTTAAGGGTCAGAACACATATTATGTTTAATCTATATGAATAAAATTATCTTAATTTCAATACATGGATTTTTAAAATTGACTCTTGAATCACTTTTCTCTTTTATCTATTTTTGCTATCTAACTCAACGCAAATCTTTTTTGAAAATCTTTTTAAAAAAATGTAGTAAAATAAACAATATTATTATTATTTATGTAAAATATTTTGTAAAAAATTAACCATGAAAAAATACCTAAATGGGAAAAATAAATAAAACTTTTATTTAATTTACCCTGGCAAGACAAATGTCTTTCTTTGCTATCCTCTTTATCCAAAACACAATTTTTAGAGCCATTTTCTACCTATGTATAGATAAATTATACATACAAAAATTAAATAAAATTTTTAAACATTATATAGTGATTTTTATTTAAACTTGTCAACAAACATGTATTTATAAAATATTTGTCAACAAAATTATATTCTATAACATATAGTTCTGATTTCTATTAATTTTTTTACTGCACACGCACACAGATTTTAATTAGAACAAAAGCAGCATTAGGACTTTTTTTTACCAATATATTTGAAGACAACATCATTTTCCCTTGAGATAGATTAGTTTCTTTCGAGAAGTCATTGTTATTTTCAGCAACTGAAAAGCTTGCTATTTCACTGTGTAAATGGGGAGTTAATATTGATTTAAAAACATCTATAATTCAGTAAAAAAATAAGCATTTTATTTTAACAAACCATTATTTTACTTTTACAAAAATAGTTAACCTGCTATATTTGGAATCACGTTAGATGTTCTTTAGCTATTTGAACTATCAAAATAGTATCTTCCGTATAGTTCTTCATCACCAATCACAATATCTTAATCACTTTCACAAAATGTCATTGCTGTCTTTCTCCTTTAATATAAACTTTACTTTATAAACAAAAAAAGTGCATGATTTGTGTAATTCTTTATTGCAAAATTTTTTATTTGTTAAAAACTAATTTTAGTAAAATTTACTTTTGCTTTGTCCCTTTTTTCTCTTCGATGTAAGTTTCAATATTTGAAGTATCTGCTGCTTTCTCTAAGTGTGACTGAGCTTCTTCATAAACACAAATCTATGTACATAAAAACATTTATCAATATCTAATGAAGATGTAATTGAAATTTTTGCGGCAAAAGCAGGCCCTATGAGAATGGAGTGCAATTGGTGCACCGCATAAAAATTAATGAATTTTAATGAAAAACCCATGAAAAATAATGAATTTTTTAGTTTTTAAAAAACACTAAAAGTTTAAAAAAAAACTAAAAACATAGAAAAAAGTTTTTTTAATATATTTCCAACATATTAAAAAAACTTTTTTTAATCGTTGGAAATCTTCTTTAAACATTCTAAAGACATTCAGAACATATTTAAACAAATGCCCATTGGAATATTGGATTTAAAATAAGTGATATTAAATGAGACTATAGTCATATTGTAAAGCAGGCCTAAAATAAATTTGCACCAGCACATGACTATCCTCTTCAGTGCCCTGGTCAAAACATACAGTTCAATATCTAATATAGTAATATGCAAACCAGTAGTGTATAAAATCCTAGCAGGGTATATCTTCCAATCAGAGGTTGATGCCTGCTAGGTTGTGACAGCTTTGCGAATCGCAGCGGAACTTTTAAATGGCAGCCAGAAGCATTTCCCATCATTTTTCATCCAACTTTTAGCAATCACTTCCACTTCTTTAATTTTTCCATTTAAAGTTCAACAATGGCAAATGAAATTTCAATATTCTGGTGCAATTTAATTCTAAACAATCTTATATAAGTTACAAAATAAAATTAAAAATACATTAGAGATTAAAAACAATGAACTTTGTAAAACGCTTTTTAGATTTATTAATATAAAACACCAGTGTAAATATTTTATTATTTCTATAAACATACCAGGTATTTGTTTCACACAAAAAATTTATAAATTAAAATGCATTAAACTCACTTAAAATTTGTTCAATGAACTACATATTTGACAAATTTACAACAAATTTTACAAAATGACACATGCACAGACATTCTTTAAAAATTGATGGTCTGCAAGTATAATCAAAGTTGTGTTTTTAATTCAAGAAATCAGTGATCATAAGCAATATCACAATGTCTAAGCACAAAAAAAGCATAACCACCTTTTTAAACAGGTATCATGAAGCCTTTATTCAAAAGTTCTTTTTTTTTGCGGAAAAATTGTTTTTAGGTTGACTAATGAATTTACATAACAAACGTCTAAATAAGATGTTTCAAAACAATCAGGAAAAAACTTTCGAACTGAATGACGATTTAGAGCCTTGCATTTTACAAGATCTACCAAAACCTCTTCTACTAAAATAAACCCTTTGTCTTGAATAAAATAAACTCTGTCTCATAGATTTGATGTGATCTTTTTATTTACCACTTATGCAGAAATTTCTTAACCATTCCTTTCTCTAAGGAAAAATATCCAACTTTTTTCTCTCATCTAATTGATTCACTATTTGGGCAACAGTCTGATGTGATTTTTGCACCAATTCAACCCAAAAAGTTTTCAAAAGGAAAAGCTGATAGATGATCAAGACTCTCCCCAAAGTTAACACAATCAACAGCTAAATGAATCATGCTATGAACATTGTATGTTACCAAGATCTCCCCATACAAAATTTGTACTTCTCTGACAAACTATATAAGCAGCTGTTTAGCAAATGCCACTAACAATTCATTTTTGGCCATTTTATTAGAAAGCAGTATGTGCATAGCAATTGAAAGAGAAATAAATAAGTCATAGTTTTATTTATTTTTCCTTTTTAAAACAACAGGTCCAGCATAAAGCAGAATAATCGAAACTCTGTTGCTTTCCACTTCTCAAGTTCATTTAAAGAGCGTGGTCTATGTTGAAAATTGGATGGTGTATAACTTCGTAAATTTATGAGTTCATTTGAAATACTGTCTTTAACAGATTGACTTATTCTAATACATCGGGGACCTTTACACCAGTTTATTAGAAGTTTTTTAACTACCCCAAGACATATAAGGTGCATATAGTCTAATGGGAATTCCGTTACCATTGGGAAATTTAACTGAACAAGTGGAGTAAGACTCTCAAGCTGGTGACCTTCTTTATAAAAATTATTTTTAAAAGCCATGTCAGTACAAAGTAAAGTAGTCGTTTCCAATAATCTTACGCCATGTTTTTGTGTGCCAACTGCCATAAATCTTTCACAGCTATGATAGCCACTATGCCCTATAATGTATTTAACAAATGCTCTTTGCAGACGCATCACAAACAAAAGCTTTAATAGTCACCAGCAGCTGTTTATACCCATTAGTTTGCAATTTTTTCATTTCAAGAATAAAGTCTTCAAAGCACTCATCCAAATTGTTTGGTTTTCCCTGACCATGCCAAATTGCAACAGCATAGGATCCTTTTCTGTTAATTGTAACTAGTATAGGCCAAATGGAAGTCTTTTTACTATTGCACATAGGTGCACCATCAATACTTACAATTAGATCAAGCTTTTCCTTATTTCCAACTGTTGATATGTAATAATCAATTGCACTTTTAACTCCAAGATATATATAATCGCCTCCACTGAAATATAAAACATTAACTTTTTGAAGAGATTTTTGTAATGTCTGCCAGCATTTTGGTATAGATGGAGTATATTTATTTAAGTGAAATAAAAGTGCATTTAAAGCATCATCTTTTATACAGTATTTTAATTACCACTCATATAAAAATCTTTTGTTGAAGTTAGAGTATCAATACTACTGTATAAACTATTTTTAAATGCAATGTCGTCAACATCACAATAATTAGATTCAACTTTACTTAAACAAAATTTATTTTCTGGCGAAGTGATTGAAAACATCAATATATCACTGTGCACATCTTCAGAAACTTCAAAAATCTTTTGAATGTCTAAATCTAGATGAACGCAATTTCCTCTACCAACAATGTTGCACTCTTCAAGAAGATATATTTTTTTTTTTTCAGTATTTCGTTTTTCTTTCATAAATTCTCTCATATATAGGTTTCTGTCATATTTAGGCATTATTATCTTTATTTTATTACATCACAAAAGAAAAAAAATAAAGGCATTATTATTCTTATACAGAAAAAATCAATTTAAATTGCATTTTGTACTATATGATTTAAGTTTGCAGTCAGAATTTATCAGGCAAATACTTGCAGCCATTAATAATTTGCTATAATAATAGTAATGTTATTATAATAAGCATTAATAAGCCAAATTGCTGCTAAGTTGTGACTTTTTCATGTTAAATTGTTAAAATATTTATATTAAGATGTTCTATTATCCTCAAATAGTTAAAAAACTACCCTAATTTCATTAGGATAATCTTTATTCAAGAACTGAAAAAATAATTACTTAATAAAATATATGTTTTTCATAAGTTTATACTCATTTTATACCGTATAATACAACTAAAATTTGAACAAACGTTTTATATCCACCAAAAATAACAAAAAAATCCCAGCAGAAAATGCTCAGCAAATTACTGTTAGTAAACGGCTCAATAAATTTGTTTTTTGTCAACAGTAAATCAACGAACGCTCAGTGTTTGTAAATAAACGTTGATTTGCTGTTGATAACATTGCTGTTGCTACAACATCCATTTATGGTTGATCGCCGTTGATCGCTAATATCAACGCAAAATCAACGTTGATCAACATCAAATCAACGCTTCAGTTTTTAGAGGACTGACCCAAAAACTTGAATTTGTTACTACACAAATAAATCTAATTTAAGAAATTTCAACAAATTTATTTTGCACTATTTCTCGTAACAGCATAATTTCTACTATACTACTGTATAATCTCTTTAAATAGAAAGTTATTCGGAAAAATAAAGGTTAAAATTAGAGAGATTTTCTATCAAAGAGAGCTATTATGTGTTCATTTAATACATTTACAAAAAAAGTCTGTTACTGTAGATTTTTTTTCTAAGCTTATAGATTTATATCAACCAAAAGAATAAGGTCTCGGCCTTTCTTGAATTATCTCTTAAGTTGTCGAACAGATTTTTGCCTAATTATTGTTTGACAAAATAAATTAAAAATGTAAATTAAAAAGAATAAGAACTCAAAATATTCTAAATTTGATCAAAGATTAAAAACAAATATTAAAAACAGTTTGAATAACAGAGAAGGTTACTGAAGGGTCTTAAAACCCATTCGGTTCAAGAGGTTTTTAAATTATATAGTCAAATTAGAGTACAGTAAACTAAAGTATTGCTAATCTAGAGAAACTTTGTTAACTCTAACCACCAAAAAAACTTACCTGCAAAAGTTTCTTCTAAAGCATCAATTCCGTTATTACAATAATCGGTCAATGCAAAAGGAAGGAGAAAGTTTCAAATTCAGACTTTAGAAAACACGCAAAGCCTCACACATTGCTCGTTTTGTTTCATTCTCGATAAGGCACCCAACTATTTGGTAGTCAACATTTATTTTGACTTCTAAAAAGAAAATGGGTAAAGCCAGGTCCTATCAGAAGGGGAGCCACATGGGCCATTATGGCCTGAGCCTCCGATTTTGTTGGGGCCTCATATTTTTAAAATGCATTTTTTGAACACCAAAATAAACATTAAAATAATAATTCTAAATTTGTAATTACTCTAAATAGTTTAACTTAAAGTTAATTTAAGTTAATAAATCTATTTCTTTTTCATAATTACAAATTTCTAAACCTAAATCCAACATGATAAAGATTACGTCGTGTAATGATGTAAAAAATAACCGTCCGTAGGGCGCGCTTGATCAAATTGATACAGGTCAATCATTTTTATTTCGTACGAGTTTTTGAGTTATGACTTATTGTTTTGCATTTTACTAGCTTCATTTTTTCTCTTCTTTTTCAGTTGTATTTCATCAAACGCAATTAAATCAACTTGTTTTGAACTGTTTCTCATCATTTTGTTCAAACTGATATACTGCGCCTTTCAACGTTTTGTTTTTTAACTTTGATAAAAGTAATATTTTTCTGATAAATAATTTTTTCGTTTTTTTAAACATAATTCAATATATCAGTTTGTATAATTTTGATAGATGTATAAATTTATTACGTTTGCAAATCTCTATATTCTCAGATAACATTAAAACGAAGAAAAAATTTGATAGTCGCGCCAGTAAAAGGCGGTGGAGAAAAGAGTTTGCCCAAGATGCATGCAACAACTCGAAAAAAATATATTCGTTTTTAAAAAAACTACAAAATACAGTTCATATTGAACCAGCAAACCAATCTCAAAATGTGAGTGGCAGTATAATATTGAAAACGAAGTTGTTCCAAGTGCAGAAGACCCAAATTTAGAACAAACATTGTAAATATTGTAAAACAGGAACAGGTTGAACCCGAAATGTCATTACAGAAAGAGGAAAGTGCAAATAAAGTACCAGATATGGAACCAGAGACAACAAGTCAGACTCATCAAGATAATCCGGTCATTTTTATTGACATTGGAATTATCAACAAGAATAATTCTAGTCAAGTAAAGTCTTTTTTTAAGATTACTTGCTTTGAAATTCCAAATAATATTGTTCAAAGCTCTAATCATCATGAATTTTCCTAATGTCTATTAAACAAAACTCTTAAGAATGGAGAAACATTCAAAAGAGACTGGTTGTGCTGGAGTATTCAAAAACAATCTTTGTATTGTGTACCTTGTTTTCTTTTGAACAAAAATGCTGCAAATGTGTCATTTCTCCAGATTCTGCCGGATGGGGTATTACTAGAGGTTGGAGAAGATTGAAAGATTGTATAACGTCGCATGAAAGTTCAATTTACCATAAAGAAAATTGTTGTATGGAAATCTGCTAGTAGGGCAGCACTATGTGAAACTTAAGTTGATAATTTACTTTTATCTGAACTCAAGACTGAAACTGAAAATTGGAAAAAGTCATTTCGTATTCTAGATGTTATTCTTTTTATTTCCAAACGTGGATTAGCACTTTTTGGTTCAAATCAACAATTAGGTGATCGAGCGAATGAGAACTTTTTAGGTATTATCGAACTTTTAGTCAAATATGATCCACTTTTAGCTGAGCATGTTAAAAGTGTTCGAGAATCACAACAGTGTAAACAGCGAATGCAGGCTCATTATCTTTCAATACGAATTCAGTAAGAAATTATTGATATTTGTGGTTCACATGTTAAAACATCTTTCTTTCACGAAATTGTTAAAGCAAAATATTTTTCAATAACATTTGATACTACTGCAAATTGCTCGTACACGGAGCAAACTTCTCTGGTTATTCGTTATGTTAAAATTTTAGACAATTGAAACTTTTCAGTTGAAGAAACATTTATTTTATTTAAAATTTTTCAGAAACATTGGAAGAGAAATTGCTGCTCGAACACTAGAAATATTGAAAACTTTGAAGCTGGACTTCAAAGCCTGCATAGGTCAAGCTTACGACAACGGTGCTGATATGGCTGGAAAGTATAACGGTGTGCAAGCGGTTTTGTTAAAAAAAATCCAAACTGTATGTTTTCTAGCTGCGGAAATCACACATTAAATTAGTTGGTGTCGTTTGCGCTGAATCAGACCATTTGGTCAGCACGGATTGATGGTGTTAAAACAGTTGCACGACATTTGAATTCAATAAGAAGTGCTTTAATTGGACTTGGGGTGCTACAATTTAACAGCCCAGGCTAAAATGGAACTCAGTGCCATTCAAAGCTATATTTCCAAATTTGATTGCATTTTGATGTCTATCTGGATGAACCTACTCACAATGATTCATTAGACAGATCTAATCATCGAAGCACGCCATGCTACTCTTAATGTTGAAAAGGACAACATTGAAAATCTATGTGAATTTTTAAACTAATCATCATTTGCCAAGTCAAGATAGTGCTGAGCTTTATTTTAAAATTTATATTTTGTCATCATTGACTAGATTCATTCTGGCCTCATGCAACGACTTCAGTCGTTACAAGAAATTTGTAAACTTTTCGGATTTCTATGGCAGTTTAAAATTTGAATGATGAAGATCTTGTATTGGCTGCTCAACATTTTCAGCACAAATATGACAAAGAAATCTCACAAGAACTTGAAAATGAAGTTTTATTTCTTAAAAGAATCTGTGGTGTTAATTTTAAACTAGACTGCACATAAAAAAGTTCCTGTAAGAAATTCTTGGACTTGGTCTTTCAGGTGTCCTTCCGAACATTATAATTGCATTACGTATTTTTATAAGTTTGCCTACATCGACGGCTTCGGGCGAACGCACATTCAATGTTTTAAAGTAGATAAAAAGTTATCATCGCTCGACTATGGCACAGTAACGATTTAATGGATTTGCTATGCTGAATATAAATTACGATATTGCACGAAAACTTGATTTTTCAAATATAATTGCTGCATTTTCAGAACAAAAAGGTGGAAAAGCATTTGTGAAAATCGAATAAGACTAATTCATACTGTTTTATATACATTTAGCGAATTTCTTTAAATTTCATTTTCAAAGTGCGACCATAATTTAATTATTCATTTATAGTGATTTGCAAATAACTACCTATTAAATAAAAAAAATCAATGATTAACTATTTATGAAGGAACCATAAATTTTTGAAATCTGATATTTAACATTCACAGTAAAGTAACAGTGTAACACTCCACTCGTACGGTCGTACCCTCCCAATCGCAGGCCTCTCTAAGAAATGTATAATTAGTAGACTGGCGCTTTTCTTGGCTATTTGGCTTGATAAACGCACAATAAGCGCCTAATCTGTGAGTGACGGTCTGTCTAATTATTTACATTTATTTAGAAAGTAACACCTTTATTTGATCCCGATCCATCTGAAGACTGTAATAACTTTGCATTAATTGGCGTTGCGTTTCGTTGAAATTTTATGCAAACCCTTTTGGGGCCTCCGATTTAAAAACTGGCCCAGGCCTCTCCAAACCTCTGAAAGGGCTTGGGTAAAACATATTTAGTAGTTTTGTAAGTTGCATTTAATAAGAGCATTTTGTTTCCGTATCGACGCACAAGTTTGCATTATAATTCTGATTGATAAACAAATTAAAAAAAATATGCTTTATATCAGGCATATCATTTCGAACAGATCGTTTCTTACAAAGATTTTTAATAGACGCCTCATTTTACTAGCGTAACCTATAATTTATTTAGATAACCTGGGATCTATTTTCTGTGAAATACCAGCGTGTGTGTCACTGTTGAGAGTTAGTGATGTCTAAAGCCTAGTAATATTTTTTATTTACTGATCAAATATATTCTAACCTTTACAATGTTCTTGCTGAAGCAAGGAATCATTGTCGCTTCCCCTTAGTAAAAATGTCTTAAGTGATATCATAATTTTCTAATATGTAATTTTACGCAAGCGATTTTTTTAAAAAAATTTAGAGTAAATTTTCACAACATCATAGTTCTCGGATCTTTTTAATCTCTTTTTGACTGGTTCGCACGCTGTATCCAGTTATTTGTATTCAAGGAAGGCATTATAAAGCGTGCTAACTGCGTACTATTAGCGTGAAGATCAGTTTGGAACTAATTTTATGAGATTTACTTCAAAATCTATTTTACCTAGTTAATGGTTCTCCGGTGTATACTTATTGTATTTAATGTTAATTTCTTATAGCTATTGAGGAGTTTCTTAAGTTTTGTTGATTTATTGGGTTAATTGTTTACCTTGTTTATTGTTTCCTTTTTATAAAGAACTTGGATTTTTGTCGGTTTTTTGTTAGGTTTACTTTTTATGTTGAATGAGTTTTTTCAATAAGGTGATTTGCATTTCTTAGTTTAATTGTTTCCTTTTCGTGGAGAATTGGGATTTTTGTCGGTTTTTTGTTGGCTTTGTTTGCTTGTGTTGAATAAGTTTTTTTCTACTGGTTTAATCGTTTGATTTACTTAATTGTTTCCTTTTCATAGAAAAAAATGTTTTGGTTTTATGTCGGCTTTTAGTTAGGTTTACTTGTGTGTGTTTAATGACATTTTAAAGGTATAAATTAATTTCCGTTATTTTTCTTCTTGAAAAATTAAACTTTTGTGGCTTTAATTATCTACATTCGCATAAATGTAATTTTTTTTCCATTAGGTTTTATATTTGTTCCTTTCAGTGCTACATGCGTTAAGTATATTTTAGTGCTATTTTGTACTGATGAAAAACTTCTAAAACTACCAAAATTATTTCTTTGTATATAATTTTAGTCTTGATAATTTTATTGATACTTTTATATGATGAGAGTGGTTGTGAAAAAGTTTTTCTTGAAATTATTTTTAATTTTGCGCGTAGTTGGAAAAGAAATATATTAGAAATAGATCAAATACAGAAAAGGGAAAAGACTTCAAAAAAGACACAAAAACGTCGAAAAGGGTGTGAAACGTCAAGGTTAATTGTCAGAGGAAGTCATGGTCCCTAGGCACCTACTCTCTTCTAAAAGAGAGATCAATTTAATTGTGTATGAGATATTCAGAGAAATCTGAGTATCCAGCGTGCAAATTAGTCCCGTTATACCCAAATATTTACCCTGTATTTTGCGTTTTTGTATGTTTTCGTTGGTCTTTGATTGTTCAGGTCTTTGTCTTTGTTGATAATTTTCCAATATTTCAGTGATATATCAGCGATTTCTTTCCCTATTGGGTCAAATGGCATCAGAATTAGTAAAGAGTCTTTGTTGTGTCTTCTTTTTGTTTTTGTTGGGGTTAGTAGGTCCATTTCTCAATATATTGCTATAAAAATATAAACAATATTACTATAAATAAAAAAATTTATACTTTACTTTTTCTCAAGCGTCGAAAGTAAAATCAAACTAACAGACATTAACATTGCTTGACACTGAATTCTTGCAAATAAGTTATCTGCTCGCTGAGCGGCATTTCTTATATTTCAACAACGAATAATTTTATCCTACCTAGATCTTTCCCCTTTGTCTATTACCATTTACACTAATAACTTCTTTGAGCCTAATATTATTCATTTCAATTTCATTATTATCATTAAGCACATTACCAATAATATTACTATTCTTACAACTGAATAAAAAATAAACGTTAGAGAATCTTACAAATTGTGATCTTTTCTAATTAAAAGCTATATTACAACTTAAAAGTTTTTGTAAAACTGAGATACACGATTTCTAACTAATGTTGCATGTCAAGGATTGTGTACCATATATGCCACCTCTTGGAAAAAAAAAAGTTAATAAACTGTAGGATCTCAGTTAGCTGACATTTCAATAAAACTTCTAAATGACCTTTTGGGTAAATAACTTCCCTGAAAGCAAGTGCAGCCCAATGACCAAGGAATACAACTGCAACTTCACTAACTATTGTTTGCAAATAAAATATTAAATTATGTAAGCAAAGTTAAATGCGATGTTATTGCTTTCTAAAATTTACTGCTGCAGGTGGGTCAGAGATATACAGTTGATATTGTTATGGGGAATATCTTGATCTGGCCTAAGATTACCTACACAATGAAAAACTTGACCACATATTTTTAAATATGGCGGCCTATGATTCATAGGTTAAACCACATTATCAGTAAATAAAAATATAGACAGGCATATTATATTCTAATATATTTTTAAAAATTGATATTGAAATTATGATATAACTTCCTCTAAATCTTGCAGAAATAGTGAAAATGGAAATGTGAAATAGTTAAAATAGAAGCAAAACTACCTTTCTATTATGGCAACATAAAAAATGTGTTTCATCACTAAATATTTTAGCACAGCAATGCTGACAGATCTGGCTCATTTCTCCAAAATAATTATAACCTAGAGTAGTTTCACTTCTTGCTATACAATACATTCTGATTGTCTTGCAGCATTTCGTACATTTTGAGAATGATTTATCTCGTCTAGGCCTATCTCTTTCATTTATGTGATAGTTACTTAAATTTTTATTGTACAATTAAACAATAAACAATTTCTTAAAATAAAAATTTATCAGCTCTAATTTGCTTGCCGACGTTGCTTGAAAGACAGCGTGGAATACTGATCCGCGTACAGACAAACCAAAAAACTACTTTAGAGAAGAAAATAAACTAAATATTGATAACCTAAAAACAGTTTGAAATCTTTTTAAAAAATGTCTTTACAATTTAAACAAATTGCATTTTCACATATAACTATAGAGAGTATCTATTTATGATCCTATAGAAAGTAATGTTACATTTGTTATATGGTACATGTAATATTTGCAAGTTGAACCCAGTAAAGCCATTTAATTTAAAGGCGGGACATTGTTTAAAATTTCCTTTTCCAATATAACGCTGGATATGAGTACAGGGTTGCAGCAATATTGAAGATTTTTGCATTTTGAAAATTGGTGCACTTTTTTTGTTTTGGTCGATATAAGTATATACTTTTAGAAGAGCAAATTTTTTATCTGACATTACTTCGTGATCTTCTTGTACGAGTATATCTGACTTTTCTGTAATTTCAGAGTCTGAATCAGACCTTAGATAAATGTCACTTAAAAAAAGGCTGATTATCATTATTATCGGTAATCGATATGTTTTTATAGTATTTCCCTTATTATCTTTAGATCTAAAGTTGTTAAAACGCGATTACGCAATAATTTAGAAAAGGTGCAATAATTTAGAAAAAAATTAAACTGTCTAAAAAAAACCACTTCAAAACATAAACAAGTATTGCGCTTAAAAAATGTCTCCTCAAGTAAATGTAAGTTTCCAGGTCTGACGCTGTTTAAAAATCTTGGCCATTTTTTGAAAACTTCCGATCACCTGTTGCAATAAGTTTTTTTGAGAAAAAAATTTATTTTTCTAAGTTCAAGTTATTATTTTTTACAAAACACCCAATAACTATTTAATTCTAGCGTGGCTTGTGGTAATACGCATTTTTAACAGCTGTTTAATAAATTATTAGAATATAGACTATATGTTAATGTAAGTTTTATACTTTAGGAAAAAAACAAATCAAAAGCTCGTTTTTGACAATCTGAGATTAACTATTTTTAAAGCCTGAATATTTTTATTTAACGCCTGAATATTATTGTGACTGAAATAACTTGCCAATATATAAGGCAGATTTTCACAATTTTTTTTTAGTTTTGAGATGTTAAAATTTTGTTGTTAACAAGTAAAAATTATTAAACAGAAAGGAGGGCGGGGTGAGGGTTAATAAGGTTAGGGTGGATGGGAAAGTGTAAAAACGTCCTCTAACCATTTTTATAAAGGACTCGACAGTTATCACGCTGGGTACAAAAATTTTTAATTTTTTCAAAAGTTAAGGTTAACCTGCAGAATCAAAAACCTGAATAACTAAAAAAATTGGATACAAAATTGTTCTATTTTCTTTAAAGGTTAAGGTTTACACGCAGGATATCGTTATTTTAAATCTTTACTAGACTTTAATGACAACTTCTGTAATTGTTGGAAAGAAAACTTTGTCACGAACAAATCTTTACTAGACTTTAATGACAACTCTAATTGTTGGAGAGAAAACTTTGTCACGAACAGGACGATACTGACTAATAGCATGATACTGACATCATAAATAATAGGCTTAGAGTCTATCATTTATAATGGTAGGGTTGGAAAAGTAAGCAAGAGACTAAAAGACAGTATTTAAACTATTTCTTTTTGAAAACAAGATCTAACTGATTTAAAAGCTGTCAATTATAAAATGAAAAAAACTAAAGTTGCTGCTGTTATTTAAGGGGAGTTAGTTTAAAATAACACAATTTGAAAATGAACAAAACATAAGTACTGCAAGTTTTGTGAATTGCTAGTAAGTACCAAAAGTTTTGTGACTTGCAAGAAGTAACTGCAAATTTTGTGTCTTGCAAATAGGTAAAGCAGGTTTTGTGGCTTTCAAATTGTTTAGATAGACGGCTCTGGCGTACCTCAACAGAGTATCTATTATAAAAAATGATTTATCTTGATTCATAAGGAAGTTCAAATTTTATATTATGTACTTAACGTCAAGACAAGTGTTAATTTTTTTTTTTAACAAGATTAAGAAATATTTATAATTACAAGATTAACGATTGAACTATGAATCCTTCTCTCGAAGTTCAAACTTTAATATGTCTTGATAAAAGCGCTAGCCTTGCTCCTCGGAGTAAGTGCCCATGTTCTTGAATTTGTTGAGATGCGAATCAAAGATATGGTCTTTCAGAGACATTCTACATCCCATATCAGCGTAATTCTTTATGTTAGTCTGCACCAACTCCAACACCACATAGTTATGTGAGTTATGTGATTTAAGTGAGTTATGTGATTCATGTGATTATATGAGTCTGCACCAACACCAACTCCACAAAGTTTTCAGCTATGTGATTACCTAGGAAGCCCTGGACAACTGTAATGAAACTGTTCCAAGCCGCTCACTCCGTCCTTTTCAACAGCTTTGCCAAACTCTCACATTCTTGAACTGTGGTACTACAAATATATCAAAGTTTAGATATTTAAATAAGTATTGACAAAGTTATAACATTTTATGCTGAAAAAAATATTTTTGACCACAGTTTTATAAAGAAATTATAAATTTGCTACAAGAAAAGTCGTAACTTTTTATAAATTGTTCAATACTCGGTGTAGACAAGAAAATTTTAAAATATTATACGTCTGTGTGATATTTTGTTAACTACGACATATTTCCGTTAATTGATCAGATCTGTGAATTATGTAAAGACAAAAAAAATTGAAATCATAAATTTTGCTTAAATTATCGTAAAATATAAATGTTTGTAGCAAAATATCCAGACCAAAGATTCTTTATTTAAGAAAAAAACTTTTGTTAAATCACAATCGCTTGTCCAAATTTGAATAAGATTTTATATAAATACGTTGTATAGGTGAAATGAACATCATAGTAATATGATCTGTTCTGATCGTTTATTGGCAATTTTTTTTTTAATTATGAACCTTTTCATTGACGGAATTTTAGTATATTGTGTAAAAATTGATAGAAAATATTGTAATTTGACAATTATATATAGTTATTATATGTCAGAACCGATTAGAACTAGGATTTATAGTGGGTAAAGGCCTTTTTTGTAAATCGCCTTGACTACAACGAGTACTCAGAATTTTTTTGCCATGAAAACTGCACTTGAGGGCTTTCTAATTATATATAACATTCTCGTATTTAATCTTAAGAAAAAAATCAGTACACGTATATAAATTAATCCCGTTGTTTATCGGTACAAATTATAAATTCAGAAACGAATGTTAGAGATAATGGTCACGACTTTTTAAGGCACTACAACACTGCTAACGCTCACTTATAAAGTGTTTTAATTGGAATTGAATAGTTTAAATTAATATTGTTGTATTACCTTTTTTTAATTCGTAAAATTAACTTGTGGCCCTTAAGTAGGCACTTAAACATCTGATAGCGCAATATCGATAATCAATGAAACACGGCTAAGGGAAAAATATCGGACATATTATGCCGACAAAATAATTTGAGATATATGTTCTTCCATCGCTCAACCGATCACTCTAAATACTGTAACTTTTTCTTTTTTTTATTGCAAATAGTATAACCACAGCCTAACAATAGTACTGAGAAGATTTTTAAAGAATTTTATTTGAAGAGATAATTTGAATCAAAGGTTAGTGTTATTTGATAATCTAAAATTTTTCAAAGATTTTGATGTTTTTTAAATCAACGACAAAATCAATTATAGAATTGTTTTACCCTAATAGTGTGCATAATTTTGAATGGTGAGCGTTGATCGCACAAAACAATCTTTAATATTTTTTCGTTTAGCACTCGACAATTTTCAAGACTCAACTCTTTTTAAGAAAACATATGGAAGTTTAATTTTTCAAATTTTCTGAACATGGTAAAAACAACTCAGGACTTCAATATTCTCTCTTTCACTTAACAATGAAATATTAAAAAAAACTTTACTTAAACTCCATTTAAAAATAAGAACATTAAATAATTTAGTTATAGCGCAAAATAAGACTGTAAGCAAAATAAGATTTGATCAAAATAATAATAAATCTACAAGACATCAATAACCATCACTTGAAAGCAAAAACAAAGATGTTTTAATAGAAAGTTTGTATGCTGAGAAAGATAAAACTTTAGAAAAATTCAAGACTAACATTGTAACAAAATGCAATAAAAAGCAATATAACTTTAACACGAGAGCTGTTATTTACAGGTGCATCGAAAGTAATGTTTCTGTTCACAGTGTTTTCAAAACAATACAATCTTGTATATCACTTCTCACAAATTATTCTATAATTGATATACCAACACCGTCAACAAATTCTCTGAATGTTTATGAAATTACACTTGTATTTGACGTAACAAGCTTAAATGGTGTACATATTAATGAGATTCATATTGTAACTGGAGAAAATATAATCAGTCAGTGTAGCAGAGGTTCCTGGTGGTTGTGCTGATAATTATGTTCAGCATTTTCTTGAACCATTGCATATGTTGTTGCAACCATAGTTGCAACAACATATGCAACTTTTAACTGTATTGATTCTACAGTTAAAAAAAGTTAAAAAAAATATTCAGTTTAATTTATCTAATCCAAGTACCTCATTTGGCTCTGACTGTCGAGCTGCAATCTATTATACAGTATTTCAAAGTTGAGGTAAAGAATTATACCATCTATAATCATGATACTTGTGTAATTATTTGTATTAACTGTTATCACGAGTCATCTTTTAGACTTTTTCTTGAAAAATCGCATTCTGTTTTTAAATAAGCAAAACCGCGATTCATCAGGTTTCAAAACTATTCTCAAGGACCATGGATTGTCACGCGGTGTTTTTCCTCGATACATTAGCAATAGATTACATATCATTTTTTATATAGCTAGTGTAGTTTGTGAATACAAGAATTTATTGATAGAGTACTTAAAGAAGTCTTGTAACACTCAAACATCACTTAGAGTATCTGTTTTACATTAATTAATTCTTATTTACTTGCAAGCTTGGTCTTTGGGTAAAAGTTCTGACTGGCCCATGGATGGTAACTTTCTACTCAGAAAAAAAAAAGCGAAATAATTTTGATATGGTTAAATTATTATTTTTTAAAGGATACTTTATCAGGCCTCCCACTCCTAAAGCAGGGTACAATTTTATGATTTTGAGACAATTTTTACAAGATTTTTATGACTTTCAAAGACAAATTATAGTAAAATTTAGTATATTTTAGGAGAATCTAAAATTATCAATGAGTTTTCGGATTTTATTTTTTAAGTTTAGGTTTGAGAATTATCAACCCTTCAATTTCAATTTTTATTAATATATTTTTAACCTATAATAGCCTTAGAAATTGTTTACCTTTATTTAAAGTAGACAACAAACAAAACACAATTTAATCAAAAAACTCAAGAATTTAATAATGATAACTCATACATGTAAAATGTCTGCAAATAAAATGTTATACCTGAAACACTAAATAAAGTTTTATTACGTGAAGGAATAACAGAAACAAAATAAAAAATGTTTCAAAATATAAATTTTTCATTTTATAAAGTTATATCATTCTACTGATGTTTTATTCAAAATAAAAAAAATTCTTTCTGTTAGAGTTTTTTTCAACACAATTCTAAATTGACTAAACTAACAGCTCTTTACTTCTTTTTTCTAATACTTCTTGCTCATCAACAAGCTCTTGTCTTCTTTTCATCCCTGTTTCAATTTTCACTAAGCTCGCTGCAATTCATTACTTGTGCTGTGTTTTTGAAGCAAACACTTCTTCAAATCACTATTTTCTTCAAAAACTAAGTTGTCAGCAACTGATAGATCATCTTTTATCTGCAAAAAAAGAAACAAATTTTGACTTCATGCATTAATAAAAAAAATAAAAAATGACTGCTAATTACATCAGTAAAACAATTTTTGGATGGATGCAAGAATAGCTTGCTTTTCATTTTCCAAAAAAAAAAATTTTCTCAGATTCTTTAGTTTTTTAAGTTTTTCTCTTTTTCTTTCAACCTGCGTTTAGCTTCCAGGTCAGCTTTGTAACTTGAGTGAGCTAATTTAACTGATTGTATAAAAGTCTTCGTTATGGGAATATCGAGTATGAATCCAAAACTCAATATAGTATCTTTTACAAACCTCAAGCCTCAATTGTATCCAGATCAAGTAAAGTACCACGTAATTAAATAATGTTTATTAATTGAAAATCCATTCTTTGGGGCACTATTTCCATGCAAAAGTGAAGAAACAATTTTGTAAAAGGATGTAATATCAGGAAATTTATGTGAACCACTATCATTTAAAATTTTGGTCTCAAACGATTTAAGCAATGTATACTACAAAACTACATAATAATGTATACTACAAAATACTGCAAAATGAATAATGTATACTACTAAACTAGATAATAATTTTGAAACAACAGGAAGACCGGCGAGCTGAAAGGCTTTTTCCCAGTATGAAATTCTGTGAGCAATTCCATTTGGTAAACGCACCATTCATTTCGTACATTATCACAAACCTCTTCCTTTATTAAAAGTTATGGAAAAGTTTATATAAGACTATTTCCAATGATTTACATAGTGAAATTTAAGACAGCCCCTTGAGACTCATTACTTCCCTTTTTTGAAGGATCAAGAAAGATTGCATTCTTTAAAATAACCAATTTTCGGCGGACATGTAAGCGGTGCACCCCCTCTCTCTCCCTCCGGCTTTAAACTCGGTAATTACCGACAATTTACGAGAGCGATTTATTTTGAAATCTATTGGTTAATAGAAACTAAAATGCTTGGTGAAAAATGGTTTCCGAATTTCGAAATTCCAAAATCACGTTTTTTATTTCACTTTTTGTTAACTTCTCAACGCTTTGAAGATGTCTCCTCTTACACATTATATTGAACTAATAAATGAAGAAATTTATTGAGATTTCTCTAGCACAACAGATTAATGGATATTCAGAAATTTTGTGAATGCGGACATGCTATGAATGTTCAAAAGTATAATTGCTGTCAGGTAAATTTTTTAAATATTAAATCATTATGCTTAAATTGTAAAAAACAAATAATAATGCGTTCAAGTTTAGTTAAATTTTATTTAAATTATTGTTATATTTCTTGACACATCCAAAGAAAAGTTCGATTTTAGTAAAGCTTTTATTTTCAATTCAAGAATACCAGTCTAGATAATATCACAAACTTAATATTTATAGTACAATAGAAAGTTCGTAGAAAGATACAGAATATTCTGGAAAGTTATTATATATCTCGAGGGTTCTATGGAAGATTCTCGAATGTTCTGTTGTATCTAGAAAGTTCTAGAATGGACCATAACATCTCCTCGCCAGCTTGGGTTTACGGAGAGCAAGCGTTTTGAGTAATCTTTGATTTGCATCTACTAGATCGTCTTTTGATTTGCTTTTTATCTGGACCAGTAGGTTCACATGATAATAAAGCAGGTGGCACTATTATCGATTCTTCTATTTATTTGGAGTCATAGCGATGCCTAAGTTGTTCAATATGACGATGCTAGACTAGACCATCAGGCTCTGTCTTCTCTATGACAGATCGAGGACTGCATACTTTAGTGACAATAGCCGTAATTCATTTTGAGTAGTAATCATTAGAGCTAAAGTATCTGGCATAAACCTAGTCTCCAACTGAAAAATTTACAATTTTGGAAAAGTCCATAGATTGCTTTGATTGTTGTAAATGAACAGGGGATGGCAAAAGCAGAACGATATGCGCCCGAATTTGTCTGCCATTGAGTAATTCACTAGGGGACGATCCACTTGCTAAAGGAGTTCGGCGGTAGACTATGAGAAATTTTTGAAGAGCATTCCTAGGAGGTAGGTTTGATTTCTTCATGGCTTTTTTGAAAGTTTGAACTAGTCGTTCGACAGTACCATTTTCTGCGGGGTGATATGGAGCACCTTTGAGCAGGACGATACCTCGACTATTACACCATCCTAGAAATTCCTGCGAAATGAATGAGGAATATTTATGTACCAGTAATGTTTACTGAGAGCCAGTATGTTTACCAGTATGTTTACTGAGAGCCAGTCGTTTCTGAGAAATTTGACCCAAACGAATTTGAATATATGCGTCAGCCAGGTTAACTTTTGTGTATCCATAACCGCCACGCAGTTTACGCAACAGGTCTTCTGGCAACGGCATTGGGTAGCGATGAGGTTCTAGCTGAGTATTAATGGAGACTGAACAGCCGCCACAAATTCGAATCTTTCATCTTGTTTGTCCCGGAAGCGCGTTCTTTTTAATACGAACCACAGGTGCACTTACGTCGTTGAATTAAGTACGTTTCCAAACACCATGCTTCGCAAGCGTCAACCAGATCTTTTTGAATAGCGAAAGTTACAGGTCTTGGACGGCAGAAGATAGTCATGTAGTCAGGCTTGAATTTTATTTTAATTTCAAAATCTTTCAAACAACTCAATTCTGGTTTGAACAGGTCTTGAAACTCAGAACATAAGACTCTGCACCTTTGTTGAAGATCTGTGTCAGGTTTGAGATGCTCAAGGACCTTAGCAACAATACTCTTGGATGGTTTCTTAATCTTATCATCAACTGAAAGATCAAGTAGTTGAATGTCCGATCGGCCAATAAGATTTAGTCCAGGAACAGAAGTTACGGAGAATCATATCTTGCAACAGGTTGTTGGAGCTTTAATTGATAATTTAACTTTCCCTAGAATCGGAAGTTGATGTTTGCTTGCTGACTCGAACTGTAAATCTGATGATTCAAGTAGTGGTTTACCCAAACTTTGCATAAAGTACGGGTGATGAAATTGGTAGGAGCTCCATTATCGAGTTCGAATCTTATCGAATGCCTATTGATTTGGAGATTTTGTGTAATTTCATCATCAACATTGATTTGGTTGACTTGGCGAAGTGCTTTAGTCTGTCCATAAATAAATATAGGCTTAACCGTCTTTCGGAATTCGGCTTTTTTCTTGAAACAAACTGCTTCAATGTGTCTATTTTTACCACAATAATTACATTCAGCATCCTTGAAACGGTAATTTTTGCGTTCATGGGTCGTTTGCCACAACTTCTACAAGCGGTTGACTTAGTCTGAGACTCGTTTTGTCGAGCAGTTGAGGATTTGAATCCCGATTGATGTTGCCCTAACTTATTGATTGGGAGAGAAATTGGAAACTTTGATGGACCAACGGCAGTTTCCTTAGCGGCCTCCTCGGTTTCGGTTGCTATTTCTACGGCCTTGGCGAAAGTTACATCTTCGTTTTTGCACTTGAAAAGAGCTTTGAGCACTGCTTCATTTTTAATAGAGCTTAAAAAATGTGTTCGAAGACCTTCATCCAGTGGATTTGTGATGTTAACTAAGTCGTATGTTGCAACCAATTGTCGAATTTGAGCAACCAGTTGTAGAATAGATTCAACTTGATTTCGACCAATGCTTGACCAAAATTTGAATCTTTCACGAACAAGGAATTTGGTTGGATTGTACTGTTCTTTCATGAACTGAGCAATTTGATCATACGAAAGATGGTTGACTGTCAAAGGAATCTCTTGTTGGCTTGCAAGATTGCATAACTGTTTGTAGATGACTGAGGTTTGACAACTGAGAAAATAAGCAGCTTTTTTATTTCTTGTTATACCCCGAGCTTTAGCGAATGTTTCGAATCTTTCCTGATAGTCAACCCATAATTCCGCTGTTGAATCAAAAGCAGCAAAATCTTGAGTGACCTTTGATTAATTGGCTTCAAGCAGTTTGACAATGGCGTCTTGTTGCTCTTTGATTTGTCGCTATTGTTCGGCTAGTTGTCGTTGACTAGCTTCTTTCAGCTTCTGCATTTCTGCCAATATCGCTACCAGAGTAGCACTGTGTTTTTCTTCCATGAGTAGTTTTTAGAAAATAGAGAGATCTTCGTCGCCAAAATTCTGTTATATTTCTTGACAGATCTAAGAAAAGTTCGATGTTAGTTAAGCTTTTATTTTTAATTCAAGAATGCTAATCCAAATAATATCACAAATTTAATATTTAAAGTGCAATAGAAAGCTCCTAGAAAGATACAGAGTATTCTGGAAAGTTATTATATATCTAGAGAATTCTATGGAAGATTCTCGAATGTTCTGTTGTATCTAGAAAGTTCTAGAATAGACCATAACAGTTATAATGATCTTTAGTTAAGCTGTGTTAATGTTTATATTAGCTTGTATTATGTTTATATTAGTTTATACTATTCTTTGTTATTATTATTGAGCTTTATTAATCTTTATCTTAAATTAAGGTTAATGCTAAAATAATATTTAAGCTTTGTTTAATTACCTAGATATTTTAAATAAAGAATAAACAAAGCTTATATAGTAATTATCCCTTGTTTATCTTTATTTAGGCTTGAGTAATATTTTATTAGCTTTGTTACTCCTTTTTTGAGCTTGAGTAATGTTTATATTAGCTTTGCTAATCCTTATTTAATCTTTGGGAATGTTTACTATCACAATAACATTAATAAACTTTCGTCAAGCTTAGTTTTGATTTTTTTTTGTGTGCTTATTTACAGAGAAAACAAGCTTCTTTAAGCTTTCAGTTTTTATTGTTTGTAGTCAATATCAGAATAAGATTTATCAAATTTACTTTTCATTTAAGACAAATATATTTGGAGGTGTGGTATATGCAATAAGACAAAGACAATTAGTGGTGGGTTTTTCAAATTTGTTTATCACTAGACATTAGTAGTATTCTTCAACTTATGTTTTTATGGGTTGCGGAAGTGCCTGTCACAACAGCCAGTGATATAGTTTGTTTTCGCAAAAATCCATCAAATAGTGGTATCGGTACTTTAGAGATATATATTCTTTTAAATTAATTGATGTTCCTAATAGAAATCAGTCAGGTGGCCCTGGCCATGTTATTAAAATTGATGAATCGTTAATGTTTAAAAGGAATAATAATGGACGGCATGTCGTCGAACAACACTGGTTATTTGGAGCATATGATCTAATGACTAAAAAGGGATATTTAACACGTGTGGAGGATATATCTGCTGCAACATTGGTTCCAATAATTCAAAAATGGGTGGCTGATGGGTCTACAATTCATTCAGATCAATGGGCTGCCAACAATAACTTTGATAACATAGGTTTTAACCATCTAACAGTAAATCACACAATCAACTTTGTTGATCCTGTACGCAAGCAACATCAAACCATGTCGAGGTTTTTTGGATTCGAATAAAGCGAAGATTAAAATTTGTTTGCGGGTCACAAAGTGATTTGAAGCGGATTCGAGTTGATGAAGCAATATACAGAGAGTATTTCGCTTTTAAACTCAAAACCTTAGGCAAAACGTTACAATTTTTATACAACATATACATGACAAGTATCCTTTCTAATAAAATAAGTTTTGTTTTATTTACTGAAATTATTTTATTGGAGAGGGTACCTGTTTGTAGGTTTGTATACTATCTTTAATATAGATATGTTATTTTTAAATAAATAATACTTAAGCAGAATTAATAACTTAGATAGATGTTATATATATATATATATATATATATATATATATATATATATATATATATGTATATGCATATATATATATATATATATATATTTATTTTAAAAACATTTTATTTAATAGTAAATTGACGGGTTGCTTTGTTTACATTTTAAAGCACATGCGCAAAAAACGTTGTAAAGTTTTATTGCAAATCCTGCGTACTGCAAAACATTAAATGAAGTTTACACTAAGTAAAAGTAAATAAAATGACTGCTTTTTCTATAAATGTAAAAACAATACTACTAAATCATAATCTTAATAATCATGATATATATCAATATTGTCTAACTTTACATTACCAGCTATTAATGTAATTTGATATCTAAAAAGTAAAATCCAACCATATTTAACTTGAACATAAAACTATTTTAATTAAATCAACTTAAATTTATTAATTTTTTTAAATTTTAGTTAAATTAACTTATATGTGACTTAAATATTATATAAATACTGCAATTATGACGACAAGTAAAGTCCTGTAAAAAATACTTAAATTTTAAGTATTTTCTACAAGACCATAATTGTCGTCATAATCGTTGATCCAATATTTCAACCCTATATATAAAAAACCGAGTAACTTGTGTAACTTTTAGTTTAATATGAATTCAAATTAACTTAAAAATTAAAAGCTTTTAAATCTTAAAGTTTTTAAACTTTAAAAATATGTAAAATCTGGTTTCAGCTTCTGTCACTTAAGAAAATGATACCGTGCTTTTAATGATGAAACTGTTTTCTTGAAGTGTTTTATAAAATCATCTAGGAAAATAAATGTAAACAAAATAATAAATTTAAATCAAGAAAATTTAGGAATGAACTTCTGTTACTGTTTTCATTAAATGTCAAATTATATAATAAAAATTAATACTAAAAAAAGGCACCTTTTAGACAATAAAAACTAAAAAAAGTTTACTGAAGAAATTTTAATGAAAGAAGAAGAGAAAATAGTACTAACAAAGTCAGCTATTAAATTAACCCCCACTTTAATGTCATTAAAGTTAAAGTAGATAAAATTATGTAAATTCAAAAAATTAAGAATCTTGAACAATATGTTATAAAAACATAAACTAAATTAATATATAATCATATATAATACTAATAAATATCAATAAGCATTGTCTAACTATACATTACCAGCTACTAATGCAATTTGGTATTTAAATTAGTAAACCATATTTAAGTATTTTTTACAAGACTATAACTGTCGTCATAATAGTTGTTCCAATATTTCCAATATTATAGGGTTGAAATATTGGAACAACTAATATGATGATATTTATATAGTCTTCTAAAAATAGTACATATAAAAAAATAGATGTATTTTAGATTTAGTACATGTAAAAAAACCAAGACATTTTAACTTGATTAATTTTTAGTTTAATATGAATTAATAAAATTAACTTAAATTTCATGTAAGCTATGCATATTAATGTGTTTCTAAAAAATGCTTGTCTTGTATGCTCTTTTTAATTCCTGAAATATAATAAAACTTTACATAGCTTATACTTATGTAAACTGCTTATGTAATATTCACATTGCTCTCTCTCTTTCTATTTATATATATATATATATATATATATATATATATATATATATATATATATATATATATATATATATATATATATATATATATATATATATATATATATGTATGTATATATATATATATATATATATATATATATATATATTTTTTTTAATTTTATTACATTTTTGTATGTCTAATTTTTTAACATAGTTGATTAAAATACACCAGAACAAAATTCAAGAAAAAACTAAGCTCTTAACAAGCTAAACGAGTTAAATACATTTTTACAGAAAAATTAAATTTAAGCAACAACCAAAAGAAGGTCAAAGTATGAAAGTAATAAATAAGGTCAAAGTAAGAAAGTAATAATAACAATAAAGAAATTTTTTTTATAATTTGTACAATTAGAAATTCTCAAAATTTATTTTTAAAAAATAAACCACTCAATGTTACAATTAAAAGTTTTAGCCTAAACACAAATTAAAACTTTAAAAATAACTGGTTAGCATATTTATTTGTTTACTAATACAAAAAAGGCATTTACTTATTGATTTAGATCAGTAATATGGTTGCAACATTAACTTTTAAAAAAACTTAAACTTTTTTGAAGTACATTTTATGGTTGAAAAAAAGATGGCAGCTAAATTTTCGGAGGATCTATTATTACAAGAAAGTAAAACTAAGAACAACAACAATGCAAATCAAGCAGAGACTATTAGTTATCTAAATGATTTTGAAAGCTTTTTACTAGATTTCGCCAAACCACAAGTAAACTTGATAATGGAACACTCAAAAATCTTTATGAATGCCATAAACAACATCCATAAAAGAAAAAAAAGAGCAGATACGGAAAGTATTTACGGAGAAGTATTGAAACATTTTGGAAATCGGCTTGAAAAATTACATGTAAGTGAGTTTCTTAATTTACTTGTATCAAAAAACCTTATAAGTTGCTTAATAAAAAATGGTAAGGAGTCGTATAAAGTACTTATAGTTCCTGAAACAAAATTAGGACCTGATCTTTGTATAATTACTTACAAAAAAGTTAAAACCTTAGAATCTGAAATTAAAATTTTGAATTACGAATTAAAAAACTAAAAAAGCAGTGAAATTAGTCCTTCAATTTTAAAAGATGAAAATTTATTTCTAAAAGAGGAGTTTATCGGAGTTGAGGAAAATTATTGCCGTTTTAGTCGATAAGCTAGAAGTCAAATCAACCGTGACTGATTTAAAATCAACTCAAAACTTAAACTTTTTGATTTTATTAGCCCATTAAACCAAAACTCAATTAATTCACCAAAAGCTGAAACCATTAATGCCTTCCGGCAACAAAAATGTAGTATTAAAATTATTGATAATAAAAGTAAAGAGATTAAAGGCCGTTTAAATAATGACTTAGCAGATGTTCGCCGTCAAATAAACATTAAATATTTAAATTTTAAAAATTATAATACTCCTGAACTAGCTGTATCCTCAAACTCAAACAATAATAAAACAATGCGTAATTCAATAAATAATTTTGAAAATGTAACAAATCAACTCGTCTCAGTCAGAAAAAATTATCAGTCAGACTTTTTAAAGTATAAAAATCTTTCATCAAATGGTGTTGTTTCGACTTCAAGTTCCCTCAGAACAAAAGCGGTTGGAAATGTAAAAAATACAAAAAATCAAATAAAAAAAGTAAACAATGACACTAAAATAATCAATCCTCGTAATAACCAAACAGATGAATATAAATGGCCAGTAGGAACAACGCTAATATGTAGAGACTCTATTTTGATGGGGATTAACGAAAAAAAAATGCATAAGCTTGGAAAAGTAAAAGTAAGAGTATTTAGTGGTGCTACCATTGAAGATATGCATTATAACCTAGTTCCACTTTTGAAAAAAGAACCTTCAAATATTATCCTGCATGTTGGAACAAATAATTGTACAAATGATTCGTCTGAATCTGCTTTGGCAAAATTAAAAAATCTTGTTTCCTTCATTTCAAAATCTAACCCTTCATGTTCAATAATTTTATCTACACCAATTCGTCGTTTCGATAATGCTAAAGCTCAATTAACGTCGCTATACTTAGCCGAAAAATTAAAACTAAATAAATTTAATATTATTGATAACTCTAATTTGTCTAATGAACACCTTGGGCTACGTGGTCTTCACCTAAACACACGAGGATCAAGTAGACTTGCCGTGAACTTTATTGCATATCTAAAGTCTATTTGATAGACATTCCCCTATAGATTCTTATCACCAATCTACCTTACCAAGTACTATTGAAGAAATTAGTCTAAATTCTGATTTGGATAATCTAAGGGCCAAATATCCCAAAAATATCAGTTTAGCATTTTTAAATATTAATTCAATTCGTAATAAATTTTCAGATATTGTTACCTATATAAATAAAACTGTTGATATACTTATATTAGGTAAAACCAAGTTAGATGACTCCTTTCCAATAAATCAATTTTTATATCCAGGTTATAAAACGCCTTATCGGCTTGATATCTCTCAACATAGTGGAGGTCTTCTTGTATACATAAATGGAAATATCATTTCTAAAAGATTAGCTAAAAAGGATTTCCCCAGAGACATTCAAATTATCACTTTTGAAATTAAATCAAAAATGCGGAAATAACTCATAATAGCTACTTATAAACCCCCAAATCAGAATTGTGACTATTTCCTCAATCACCTTAAAGGAGTGCTTAACTTTTATTTGCAATCATATCTTGATTTTATACTAATAGGAAACTTTAATATACAACCTTCAGAAAAAAAAAATGAAGGAGTTCCTTCAACTTTATCAATGTAGTAATTTATTTAAACAACCGACTTGTTTTAAATCGGTCAATAACCCTTCCTGTATAGACCTCATCCTTAGTTGGAAGCTGAGTTTCCAACATTCAAATACCTTTGGTACGGGTGTGAGTGATCATCACCATTTAATATACACCATGCTAAGATCCATATTTTGTAAGTTACCTCCTAAAAAACTTATATATAGATCGTTCAAAAATTTCTCAAGTGAGATTCTTGCAAAAATACTCCGTTTAAACTTAAAATCTTGTTATGATATTAGTACTTTTAATGAGATATTCAGCAACTTGCTTAATATTCATGCACCTCTTAAATCAAAAATCCTAAGAGGTAACAATAAACCCTTTATAACTAAAGACTTACGAAAAGCAATTATGCTCCGCTCTTCATTATATAAAAAAATTTTAGTTGATAAATCAGATTTTTCAGCTCTAATGTACAAAATACAAAGGAATTTGGTGGTTAAGCTTAACCGAAAAAATAAGAAGTACTTTGAGCAAATCAATACACTTTCGACTTTAAATACATCTCTCTGGAATCTAACTAAGCCTTTCTTTTCGGACAAATCTACAAATTCTAACGAGTGTATCACTTTGACTGAAAATGGTAACATTATCTCAGACAGTTCTTTGTTGACTAATATTTTTAATAAACATTTCATAAATGTTGCATTGCCATCAAGTATGGCCGACCATATTAAGTGGTCTTTTTCAACTTGCACTTCAGACCCAGTTGAGTCAGCAATAAAAAAGTATGTTGACCATCCTAGTATAAGAAACATTAAAAATAAATTCAAAATGAATACACATAATTTCAAGTTTCATTGTATTACTCCTGATGATATTACAAAAATTATAGGGTCTATGAATGAAAAAAAAAAACAAGTAATGAAATACCAACTTTTATGTTAAAATCTTACTTAATATACTCTAGGGTTAGTCTTACAGATTGTATCAATAATAGCATCTTAGATGGACATTCCCGTCATTTCTAAAAATAGCGGATGTTTTACCGTGTCTTAAAAAAAATGACCCAACAGATAACTATCGCCCTATAAGTATCCTACCTGCTCTCTCCAAAGTTTTTGAAATGATCATTTATGAACAGATTTTGTTATTTATAGAGCCAAACTTTGACAAACTTTTGTGTGGTTTTCGTAGAGGTTATAGTACTCAGCATACAGTTATTTTTTTACTTAATAAGTGGCATGAATGCATTAACAATGGAGGTATTGCTGGAACATTATTAATGGATCTATCTAAAGCGTATGATTTCATTTCGCATGACCTACTTATTGATAAATTAGTGGCGTATGGTTTCTCTAAAGAAAGTCTTAAATTTCTTATATCGTATATTAGTGGTCGTAAAAAAAGGGTAAGGATAGGACCTTCTGTTTCTAATTGGGTTGATATTTTGTCGGGAGTGCCTCAAGGTTCCATTCTTGGCCCTATCCTCTTTAATAACTTTATAAATGATATTTTCTTCTTTATTAAAGATACTGAATTGTGCAACTTTGCAGATGATAATACGCTGTATGCCTGTGATTACAGCTTAGAAAAGGTTATTTTTCGATTGCAAAAAGAAGCAACTAATACCATTGCCTGGTTTAAGTTTAACTCGATGGTTGCCAACCCTGATAAATTCCAATTACTTTTGGTTGGTTTAAAAAGCACAAAAAATCAATACTTAAAAATAGGTAATATAACTGTTTTTGCCTCTGATAGGGTGAAACTACTTGGTGTTACAATTGATAAGAATCTAAAATTTGGAGAACACATTAAATACTTATGCAGTAAAGCTAATGGTAAATGTTTTGCTCTTTCACGCATAAGAAGTTTTTTATCCCGTAATAAAGCTACATTATTGTTTAACGCCTTCGTAATGTCAAATTTTTCTTATTGTCCCCTAATATGGATGTTTTGTTCTAAATACTATGACAACCTTATAAATAAAATTCATAAAAAAGCTCTTTGTATTGTCCATAAAAGGTTTGACTTATCTCTTGATGAATTGTTAAGTTTTAATAACAGTCCGAGGATCCAATTAAGAAATTTGCGCTTTCTTATGATAGGAGTTTTTAAATCAATTAATTGTCTAAATCCACAATTAATGAAGGATTTATTCAATACAAAAAACCTTCCTTTTAAACTTCGTTGTAGCAAAAAAATGATTCTACCTTCAAATGGCTCCAAATATAAGGATACATGTTGTACTATATTTAGGGCCATCTCGTTATGGAACACTCTAGATAACAAGACCATGTCCTCTAAAAGTTCTGAGGTGTTCAAAAAACATATTAAAAATTGGTATGCAAAAAATTGTTATTGTAAAATCTGTCGTTTTTAATTACTATTTTCATTTATCCTGACATTATAATACAATATTTACTCATTTTTCTGTAATGAAACGGTTGTAATTTGAATTTGAATTTGAATATTTTTAATGTTATTTGTAACTTATATTATAATTTTGTAAATTGTAGTTTGTTTTTTGTTTTTAAATACTTTTTAAAAGATTAATCGAAAATTGACTATATATATGTGGACATATATATAGTCAATTTATTTTTTATTTTATTTTATTTTTTTTTGATTTATTTATTTGTTTTTAACGATTTTCATGTGAGTGTGTATTGTCTATAATTGTCAAATGTGTTGATTTTGAATGAAGTATGGACTGCCATATATACAGTTGAAGGATGGTTTTTACTGCCAACTGTAGTTGCGTTGCAGGGTAAAAAAGATAAATAATTGACATAACTTATTTTTATAAGAACAATTGTACTTTTATAAAAATTATTTAGTTTTCAAACCAACATTTTTACAAGTATACAACAACTTTTATCTTGCAGATAAGAAAAAAAAATTAATAAAAAAGTAAATGGATTAACTGTGAGTATAACCTTTTTTAATTTTATTATTTTGTATTCGGGCTCGGATCTGTTTGCAATCACGTAGCAGCTCTTATATTTAAACTCCAAGCATGTTGTGAACTAAAGTTGAATAAAATATCTTGTACTAGCAAATTATGTGAATGGAAAAAGTCTCGTACTAATGTTGAAGCAGTTGTAAATTTTCATTGACCTGTACCAAAAAATAATATGCCATCTCTTGCAAAAAAAATAGATTTAAAATTACAAGGATTTACCTCTAATGATTTCAGTACAGAAAAAAGAAAAGAGTTGTTTCAAAATTTACACATACTAGCACCAAAAGCTGTTGATTTAAAAAGTGCTAGTTGGTGGTTTGATGGAGGAAGGAACTGTAGTGATACAGATACTGCAGATGAAAACGAGCTTAACTCAACTCCTGAACCAATCACTGCTCTTTTTGAGCCGTCGCTTATTAATGAAAGTCAAAATGAAATTGAAAAGAAAATCAAAAGTTTTATTTGATATATATATATATATATATACATATATATATATATATATATATATAATATATATATATATATATATATATATATATATATACATATATATATATGTGTGTGTGTATATATATATGTATATATATATATATATATATATATATATATATATATATATATATATATATATATATATATCTATATATATATATATATATATATATATATATATATATATATATATATATATATAATATATATATATATATATATATATATAAATATATATATATATATATATATATATATATATATATATGAAATCATGTTAACAAAGTCAATTTAATAAATTAGAAAATTTGACAAAAACTCAAAGCAAAAATGCTGCTTGGAAAATTCACAGGGCTGGACGTATTACTGCATCCATTTCTAGAATGGCATACAATTTAGATATTATTAACCCTCGCAAGCCTTTATAAATAAAATAATGCAGTATTCTGACAACTTTTCCACTATTTAAACTGATTATAGTTTAAAACTGGAGAGCGTTGCAAAAAGTGAAGTTTATAATTCATTGTTTCAACAACATATAAATCTTTGCATTACTTATTTGGGTTTGTACAATGATGCTGATTATCCTTGGTTAGGTGCATGTCCTGATGGAATCGTAAAATATGATTGTCATGGGGTGAGTATTCTTGAAATAAAATACCCTTATAAATTTAGAAACACCTTGGAATTGTGGAATGATGACAAAAAAGGTCCACCTAATAAATATGGTGTATTGAAAGCTAATCACCAGTATACAGTGTGCAACACTAAATAGTATACACCAGTATACAACACCAAATACCAGTATACAACACTAAATGATGGTAACAAAAATTAAACATGGTCTATTTTTTGTTTGCAGTAATGGAAAAATGACAAATAATAAACTCTGTATCACAGTTAAAAAAGACAAAAAAATCGTTTATAGGCTTAGAGCAAAACTAAAAGCTGTTTTTGAGGAGATTATATTGCCAGAAAATGTAACAAGAAAATTGGATCCAAAAAATAAAAATCTACTTCAGCTATTATACCAATGTAAACGTCCACACTCTTATACTATGATTGAGTGTAGCAGTCTCCATTGTCCAGTAAAATGGTATCATTAAAAGTGTGCTAAAATTACAAGAGCTCCCTCGTCAAATATAAAAAATGGTATTGGTCAATATGCATTTAGAATAATAGACGATTAATGAGCTTTTATTTAACATTGCCTTGATTATTGAATTTGTTTACTTTTCTTTTGAAAAAATTGAAAATATAATTTATGATTTGTTGCAAAGCATTTGTTTTAAATAAAAAAGTTGAAATTGATAAAATCATAAATCTTTTAAAAAATAATGTTGCACATTATCTTTTTAGACTCATAAAAAAATGTATGCGTTTCCCCAGATGACTTATGAAAACAAGTCTTAAGAAAAATCAATTTATATAAAAAAGATATTATAATATAAATACTTTCATATTTTAATAACAGTTAAAGTCAGAATTTAGACTCTCTCTTTTTCTCTCTCTCTCTCTCTCTCTCTCTTTATATATATATATATATATATATATATATATATATATATATATATATATATATATATATATATATATATATATATATATATGTATGTATGTATGTATGTATGTATGTATATGTATATGTATATGTATATATATATATATATATATATATGTATGTATATATATATATATACATATATACATATATTATATATATAATATATATATATATATATATATATATATATATACATATATACATATATATATATATATATATATATATATATATACATATATATACATATATATATATATATATATATATATATATATATATATATATATTATATATATATATATATATATATATATATATATATATATATACAGTGCTCGAAGTGGGAAAGAAAAGGTAGCGGGATGGTTTTTAATATTTTCTAATCACTATCCCACCTATTCTAAAATTATAGATTTCGTATTTTGTGTAGATTAAGTAAAGGAATTATAAATCTCTAGAGTATCCCTATAGTAAAAATCCTATATTAAAAAAACAACTTGAGGTCCGTTATACTCTTAAGAGACTGTCACCGTAAAATATTGAGTTGAGTTTCATATCAAACGTCATTAAGCAATCAAAAAACAATGGAATATTTAATCATTTTATTTTTAAACAAGTCTTATTTTTTAGTATTTACTAATAAATAAATAATTGAAAAAAATTCGGTCAGAATATCTTCCAAAATGTTTCACTTTCATTTATACACTTAAATGCCGGCGCTTCACAATTCCTAAAATTAGCATTGCGATGTCCTTTCCCAAACCACTTAATGATATAATCCTTTGGATCGAAATGCGTAATTGGTGGACCTACTAATGAAATGAACATTAAATTTGACAGTTTTTTTATTAATAAAGAGTTTCGCAAGGAAGATAAGATAACCGTAAAATCTTGATTATAATACGCACTTTTTTTCACATTTTATTCCAAAAAAATGTGGGTGAGTATTATACTCGAGATCAAAAAAATAGTTGTTTTTAAACACTGAACAAACGTATAGCACAGCTGCTTACATCGTTACTCCGTAATTCACCCGCATGTTTAAAGAAATATTATAATACGCACTTTATTATTATAATATTATTATAATAATTATATAGCACAGCTGCTTACATCCTTACTCCGTAATTCACCCGCATGTTTAGAGAAATATTAAAATAAGGCACTTTATTATTATAATACGCACTTTTTTTTCACAATTTATTCCGAAAAAATGTGGGTGCGTATTATACTCGAGATCAAAAAAATAGTTGTTTTTAAACACTGAACAAATGTATAGCACAGCTGCTCACATCTTTACTCCGAAATTCATCCGCATGTTTAAAGAAAGTTTACCAAACCGAACTCACTGTACGTATCGCACACGCGTTCATCTAATAAGCGATAGTTGTCGCAAGTATAAAAATTTATTATTTTATTTCATTTATTTCCGTAAAAATGTCTTCAAGACGGTCCTATAAAGCAGCAGAAAAATTATCAATAGTTAAATATGCTGAGTCTTACGGAAATCGAAAAGCAAGTCGCCACTTTTCCATAAACAAAGCAAATGTTTGATTGTGGCGAAAAAACAAAGAAGCTCTACAAATTATGCCCAGGAATAAAAGGGCGAATCGGGGATTACGACCTAGTTTTCCAGAACTGGAAAAGTCTGTAATGGAGTGGGTAGTAGATAAGAGACAGGAAGGTATCGGAGTTTCGTGCATTGAAATCAGACTGAAAGCTCTTCTAGAGCCGTCCATAAAGGACGGCATTTTTTGACCCCCTCCCCCCCTTTGTCACTGATTGTCCTTTTTTCCTATACCCCCCCCCCCCTTAAAATGTACTTAATAAAATTGAGCACCCCCCCCCCCCACAACCTCTATAAAAATCATTCCGAATCTGATTAGGTATTTCCACGTATGTTTTTGTTCTTTTGCCTTTCTGAAAAAAAAAAAATTATTTAGTATTACTTTAGTCTTATCCAACATATTAAATTTAATCAAAGTGTATCAGTGTATCAACTTGCCTCACTCATCATCTATCTAAGTATTTTTTAAGTGATCGTCAATTGATATGATTGGAAAAGAGCAGTCCGGTTCGTCTGAAACAGTTAAATCATTCGGAATATGAAGGTCCTCCGTTTCGATTTTCTTCTCATCGAACCATTCAGCAAAGGCCGCGTTCTCTTCTACTGCAAAACTACGGCTATTAACTCTCTTTTGCGCTTGGCGGCAATGCGAATAGGCCTGACTTGCAAAACAGTAATAGTCATTCGGTTAATAACATTGGAATGATTAAAGTTGACATGCTTTTTGAGCATGACTTGGGAGGCAAAATACAAGTTACAGTGCTTGCAGATTTTCTGAGACAAACTTGATAGCACAGAGGGACAAAACAGGTCGTAAGGAGGAGGTTTGAATGATTTCAATGATCGAGGAACGGTGCTCAGAATATTGGAAGCGATAAGAAAAAATACTGAAGGAAAACGATTCTTGCTGGCGATGTCTGAAATTGATACAGCTTTCGAACCATCATCTGACTGGCTGATTGGATTAGGTGGAGGCAGAAATCGACCAGGAATAACATGGAAGTAAGAGCTTCTTTTCAAAGCGCAACATCTGGGATCTTCACATTTCACAATTTGCGTGAAATATTGACTGGTGCGAACATGAGAGGCAAACCAGTCTTGATCCTTTGATAAGAGATGATGGACGTCGAGCTCCGTCTTTTTGTCTGGATCGATATACTCGGCCACCGTTGGAAACTGGTCAATCATCCGACCTGAAAAGACCGAGGCACAGCTCTTTCCAGCAAATTTAAATTTTTTTTTCTCCAAAAGAAGATCCACTGTCCTGCCTTAAATATAAGTCGCAATGCATATAATTACCTCAATAAGCTTTGTATCTATATTGTATTTTGATAAACAGTTGATATTAAAAATGAATTTGAATACCTTTAGAGTCTAGACGAGGTCCATAATGATCGTGAGGTAGGATCAATCCCGCCAACTCTTTACTCAGTGGAGCCATCCTTCTCTCGGCTCGATTGAAAGCACTCCGTCCTGGCGCATTTGTCATGATAAATAAGGCATCCAAATCATTTGTAAGGAAATGATAAGTTGCTGTAAACAAAATAGATATTTAAATTAGAAGAAACATAACTGTATTGATGGATTGCAATAAAAAATTTGAAAAGAAGGCTATACCAGTTTCGATGACTTTAGCGTATCGTGGATTTTCATCTGGTCCACCATCAACACTGAAAACAACCACTGGCTTGACCAACTTGGTCAAAGGATCTTTTGTGATAGAATCAAACTTTGGCAGAGTCAAAAGTCGTTCAAAGTCCAATCCGTGAGCATACGCTGTCGAAGATGAATGCTTTCCAGATCGAATAGCAATATAAGTGGGACCCGAATAGGAAACTGCGTCAGATTTTCCAAGCTCGTCTGGTTTGATTGCAATACCTGCGTAGAGGGACGGAATGAGTTTGTGCTTTGCAGCGATAACCCAATCATGATCAGGAAAAGAAACTCGATATTCCATATGCATCAATATAGGAGCTTGTTTGTTGGCAGCGGTGATTCCAATAGGGATCCGAGCTTTATCGTCTTGACTTATAAAGCACACATCCTTGGGGCCCAAAAAAGAGCAAACTTCTTCTACATTCTTTATAGTTGCTGTACAAAATGGACCATTCACGTGACTTGAATGGAGGTCAGTTTGAGCCCGCATCAACTTAACTGGAACCGTGTGGACGTGTCTCTTTCCTTCAAGCGAATCGCTCCGTTTTGGCAGCAAACGAGTATATAAAGCAGTTCTGCTATAATTGTAACCTCTCTTTTCGAGCTCGGCACCAAGCTGATCCAAAGATTTGAGGCTCTTTAAAAGTAATTAAAGATTAATCAGTTAATAAGTTTAAAGGCTGAAAAGTTATATTGAGACCTAATATAGTACATTAGAATTATTTGCGATAAATATTACCTGCTTTATGACAGTTTTTTTTTCAGCCCTTGATCTTTGTTTTGACTTCATATTGCCAATCAACCTGTTTAAATTGTTTTGGTTTCTTATTCAGCATCGGTCCATAAGCCACTTCTTTATCTGCTCTTCATAGCAACTATTTCTTGATTCAAAACAATAATCTCTGCTTCGATTTTGTCTTGAACATGAGTCTTGGCCTTCTTCGTCTCAATTTGAACTGTGCTCAGGATGTAGTGTCGAGAGGCATCTGACGTGGTATCAACGACATCTATTGGCTCATTAAATTGATCTGAAAAATGCTGGAACTCTAAGGACGAAGAACTGGCATGGGAAGGAACAGATTGCTTGGTTGTTTGGTGGGCCCAAAATGACATTAAAGATCTTTTTTGTTTCAAGACCATTGAGGTATATTTTTGGATCAAAGTCTTTACTTGAACCTCCAAGTCTTGCTTTTCCTTGATCTCATTCCATATTTTATGGACTTTTTTTTGACTATCGGCTTTTTTCTCGAATGTATGAGCATTATTGTAAAATTTTATAAGCGAATTTAGAAGACTATTTCTATCCATCTTTTAATATACAGATAACAATGATCTTTTATAAAATTAAAAAATAACAAAAAATAAACAAAAAATTTCAATAATATTCACAAATAAAAACGTGTCACCCACACACACACACACACACACACAAACATTTAGTCACGAAAAGTATAGAGTTTTCATAATAAATGACAATATTAAAATAAGAAAGTAAATCATGTCAAGCAAACACATATAATCCTTCAAAAATAATAAAATTTAAAAAAATTCTTTTTTCTTTCTTCAAAAACCGAGCAGTTTTTATATTTTATTTTAATTCTTTTTAATTACTTTTCACTCTCGAATGTTTATTTTCTTTTAACTTAGGTTTTTTGTCTTTCCTTTTTCTTATCTTTTTTGTTTTAATTGGTTTTAAGTTTTTGCTTCTTTATTTTTTTCTTTTTCTTTTCTCCATTCTCTTTATTTTTATTTTATTTTATTATCTTTTTATTATCATCCTTTATTTTAATGTTCTTTATAAAATTCGTTACAAAAAACCATCCGCCAATCCGGAAGTTTCTGCACTGACTTTGAATGAATTTCTGTCTTATTAACACAACTACTGTAAAAAGTAAAGATGTGTTTTTTCCCGTCAAATTCCTTTTGGACAATCATTTGTAATATTCCCTTTAGACAATCATTATTAATTGCTACGCAAGCAATTCCCTTTGGACAAATATTTGTAAAACTCTATTTAAAATCACATATGATATTAACACTAAGTTCTTGGGGACGAATTACGCAAAAAGAATTAGCACGAAAAGCCGTAGCGATCAACTAATGATACGTATGATACGAGAAACTACCAAGGGTTGAGCAATATATTATTAATTGTAATATATTCAATATATTTTTTATAAAAAAAATAAAATTTAAATAAATATCAACACTAATTTCTTTTCTATATTACGATAGATAAAAGTATAACATTCCCTTACGTTAACTCCATCAAAACACATGTTTATATAAAAAAAATTATATAAAGTGACGTCCTTTTCTGATAACCCCCTCCCCTTGTCTTTTTTTGTCCTTTTAATCTGGACCCCTTCACCCCCCCTATTTGCATGACGTCCTTTATAGATGGCCCCAGAAGTCAAAAAATCTTGTGCCAACGCAACACAATTCAAAGCTTCGTACGGATGGGCAGTTTGTTTCATGAAACGAAATGGGCTTTCTGTTCGTAGAAGAGCAACCGTCGCGCAGCATATTCCAGACGGTCAAGAAGAAAAACTTCTCGAGTCCCAAAAGTTCGTGATAAAATTGAGAAAGAAACATAATTATGATTTTTCCCAAATTTGAAATGCAGATCAAACATCCCTGACCTTCGATATGCCTTACAACAGGAGCAGTTTGTTTCATGAAACGAAATGGGCTTTCTGTTCGTAGAAGAACAACCGTCGCGCAGCATATTCCAGACGATCAAGAAGAAAAACTTCTCGAGTCCCAAAAGTTCGTGATAAAATTGAGAAAGAAACATAATTATGATTTTTCCCAAATTTGAAATGCAGATCAAACATCCCTGACCTTCGATATGCCTTACAACAGGACTGTAGACCTGAAAGGCAAGAAGACAGTTTCAATTAGAACAACTGGGCATGAGAAGTCTCATTTTACTGTGATGCCGTACATCGTTTTTAAATGAAAGACTCTTCCAAAATTGCAGTTTCCGAAAAGTGTACATATCCGTGTCCATGCATAGGGTTGGATGAATGAAGCACTGACCATTGATTAGTTAAAATGGGTTTGTGGACATCGTCCGTGTGGTGCAAGTAAGTCGCCTTCCATGTTGGTGCTCGATTTATTTAGGTGTCATCGAATGCCTTCTATCCAGAACAAAATGCGCTAAATAAAGTCGGATCTGGTTTTTATTCCAGGTGGAATGACCCGTATTCTTCAACCTTTAGACGTTTCTGTCAACAAGTTGATGTAGGAAGCTCTTCGTCGTAAATGGAATGAATGGTTAAGTGGCAGCAATCACACATATACAGCAGGTGTCCGTATGCGTCAACTAACTCTCTTGGAGGATGCAGAAGTACGTGGAATGAATTAGATCCGTCTAAAATTAAACAATGATTTCTCAAATGTTGCATTTCAAATAAATTGGACGGCAGCGAGGACGACATATTATGGGAGGATGATCAGGTGTCATCAGATGAGGGTAATGATGAAGATATGTATTACGACGGCACTAATAGTTATTACATGGTTGCAAAAACAATAAATGAGCTGTATTCTAGTGAAAGTAATTAAAAATGGTAATTTGACAGTATTTTTTGGCTTTGAATTAAACATTTAAGTTTTTTATCTAATGGTTTTTTTTTCTGTTTGTAAAAAGTTTATTAACGTTAATAAATAATTGCGCAAATTTTAAATAGTCACGGATTTTATAACCTAGGAATTTTTCCGACTTCCAAAAGAATATTTTGTTTCCCAAAGGATTTTTAAGTTAAAAAGTTTTTTTTAGCTACTTTAAATTTTTCCAAAAACCCAAATAATTACTCAGTCATCCAAAACTTCTTTTATGAAACTTCTTAAATGAGAAAAAAGCGCTATTTAAAAATTTTAACAAAAATATTTACAATTATTATGGAGGCGAGAATATGACAGAATTGTGCATCAAAAACATTTTTCTCATTCTCTAAAAGGGGTAATATTTACGTAAACTTAAAAGCAGGGATAAAAAAGCAATGATTTTTAATATTTTTTCACAAAAGCACTAGCTTAAATAATAAAATGGGGACAGTATCACGTAAAATAATATTTGATACATAAAAAAAAACGCGCCCTTGGGATAGGCTGCATTTTAAAATTTAAAATTTTTTAGAAATTTATTTTTTTTAAAAATAATATGCATTAAATTTACTTCAACTGTAAATTATACGCAATATTCAAAAAAATTTTTTTTTTTTTTGGAAAAAGGCTCATTTTTACAATGAATATTTAATTTCTGCGTTAAGTTTTGGTTTGCTGAGTAATTTTTTTGATTTCAAATAATTATTTGGAATTTTAAGAAACTTATTGGATTAAAATTATGTTAACGATTTATTATAGTCGAATTTTAATTTTTCGTAGAAATTTCGCGCAAAATCAAGCATGCGTATTATACACGAGTGCTTATTATAATCAAGATTTTACGGTATATTCATAGTAGAAAAAGAACGCTCACATTCAAGTGTTAAAACAATCAAGGTATTTATCGCAGTTCTCAGAGGCTGAAGATCATTAGGGGTTTTATTACAGTCACCAGTGGAAATGTAATCACGAAACCCTTGGACTGCCGTAATTTCACAAATATTTAAAGTTTTTGCTAATTGTTTAATATCGTTATCTCCAAAGCATGGATCTTGATTTGAAAACCATTGTGGCTTATCAAAAATTTGTAAATTTTTTTTTAAATTATGGTATTTTTCTTTGTTTGGATCATTTTCTTTGTCTTGTAAAGATTTATAGTAAACATTTAGTTGTAAACATTCTGGAATCAAGATTTTCATTTAGTTTACTAAAAAACTCATTTTGATTAATTTTAGAAACTTTTCCGATCTGTAGTTTGACGCCTCAAAATTCAAACTTTTCTGCTGCAAGCTGCGTTAGCGAATAATATTCACCTGAATTATTTCTCATTGATTGAAATATATGGTATTTTAAGGTGATAAGACAATGTGCATCAGGTAAAGAAGTTTGCCTATCTTGTAATTTTTGAGAAAGATGTTCTAGTTCTATTAAAGCATCTAGCATTAGTCCCATGTATGAAATTGTTATCACATAATTTATTTTTAAGACCAGCACATTGGGCTATCTCCTCCATTACGCCTTAAATCCAATGAAGATTCATGAAAGTGTTGATACAATGCTGCATAATTATTCCAAACAGCCATCACAGATCGAACGCTAGACGACACCCATCTAGTGCCTAGAATTCGTCCAATGGAATTAAGTTTTACACTTAAAGCCATAGCAACAGTTTCCAGATCTTTTTTGTTTTTAGGAGATGCACTGTAAATGGAATATAATTTATCAAAAAAGCTTTTCATGTGACAAATTGGTAAGATATCGCGCACAACATCATTTACTGCTAGCTCTAATCGGTGATTGCTACAATGCCATAAAATCAAATTAGGAAACTGATTCAAAAGAAACTGGGCCACGCCTGCATTTTTGCCAAGCATATTAGAAGCACCATCACATGCAAAAGTAATAAAAAATTATTGTTAAAACCAAAATCGTGTAAAGCACATGTAAAAAGTTAGCAATAGACGAGGCTTCTGTATTTGTTAATTCGATAAGATCAAAATAAATACTATTGACAATATTTATTTCTGGAATGTTCACTCTTAAGCAGATTGACAAAGCAGACTTTTAGCTCATCGTGGTAGATTCGTCTATCATAAACCCTACTTTATTATCGTTATGAAGAATATATTTTACAAGCTTAGTGCGCATTTCATTTGAAATGTGATAACTATATCAGCATGCGTGATAAACAATATCAGATGTGATAAACAATATCAGCATGCGTGATCAAATTCTAAAATACGTCCCATGTCTAAACCATTTTTTACCTGTAATAATATTAGTTCTTTCAAATCAGAAAATGGACGATTCCTTTTTGCAATGTGATAAACAGTGCGAAATATGCGGTAGGTAGTTTCGTGCTGATTGATCTGCATTTTCGAACTAAACATCTCTATGGTGTTTTTTTTTGGACTGAGAAATAATTTTACAAGCTTTTTCGTGTGCAATTTATAGTTTATGGCTTGAAAGCTTTTTCCTCATTGATTGTTGTTTTTTTTCTTTTGTTTCGCCATACTCCTTAACGTTGCCAAGCGTCCACTCACTAGCCAATTTTATTCCTTGAGATTTTTCGGCATCTAAATTAATTGCTGACTTCAAACAGAACAACCAAGACCTGTTAATGAAACTGTAAACCAGTCAAATGTTTTTAATTTCTCCTTCCACTGTAAATCAACCAGTAATCTGGAAAAATACCATTACATTAAGGAAAAGATTGGCAAGTTTTAATACTCGAAAAATCTGTCACTTCTTTATTTATTTCAGTGTCATTTTCCAAATTACTTTTAGAACTATCACTGCTTAACTTTCTTTTCCTTCCGCTTGCTAGCCATTTATCCATATTTATAATAAGTAAATATTTTTAAAATCATAACATTTACTGTTGAGTAAATCTACTATGTACTATATTTTATTTCACCAAAAAAAACTTTAATGATACTCTAACGGAAAAAAAAGCCAATGTCGCTTTTTGTTGCTTCGTAACTTTTTATTTAAAATACAAAAGAAAAGACGCAATGTTTTATAATTATCGATTTTGTTTTTGAACTTTCTACCGCAAATTTTGAAATAACAGCTGAGACTTTAGTTCATTTAAATTCGCATAATGCCGCAAACTTTAAAATTGTTTTTTAAAGTTTATTTAGGAGGAAAATTAAATAAAATTTCCATTACCTTATTATGTACCGGGATGGCGAAACACCCCAAAATATGCATTAAAAAAGGAGTGGGATGGTTTTCAAAATTTAAAAAGGTAACGGGATGGCATCCGGCCCCATCCCGCCTCAATTCGAGCACTGTAAATATATATATATATATATATATATATATATATATATATATATATATATATATATATATATATATATATTTGTATATATATATATATGCTTTATGTTGTTTATATATATACATGTTGAATATATATAAATATATATACACTCATTACATATATATATATATATATATATATATATATATATATATATATATATATATATATATATATATATATATATATATAAATATATATATATGTATATATATATATATATATATATATATATATATATATATATGTATATATATATATATATATATATATATATGTATATATATATATATATATATATATATATATATACATCAGTGGCGGATCTAGGTCATTGTCCTAGGTGAACACCGACGCATAAAAAAGATGGTCCTCGTTTTCTTTGATAAAACCATTTAAGAAAACGAGGACCAGCTGGCAGGGTGGGGGGTGTTATGGGTTGGTCGAGATGGTTGGCTGGAGAGGAATTTATAAACGTTTCGTAATAACAAGGTGTGTTTCAATAGTAGGATAATCTAAGGATAATCTTTTTGTTTTTTACTCAATTATGCACTATAGCAACGATGCATATATAAACGTATAACAAAATATTTAATCCAAATGGAACTAGAACATATAGGGAACGCAAGCGACTTTAGTTGGTTTAGTCATAATCCTTGGGAATGCCTAACGTGCGAAGAATCAGAAAACAAACAAGAGGGGAAAAACGGAAACTTGAAAAAAGTCCGTCTCAACAAAGAATCATTGATAGAAAAAACGAATACCTCGAAGAACGTCTTTACAAAGAATGCAATGAACGAGAATACAATGATTGCGTTAGAGAGTTGTCACTCTACAAAGACATCCCATACAAACCAATCGATGATGAAAATGAACAAATTGATCCAAATGAAGATAAAATTTTTCCAATCGGAAGTGAAGATACCTAGAAAATCGACTTCAGGAACTTCTACAGACATCTAGACACCTAGAAAATCGACTTCTACAGACATCTAGACACCTAGAAAATCGACTTCATGAATTTCTACAGACAACGGTACAACTACGGGACTTCAAAGTGAACGTAGAGTGCGATCCAGCTGAACAAATGTACAAAACTGATGAAAGCGACAGCAATGGAAAAAACCCGTCTACTACTTCGCTACCAACACCTACAAGTACAAAAAGCATTCCGAACATTATCGAAATATCGGACGAAGAAGACCTGCTCGAAGAAGACGATGGAAGTACCGAAGGATGTTGTGATAACGTAACGCGTACAAACAAGTGTAAAGAACTACAACTGGATAATTCAGTAAGTGTTATAAGCAGTGGAGACATATTAAAACCTTTTACATGTAAATTATTAGACCATTATATTAATTGTAATAAATAATTTTAGGAATTGTTTGCTTTTAATAAAACGTTGAAACGCGGTTTTGATATTTTCCACGTAATGTATACAGGGAAAGAGTCAGAGGCTTTATGGTACAACCATTCAACCGAAAAATGCGACAGACTCCAATTATGTACAAAAACGCATACGAAATGCAAACATTTCGACGGATTAGAAACAGAATTCCACGGGAAATTACACACACATGCGTTATTGGCCGTCTACTCTCTTAACAAAGAAGACCGATCCACCGAAGCAGAACAGTTATCAATACGAAGAGCCTATTTCAAATACAAACGATATCTGTGTTCCGGCTGTAACGACATACATCGAAGAAGGTATGGACATCAATGCAAATCATGCGGTAGTCGAGTTAAAGCTATCAACGTTGCTACCTCTGGTTATTTCAAGAGCAGCGTTATCTACGTGCTTGAACGTGATTAGGTACGTAGCAGCACACATAACATTAAACTTAGACAATATAGAAAACGAAATAGTAGAACACAAACCGAAAGAATCAGCACGGCAACAACACAAACGCACATATGTCAATTATTTATTCACACAAAATGTAATGAATGCACGACAATACGATGACGAACTATACAAAAGCCCAGAACTAAGACCTCTGGAATTCTCCATAGACTTAAAAGATATGGAAACGGCCAAAAAGACAATATTCAGACAAGTTTACTTACAAAGATGAAACATAGACGTACTAGCACCTAGGATAGAAGTTTGTAATGACACGTCTAAACTAGGAGCATTGATGTTCTTCTTATCAAACGTGTCATTACAAAACAAAATCTCCGTTTATAGGTTAAAGCAATTACTATGTAATTTCATATTTAACATCAACCACAAAAAAAGAGGATTAATTTTGTGTGGACCGAGCGATTCTGGTAAAACTTTCATAGCAAATCTCCTATATTCATCTTTGCTACCCCACGAAATTGGTTACTTCAATTGCCCCACTGGCCCAAACCCTTCACCATTCTTGTTACAGGCACTTAGTAATTGCATGGCCTATAGATGTGATGAGATGGTCTTCAAACACCTAGGTGTGATACAAATGATGAAACAGTTACTGGAGGGTTCAACAACGTTAACAACAGACGCCAAGTATAAAGACGCAATGCCGATTGACCCTCACCCGACGCTTATTACAATGAACTCACAGTCAAAATACGACATATTAAAGTGGCATCCCAGTGAGTAACAAGCATTCGAGAACAGGTGCACGATATTATTCCTGGGAACGCCACTTAACAATATATTCACATTTCGGGAACTAGAAGAACTATCAAAATGCGGTAAAGAATTATTGTATATGCTAAGCTTGACTAAAAACGAACGCAGCTACGACAACAACGGGGTATTGGATAAGTTCAAAGACTACATTACTTTATAATAATATATTTATATAGTAAATTACAATTTAAGCTTTTTTTCTGCGGGTTCCTCGTCATCCAATGTAGATAAACTAACAAACATAGTAGTAAAGGCAGGATAAAATATCTTCTGATAACTATTAACAAATGAAATTTTAGGATTACCCTTAACAAATGGATCAGTTATAGTAACATTAGAGTACATAGCATCCTTCCCAAACCGAGATTGTTTAATAGTCGGTCGTTTATAAAGTTCATTAACGGGATCAACCCTAGTTTGACATAAGTCCAATCTTTATCAAATATTTGAATACGATGTTTAAGTCTCAAACGACCCCTAACAGTAGTAGGCATAACATCTTTGCCAATATAAGCGGGATCAATACAAAAATACAACCTCTTACAATTTTTGTTACCACTAAAAGGCATAACATTAGGCAAATTATTCCGATAGGTATTATAAGTACTCTCAACAAACTTATCACCAGCGGCAATATCATAATTATCTCTATTCTTAAATAAAACAGACGAATGGTCAAATTCAGCATATGGTTGTAAATAAACATCAAAATATTGTTCCATATTATAAGGTTCCTTAGAATCACTGCAATAGGGCGTTATAGCATTATAATCAGAATGAATATTTCCAGTATTATAAGATTCAACAGATATACCTTCTCGTTGTGTATACCATCTATCAATCTGAACAGGATAACGAATATTTTTACGCGCAAGATCATTTTGAGATGTAATGGCTCGAGCGATCAAATTCTTAATACCAAAATTAGGCATATGAACATGACCCATACGATAATCACAAGGATAAGTATTAACAACATTCCACTTCTCATCAAAAAAACCATTAGCTTTTAAACGTTCCGCACTAGAATTAGTATCAATAAACTGACCACCTCTATCAAGAGAGGTTTCAGTAAATTTAAATTTAACAACAGAATAAGGATCGTTCAATAACAATTTCATGGGTTTCTCAATCCAATATCATTATTCCAAACAATTTTATAAATAACCTTCTCAGCGACGTTATTTCTCTCGGCAAATCGCGGATCTTTAGTACTAATAACATTAGCAAACCGAGAAGCAACAGGAACACCGGCTTCATCGTTGAAAAATAAAAAATTCTCTAATAACTTAACTGTAGGCAAAGGCGAAGGTTTCTTATCAGCTGATGTAAATTTTAAGGTAAATATTTTGGTCCAATCATCAGAATTAGCAAGAGGATAAACAACATCGGATATCATTTGATCACCTTCGATATCAAAAAATCGTATACCTATATTTGACATTTACAAAGGAACAGAGGCACTTTGAGTAGTCTTTAGCTGATTTTCAAGACGGACATTCATAACTTCGCATTCGACTGATTTATCAAAATAAAATATACTACCAGACGTCATCCAATACTGATCAGGATTAGTCCACAAATTAGGATAATCAACAGAAAAATAATAAACATTTTGTACAGTATCATTAGTACAATCACAATACCAATAAATATTCTGTTCAACACAAAACTCGTCATAAAATCCTTTACTGCAATCAAACCCTCGTTCGATAACGAAATCGGGCGACGCGCCGACTTCCCGATTGGGGGGTTGTTCTGCCATTATTCACGTGACTTCCAAGCTGAGACCAACCGTTTCTTCCTTTTGGATGAATGAACACTCTTCGACTTGTCCGCACCATACGCAGCTGCAATATCAAATGAATAATTACCCTATTCATTTGATATTGAGACTATATTAAATAAGCTATATAAATAGCTTATTTAATATAGTCTCGCTCTTCTTCATTACACTCCACGGCAAAGCCATTTTAGGTAAATCATCATAAAACTTAGGAAACTCATAAGGATGAAAATTATATTTAAACAGCTTCTTCGCAACATTGACCTCCTTAATATAAGGAATTTCCTTAGGATTATAAATATCAGGAACACCAGGCTTCAATCTCATATAATCAGGCAAATCGTCAGAAGGAACAGGTTGATAATCAGGATCATAATTCCAACCATCAACGCTTTCAGATGCAGTAGTAATATCACTAACGTTTAAAGAATTAGAAGAATTAGATGAAACAAAACTAGAATTACTAGAGGAACTACGATACCAATCAGAATCAGAATACAACATATCTTCAAGAATATTAGTAGGCCTTGTTTTACCCATTTCTTTCAAAGCTATATATTCGGTACGACTAATATTATTTTTAGGTAACACTGCGTTCTTAATAATCTTCCTGACATTAAGAACCTTCATATAAGGAACAGTTTTCTTTGCTAAACTAGCAACAGCCTTAACGTTTTTAGCAACATTAACAACGGCTTTAGGGTTAAGGGCACCAGTAAGTCCGGTAACAACGGATTCAGCAATACGACCACACTCTTTGTTTTTAAAATTCTTTTCATTCACGCCAAATATTTGTTTATCCCAACGAGGTGCAATTTGTAACGATTGCTTAGGATTAACCTTATTTTGCTTAAACTGTGGTCCGTTCGCTTTAAAATTTGGAGGTAACGGAAAGTAATAATCGTCTCCCATCTGGGGCCAATGCTATAAACATAAAAAACGAAGTTTTTTCCGTAAAACACGAAGTTTTTACCGTAAAAAGCGAAGAAAAAAAAAGTCCATTGCTATAAACATTCAAAAAATACCGTTTTTGAGATAAAAACTTCGCTATTAAATCCAATGCTATAAACGAACAAGGGAATCCCTTTTTCAGATAAAAAATGCGTTTTTTCGAAAAAAAATTTCAGATAGATTTTTTATCTTTATTTTAGATATTTTCTTCGTGATTTTTAGCGGCCATTCTTGGAACAACGTTAGCACTTCAAAATCATGGAACATTCTCCGTTTGTGTTTTTATGTAGATATTTTACAGATAAAACTGAAAAGGATTTTGGTAATTAAACTAATTTAATTTAATTAAACTAATTTAATTTAAGTAATTAAACTAATTACTTAAAATCTGCATTTAATCGATTATTCAGTTCCTTGTTGGTTTTCCTTGTTAGGTTTTTGATAGTAATTTTGGTTAAACAAATTTTTCATGTTTGACTAAAGAAAAGTATATATAGTCGACAATTATGCCATATAATACACAAATGCACAACAAAATAAAATGCTGTCTAAAGAACTTAAAATGTTACTAGCAATAAAGATCAGAGAAAACAAAGAGGTTCTTCTTGGGAAGCTTAGTATGTTTTAATTAGCAAACTATTTAAATAAAAATATGTATAATCACATTATATTATATATATATATATATATATATACATATATATATATATATATATATATATATATATATATATATATATATATATATATAATATAGGTAAGCTTTTTTAGGTATGATTCTAATTATAAAATAATATATTATTATAGAATATTTAGTATTTTACTACATAAAACTATATTATACTATAATTGATTATTTATTTACTCTACTTTTAGGTCCATCTATTACTATGAGGCATAGAAATAGAATTTGGGAAGACATAATGTCACATTTAAATAGTTTAGGGGCAAAAATTGAAGATATCAACCAGCTGCGTAATAGAGAGTGGGATTATTTGCGAAGAGCTACAATGCAAAAATTTGCTAAAAGTCTAAAAACAGGTATAGTTTTGTTATATATATATTTATATGTGTGTGTGTGTGTGTGTGTGTGTATATACACACACATATATAATTAAATATTTTTGTATATATATAATATATACAAATATATATATACATTTTTTAAAGGTGCTGCAGGGAGACAACTAACAGAATTAGATAATTTTGTCTTAGACATTCTTGACAGGAAGTCAATAAATGTGTCTGGAATCAATGTTCCTGATTTTAATATCTCTTTTTGTATGACAGATGATGCATTGTCATCCACTCCCAACCAACTTTCTACTCCCACTGCCACCCTTTCTTCATCAAGTAAAGAAGTAAACTTTACTTTGAAACAATCTTCTGATACAGCTTCTTTTATTTCATCTATGTCTGGTATATTTTTCTTTATTGGTTAAGACTAGTTGTATTATAAGATATATATATATATATATATATATATATATATATATATATATATATATATATATATATATAAATACATATATATATATATATATATATATATATATATATACATATATATATATATACATATATATATAGATATATATATGCATATATATATAGATATATATATACATATATTGTATAGTTTATAGAGTTATATTTTATTCTTATATAAATTCTATACAAATTAACTGTTTATATTAGATGCAAGAATTGATTGTATGTTCTCCCCTAATTTAGACAAGACCACTCTTGTTGGTGATAGTCGTCAGATACTTCAAGGTAATGCAATTTATATATTGTTTTTTTTTTAAATCTCAGTTGTTTAATCTAGTTAATTGTAGGTTTTAGACTTATAATTATATAACAGACAACATCAATTTGTGCCTAATTTTTTAAAACTAGTATTTCCAAAACCATCAAAAACTTCTTATTTTTAAAGGAATCTAAACCACCTTTCTTATTATTTTAGTTAACTGATCTTATTTTGACACCTAGAATTAAATTTTAGATTCAATTCAAAATAAACCATCAATGGGGGCATTAGAAAATTTAAAAAGAAAACAAGCTAGAGAAAGTCTCTTGGTAGATGGAAGTTTTAAAAAATTGAAAGTAAGTGTTTTAGGGTTAGAAAAAGAAAGATTAGAAAAAGAACAAGAGTTAAGAGTTAAACTTTTGAAATTGGACGTTGCCCTCAGGCAACAGCAAATTCGAAAAGGAAAGGCTTTAACAATATATTACACAACAGCAACAAAGCTAATGCATGAGAAAATGCAACCTTCAAACCAGCAACATTTTGTAAATACAGACACGGTATTTTATTTTTTATTTTTTAAATTAATTTGTAGTAATATTTAGTATAACTTTATCATTAAAATTTTTTTTTTGTTTTAGGAGGAAATTCTCTTGCATTAAGAGAAAAGCTACATCATAATTTTATGTTAAATTTTGAAAATTATTGTATAAAAATATATACTATATTTAAACATTCGTCTTGTATAACCATGACCAATTACATTTTTTTAGTAACAATAAAAAAATAACTCCAATCTGAAATTGTTATTGTTATTTCATCTTTTTATCACCATTGCCTTACAGTAATAAATTCTGTAAAACTTCACACAAACATTAAGACCAATGCTGTTGCGATGTGAAATAGATACAAGCATTACAACTATAAAGTTAACAAATCTCCTATTATTTTTTAAGCGTGCTCTATAAATAAACAAAATATACATACTTAAAAACAAATATAAACATATATTTTTATGGTCTAATTTTTTATAAAAATTTCTTGCATTTATTAAAAAATCATTGTGTAAATTTTTTTCCAATTTTAATTCAACTAATTTAGACACAAATCTATGATCCATGTCTAAACAATTTTGATAGATCCTATGCTCTAGAACAAATTGTTTATGAATTTTTAAACAATATTTTTAAGTAAAGTAGTTAAGTAGCTGTAATCGTCTATTCAAAGCTCTATCATTCTGATTTTCTTGAGCTAGATTTTCATCAGCTTGTTCTTCTTCGCGTTCTTCAAAGTCATTACCGTTGTCTCCATGTCGAATACACAAGTTATGGATAACAAATCCACACATGATAAGCTTAGAGGCATCTTCGACCTTATGCAAACGAATTCCAGTTTTCAAAGCATAAAACCTGTTTTTGACAATTCCAAAACATCGCTCAATTATGTTTCTAGTTTTTCTCTGTGCTATGTTGAAACGTTTTTGAGCTCCGTCTGGATCACCGGGAAAAGGTGGAATTAACCATTCTCGACATGGGTACGCAGAGTCAGCCAAAGTTACAGCTCCATTAAATGGAAGCTCTCCAATTTCAAACTTGTTCCATAGGTTGCAATTTCTTACAACCTAATAGCAGTAAAGTCACAATATTTAAATTTACTGTAAGTTACATTATAATACATTATATTAGTTAGTCTAAGCTACATTAAAATTAGCAATCATAATAGTTCAAATAGTATGTTCAAATATGAACATTCCGAAGAGTGTCACGTACTAGTTGAATAGCCGGCATTAGTGCACTAACAGTTGTAAAATATAACTTAGTGACAGACTTACATGTGCATCATGCCACCTTCCTGGACTGTTGGTCGATGCATAAAATATGGATGTGTCGGGTCCACATACTGCCATTGCATTTATGCTATGGACATGATGGCGATTGATTAGAGAATCTTCATCTGCTTGAGGAGGGTTAGAAAGGAGTATATGAGATCCATCCAGGACACCACATACGCACGGAAAACCTCCGATTTCCATGAACTTCTGTGGAAGAGAGGAGCAATCATTGGGCCACTTTATGATCTCTTGTCGAATCTAATCTTATAGGATAACAATTTTTATCTTTACTAAACTTAGTTTTTAATTTACTTACTAAAATAAAAATAATAAGCAACTTTATATGACAACGTAAAACTTTCAATAGTTTTATTAACTTAATACACTAACATTGAAAATAGCTTCTCCTACACTGTGTATAATACGATAAATTGTGTTGGTAGAGATTCCATGACAGTCTCTGAGAACATGAAAAAAAACATTTGTGCCAATAAAATGAAGAAATACCATTATCTGGAAACGTACTGAAATGCTTTTATTTCGCTTAGTATAATGTTGCAAATCATCTTTAAGCCTAGTTTCTAAAAAATCTAATACAGCTCTTGGGACTCGATACTGCTCTCGAAAAACGTTGTCAGAAACATCTTCGTTAAAAGAGCGACCATTAAACTAAAATGAAATTGAAAAACAAAACAAAAATATAATTTCTGTGCATATTTAGTATGATTTCTGATTTTGTTCGATAACAAATCATTAAAAAAACATCAAAATTTAGTAATTTTAAGTAATGCTTTAAACTCCAACCTCTCGAGGCAATCGGTGGCGAAGCTCATTTTCTGCAACTTCGAAATCTAAATCTTCATCCGAAAAAATTAAATCCATGTTCCTATTTTAATTTTACACAGTTTTTTTAAACACCAAATACTACAATGTAAAAATATTTATAAAAATAGAATAGACAGCACAGCCTACTTAATAACTAATAAAAATTATTAAGTAGGCCTACTTAATAAAATTTTTTAAAAAAATTGTTGTTATCAATGACGTATTACGCATATAAAAAGTGCGTGAATTTAAGTGACGTATACGTTTTATGCTTTATAGCAATGGCCGAAAAAAATACAAATAGCGATAAATTCTTCGAGTTTACGCATTTTTTTACGTGTAAATAATTTACTTTAAAAATTGCGTTTTTACGAAAGATTTTTTTTCTCGAAAAAAACTTCGAATTGTTTATAGCATTGGCCCCGGAAAGTTGAACAGTATCTTTGCACCCACAAATATTCCAAATATCACAAGCAAATAAATTGTGATCAATACATTCATTATACAAACTCTTACACGCGGTTCTGCCACACCAATCGCAATGGGTAACAGATACCAGTGCCAACAACATTAAAAACATAATAAATAAACAACGCAACCCTTTATATAGCAATAACCAGGTTAACAACAACCCAGTAATACGAAACGGTTATAAATTCCATACCATCTAACCACTCGCCAACCATATATAACTATGAGATATATTGCCATTTCATAGTTAATAAAAACCATCCCACCGACCACGTGAGATCCCACGTGGTCGGTGGGATGGTTTCTATCAACTATAAAAATGGCAATATATCTCATAGTTATATATGGTTGACGAGTCGTTGGATGGTATCTAAGAAAATTAAAAAAGTGAAGATAAAGTAGTCTTCATTCGATAATTTACAATGTTTATGTTAGTTTGCTAATTATATATCGAATGTGTTTATAAATAACTTTTTTTCTGTGCGTTAAAATCTAGTTTTGCAACATAATTTTAATATATATATAAATATATTTTTTCAGATTTTGGGAATAATGTTTTGAAGTTTAAAAGTTCTTAGTGGTTGGAGAAGGAGAGTTACCCCTTTCCCTTCTCCCCCTCCTCTCCTTTGTGTCTGCTACTGATATACATGAGCGGCGTGAAGGTGTTTATTTAGTTCATTTAGTTGGCAAAATTGACTCTTTCAGTAAACTTAGTCGAAAAATGTAGACCTTTTGGAACATCATTCGGCAAATTTCAATTGTGTGAAAACGCTTTAAATATATTTTATTATAGGTCATTTGTAAGTGTACAATCCATACACAAGTATGAAGGAGAGGTTTACCCGAAAGCGCACAATTTTTTAGATAGGGTATATTCGCATACGTATTTCTGGCTGCGAGTACGTACACGATTTGACGTTTAAGGATTTAAAAATGTGGAATTAAAAGTTTTTTGATATGGATTGTTTTTAACGTTTTGAAATTTTAAAAAGGTTTCTCAATTTTATAAAAAATAAGTGCGTACATACGCAGAGGGAAGGGAGTTGCGATAAAGCATTCAAAATCAGTAGTTTTTCGTGTTTTATGGATGGCAAAACACCCTACATAATTAGTCATATATTAAAGATTAAATACAACAAATACAAAAATAAAATAAACAACAAAATGCAGATAAAAGTGGCATCCATACGCAGTAAAACTTCTGATTGCGCTCACTCTTTTACGAGTCTGTGTGTTTTCAATGAATCCTTGCTGCCTTTGTTCGCATTATTTACGTACGTCCTTTGTGGTAGCCTCCAGTGCTGCGGCAAGAGGGTCGCAGGCCCCCTGGTAGCCCTGTAGTAAGGGCCCCGAATTTTTTTTCTATGAATATGTGTTACTGAAAAAAAAGCGCCATAAATTTCAAAAGTGGGCCCGAAAAAATTGTTGTTTTACCCATAATGGGGGGATGAGCAACAATTATTGGACCCTCTTAATGGGGAGAGGTAGTGTACCCACGGCACATGTTGCCCTACCTTGAACGCACTTTGTGACTGATTTGATGCGTTTGTGATAACTTTTTATTCAAACAGAAAAGTAATTTTTTAAACCCAAATTACCACACAAACTTGACATAATTTTAACACAAACTTAACATAATTTTAATGTCCTGGGTCTCAAAAAAAGCACAATTTGAAAAAGATTTTTAAAAAAATGATATTGCTTTGTTCAAGGTAGAATTTAAAAATTATAATTTTAAACAAAGAAAGTAAGCCTGCAAGAAATAAATAAATAAAATATAAATAAATAAACAAATAAAAAGTCAGAAAAAATTTTTTGTAAACTATATCCTATAAATGATAAGGATCATAGAAATATTAGAATATCAAGTTGCTTTATCGAGACTTTATTTTAGGATTCTTATATATTTATATTTTACATCGTTTTTATTTTTTAAATTTTACATCATTTTATGCTGTACAATACCTATGTTCAAATTAACTAATCCAGCTATCAGCACCATTATCATCCAACATATCAACTTTAAATAGATATAATTTTATTAAGGATGTTTTACTTCCGCATCCGACCAATTGCTCTTTCAACATGAATTGTCATATTAGATAGTTTGCGTGAACGATCAACCTCATGTGCTGATAACTGCAATTTTTTATGTGCAAAACTAAGTGCTTGTAACACTGCTCCTCTTACTGCAAGTTCTTTTTTAACCTCAATCTCAATCTGCTAATATAATATCGCCTGTCTCTATATTGCCTAAAAAGCGATAATCGCTTGTTAATTGCTTATCTGAAACTCTTCCTCCCCAACCACTTGAAATATAAGAAATTGCTCCATTAGGCGCAACCGCAATCAAATATTTATGGCATTATAATGTTTAAAATTTGACCAAGGCTGAGCTCTTGCTTGCAAGTTAAATGGTCTTTGAATATCTGTGCAATCAGTAATGCATGATGTTTTTTGGTTATTTTTAAATCACATTTTTACGCAAAGCTTCTTTACTCGGCCATACAATAAAATCTATTAACAACTCTGCTAACTTTGGCAACCATGAGCTGTGAATTTTGGATAATAATTTAGGTTTAACATAAAATCTATAAGCAATATCTTTATTATAAGAACCCATCTTCAATTTTCTTAATACTGTTAATAAATGATCTTTAATCGATAATAGTAAGTTATTTAACATTAATTTCTGACAAAAACAAATTTAAAAATAGCTGTATTTATACCAATATAGAACATAAACTTTTTTTCTGATTTCTTTAAATTTATAAAACCAAAATTTGTTCTGGATCTATTCAAACATTAAATTTTGAGTTTATTAGTTAACATTTTAGAATTTTTTGTGATTTCTCTTTTACTTTTACCTAGAAAATATAAAAGTAATTAGTAATACTTTTAACTAATAATTAAAAAAATAATAATAAAAAAATGATATCGTAACCAAAATAAAAACAATTCTATATAACAGAAAAATATTTATGATAAAAAAAACTAAACATTAATTGCAATCTTATATTTTTTTACCTTATGTACATTTTTGAGTAATTTGACTGAAAGAAGTTCCATCATTTACATGAAAGTCTACTATATTTAAAAGATCAGTATTGTTGTCATCTTGATAAGTTTTATTTATATTTTATCTCATCATGTTTAGGTAATTTCTGATATGATACCTCTGCCCTATTTTTGTCTCAACCATCGTGATTTAAATTGATGTTGATAAGTATTACTAGTTTTTTTAAAGAAAATTATGCTTGGAACATAGGAAGGGCTTGTACAGTCATTTGACTTCTTTTCTATCAAAAAAACCCTAAAAGTTATAAATATAGCAAGGCGTTTACAAGAGCTGATTAAAATAATTATATTTCTTCATAACATTGAAAATTACATAGTGTAGTAAATTACCATTATAAAAATGAATACTGCATATTTTCGCATTTTTTATTTGACATTCTGACCAATTAGAGCACCTTAAACCACAATCTTCGTTTATCTGGCTTGCTTTCTTTAGGAATTTTATAAAATTCGAGTCTACTTTCAGGAGTTCTCTGATTTGAACAACCAACTGCACAACAACTATCAGGCATGGATTGAAAAAGGAAGTAAAATGCAATTGTAGTTATAATATAGAATATGTTTGTGAAAATACCCAGGATTTAAAATAAAGTTTTTAATGTTTTGCTTGTCGTTTTATGCGCATGTGCTTTAAAATGTAAACAAAGCAACCCGTCTATACCGTGGTGCGACGTATGAAAGTCCTAGTTTTTGATATCTCAATTTATAAGAGCGAATTAATGCTAATAAATAATGAATTCGAATACTTGCTTTTTGATAGTATTGTAGAATAATAAATAAGTTTTCAATTTTAAGCGAAAATACTTTCAAAAAAGTCTTATTTAAGCTGTAATGTTGTTCGAGGTGATGACAAAAAGAAAGTACTATAACTTTGTTTGGAATAAAAAAAAGTCCTAATAAGTAAAAAAGAAAGTCCTAATGTTTAGTATTATATATTTCTTGAATATTAAAATGACAAAAACGCTAGAGACATATATTTGACAAATTTATTAATACTACACATAAAATAAAATTAAAATTCCTTTCCGTTATTTATTAGTTTTAGACTTTTTAGCTGCTTTTTCTTTGAGATCCCTTTGAATTTAATTTTCTTGTAAACTTAACGGGACTTGTAAGGTCCAAATTTTCTAGTAGAAAAGGACACAAACCGCAGTATTTAAATCCATTTGGTATTAATGTTGGATTTTCCTGTGTTTTAGCAATTGCAGTCAAGAGCAGAGGCGCAAATCTTCTTTTTGGTAGAGCAAATCTACGGTTTTGCATTCTCCATTCTGTGACTATGTCGGTCCAAATATCTTTGGCAACATGAAAGTAAATTTGGTCCAATGTTGGCGCAAAATGGGTGCAGTTAAGGTGGCAAACAAAATGATGACAATACGATTTTCTTTATTTAAGTTTATTTGTGACTGGCATACTAACATTGGCTATACCAATAAGATAATTTTAATTTTAACCTCTACGGTTTTATCAAAAATTGTCGGACACCCTATTTGACTCTTTGCTTGACCTTTCGTTCGTTGAACATGAGTTATCTTTAGTACTTTATAAAATTTAAATGCTGCATATATTGTCAGTCTTCTTTTTTATTTTATTCAATGCTTCATCCACATCTTGTTGTGAATATGGACTTTTTGGGCTTAAAACAAAAATTGAAATTAATTTTGTAAGGCTAGGACTTTCCTTTGCATACGGTAAAAAAGAGGAAAAAAGAAAGTCACATCAAATTTTTCGTCAAATATTAGTTTTTACGTGTAAATCGATCGTTTTAACATGCAAATTCCAAACTTACTACGTTCATGTGGCATTATTGATCAAAATAGTTTTTAACAACAAGATTTTTACAATAAAAAACCTAACTCTTCACTATACAACTTTTGACGCAATGTTCAATATAGCACCAGATTATACATAGTGGCCACAAAATTGTAAAAGCCAAATTCCAGGACATTCCAGGACTTTTTGAAAAATTTTCCAGGACGTTTTATAACCTTTTAAATGAATATTATCAATTATATTTTCATTTTCATTGAACAATATTCATAGAATATTTCAACTAAATCGACTAATAACTTTTTTAAATTGACAAAAAGTAGTAGTATTAAGTTTTTAATAACATAATATTTTTAAAAAAAATTTATTTTTGAAAGTCAGTATAAAATAGAAAGAAGAATGTAAACTAATATAAATATACATATAATAGTTAAACAATCATACTCTTTAATGGAACTAAACTAAACCAAAACATATTTACAAAATAAATAAATGAAACTCAAATGATAATTGAATCTCTTTTTAAACATAAAGCTTTTTCTAAACTGTCAAGCTCTTGCAATTTTAAAAATTTATCTTTTGATAACTTTCTTAAATCATTTGAAGTGATTATGAAACTCAAATCTTTTTTTTCCTCTGCCTTTAATGCATAACTATCTTTCTCCTTTATTAAATCGTCAGCTGATGCTTGAAGTAGCTTCTTCCTTCAAACAGTGTCATCATTTTCAGCGGAAACAGCTTTTCTTTTTAAACTTACAGTTGATAACTCTTTAACTTTTTTTGCACTTTCCAACGCAACATCGTATCGCATTCTAGATGATTTGACTGATTTCATCATTTCTCTAGTAATTGGAATATCTGCAGCATTTTGTTGCTTTGATAACATGTGATCATGAACTATTCTTAATGCAATTAGAGAATCTTCACCTAAATTTTCAACTAGATAGTCCTTATTTACTTTGAACCCGCGTTCAATAGCAGCCTGGCCATGAGACAAGCAAAATAATATTATGCAGACATCCCAAAGAGATGTATATCCATTTACAGGTATATGCTGAGCAAGAAAAATATCCAACCTATCATCATATTTTTTGAATGACAAAAACTCTGTATCATGTTTACGAACAATGTTGATTATAAATTGAAAATATGCTTCATTTGCTTTGTCCCCAATTTTTGATTTTAAATATCCAGAAGCTACTAGTTGTTGCAATAATTTAGAAAACTTTAACTTATTACACTCTACTTCTCTGCTATCTGCTAATTGAATAGGATCTAGACAAGAGGAACACCTGACTAGAAGATATTTTATGGGAGATTTTTCTAACATGTGAGTTGCAAGTGAAGATAAAAATATACAAACATCTTTATAAAATTTTGAAATTATGCTTCCTTTTGATGTTGATAATCGTTTGTATTTTTGAACTTCCATATTTGCAGACAGACCAATATCAATTGTATCTTCTCTTTTGTATAACATTGGATCTGTGAGATTTAGCTTCATTAATTTTTTAATTGTATCAGATCGTTCAAATACATTATTTAATTAAAACATACTTAGAATGCTAACTAAAATGTTTTTTAAAACATCGAATATAAATGGGACCATTGGTTTATCACATTGAAAGCCTTTAGGAATATATTTAATTTCTTTAGGAATATATTTATTTTCAGCTATAAATTCAACGAACTTTAATTTAGCAATAAACAAAGGATCTTTAATTGTATCTTTTAAAATATTAAACCACTTTCCATAAGGTTGCTTTGATTTTGGTAAGCTTTGTAAGTGTTCAATAAACTTCAAATAGCCAGGAAAAATATTTGCTGCTCGTTCACAACAGCTTTGATTCTCACACCAACGATGGCCACAATAAGGTAAAGGGTAAACTTTGTTCTCAGCTACATTTTCATAGATTTTTCTGCGTGAAAGGCATTCATTCAGAAACTTCCACATTGCTTTTAATTTTTCACCAAGTTTCCATTCAGAGTTATTAACTGATGTTTTTAGGCTTCCATGAACTGTGTGGAGGCCACACGTGCCAATATCTAATAAGGCTGGATACTCATTAAGTTCCTGATCTTCTTTTACCAGTCTTAAAAATTTTAAATTGACATAAGGTCCATCTGAAATATCTGAATCATTTTTTGTATGTTAAGTTGAGATACACCTTCATTAAAAGATTTTAATAACTGCTTTGAATTTGCACCTCCTAAAAATTGTGAGTCAAGATATCTTGTAAAAACTTGATTTGATTCATGGTTCCAGAATCGAACAATAATATCCATTTGACCTTTTTGTATGCTACGATTTAATGACTCATCAAAAGATATTACAAAAACCGGTGATAACAATATTTCTTTATACAACAAATCAAGAAAATATGGTGCAATGCCAAATTTTGTAACATATCCACACTTCGTTCGACCTACCTGAAACTTTTTTGCAATGTTACTATCAGAAAACATAGATATAAATAGTGAGTTAATACCTTCACATGATCTTTGAAAAGATTTTGATAAAGCCACGTGTAATATCCATCTAATTTCAGCGGTTAATACTTGTTCATTTATAAATACCATATCCAATGTTTTAGACTTTTTAGATGGCTCTTCAATAATCTGAACAGTACCGGTTTTTAAAGGTGACAAAGTTTTTGATTCAGCAAAATAATTACATAATGAACTTAATACTGGAGGTGATAACTCATAATGTTTTTTACTTTTGAGATGACTTTTTAAAGCATTTTTACCCATATTTCTAACATTAATGTCTTTTTTACAAAAAGAACATGATGCAATTGTCGTACTTTTTTTAATAATCCAGTTTTTGTATTCAGGTGTTTGCAACCATGCATTCGAAAAATGCGAATCTCGAGGCATTCTATATTTATACTTTACTGTTTAAACTTTTTCTAAACTCAAAAATATCTAAAAAATTAAAACTATAGAAAATTTAAATACTATAATTTGATATGCATGATTTCAAACCAACAATTACTGATATAAGAAAACAAAAATCAAACAAAATTCAAAGTAATTAAAGCAATATATAAAACCTAAAAAAAACCATTCATAAAAATTAAATTACAGCGGCTTTAAATTTTTTTAATTGCATAAAAAAATTTAATTTTACTGCAATAATATTAGTAATTTTAAAATATATTTAAAAAAATAAAAATTCCAGGACATTCCAGGACAATTTTGAAAAAATCAAAATTTTCCAGGACATTCCAGGACACTTGCAAAAATCCAGGACATTCTAGGACTGTGGCCACCATGTTATATTGACTATTTACATCTCAGTAGAACAAATACTCTCATTGGCTGTTTCTTCATCAATCCAGTCAATTTTTATATGGAAAGTTTCTTCAAAAATATTTAGTTAAAATAACAAGAATATTTTCTCAAAATATTTAGTTTATAATATACAAAATTTATATTTGTTACATTAGGACTTTCTTACAGTATAGGACTTTGTTAGGTCACACCATGGTATGTCTTTTTAGTTTTAAGCAAGCTAAAAAATACTACTTGTAATAATATTAAAACATAATTGTTCTAAACATAAAAACATAATTGTTCAAAACATAAAAGTTTTATTTTGTGAATAAATTGTTTTATCTTGCATGTTTGTGATAAAGTAATGCAACATTTGTTTTGTTGTAAGTTTATTAGATTTCGCCATATTTTAATTAAGCATAATTTCAAATTGATTTTTATAGAGAGTTATTTAAAATCGCACATACTTTTTTCTTATATAACAATCTACACTTTTTTTACGTATTTCCATTTATCATATTTTTTCAAATCTTTTGGGTTTAGTTTTTAAAGCTTTGAAAAAGTTTTAAAAACTAAACCCAAGTTTTAGTTTTCAAAAACTTGAAAAACTTTTTCAAAAACTTGATTTTCACGGCTTATATTTTAAGATGCCAATGCAACCCCGCACATTTTTATTTTTTTAATGGACGATTAGATCCACAGCTATCATCGGGTGTAAGAAAAATCCATTTGGCTATGATGGCTTTAATATTTAATAATTGGCTGCTTAATGTTATTACTTTTTTACAATTATTGTACTTTCAGGCTACGATTTCTAGACAATGAACAACTTTTCATATTTAAATTTTAACTTTCTAGTTTAACTTGTGTCTGTCTGTTATAAATAAGTTGATAATATATATTTAAAAATACAAAATGTTCTAGTTGTAGCTTCTAAAAGTATGACATAATGAAAAGTAAGAAAACTGACTAAAATTTATCCGAATTTCAAAGTACTGCCCTGGCCGAACCACAAATAATTAAACCAATGTATTTTGTATTTGTAATTGCATCTATTATAAAAATTAAATATGCGAAAATGAACTCAAACGGTGACCTTTAGTATTTTATTTCTTGAAAATTGTCTGGTTCTTACAGAAAATTGCTCTGAAGCTTAAGCATACTTTTAAGCCTTTTAACTTTTTGCTTAAGCATACCCGAGCCTGTTACAAAAAATTCAAATGCTTTTAAATATAAAAACATGTATTTTACTCTGAATGAAAATTTTAAATCTTTCAAAAAATTTTTATTTCAAAAAAACAAATTGTTCATACAATTTATTGTCTTCAAAATATTCATGTGTAATTACTTTTTAATCAATTGTAATATCCTAAAGGCAAAAAAGATCTTGCTAAAATAAACAGAAAATTAATAATTTACTGCTGTATTCAAAACAAACAAAAAAATGTCAAGAGAGAAAAAAGGCCAAGAGTTGCAAGGCCAAGGACCTATTTTTGGCCTTGATGCAAGATCAAGGCCTAGGACTAACAACTCTGTATATAATCTGTAAAAATATATATAATGTGTACAAAGTTACGCGAAATAAGAAAACAAGTGTTGAGCACCAACCCGAATTCAATAAAACTACCATGTGATCTGGAAATTTTACATATGCGAACTCAGTGTAATGCTTCAAATTTTCAAATTAACAAAAATTCCTTGACTGTTTGGGGAAACCTAAACTTAATATGGGCACATCAGATTTACTTCAAATTTTGAGGATAGATAGTTTATTAAATGTTATATAAGACCCTTTGAATTTAAGAAGGTTCATTGCTTATATTAGGAGCAGTGGTTCAAAGAAAAACACCAAGGATTATAAATGTAAAATTGCACTATATTTTATTTACAAAAATAACCATGAAACAAATCAAATTATAGGTTGACATTTTTTTTAAATAAATAATAAATTTCTTTTAATTTGGTTCCAAAATAGCGCTGCAGCCTGGTTTAGCTTAATTCTACTTTTTGCTAAATCGTTTATATTACGAATAATTTGATTTGAATCAATTTATTAAAATTAAAATTAAATATATTAAATGAATAAATTATTATACACAATTAGGAAACAAAATGTTAAGAATTAAATGTTAGACAAATATTTAACATTATATTTTTAGTTTACTTTTACAGGTGGATATGCAAACATTATGGGGAAGTAATGCCCAGTGTCTTAAAGAGAGGCGGAGGGTTACGAGACAATAGTGTTCTAGCAAGTGGTTGTAAGAGGCTATCTATGTAGCTATAGAAAAGATATAAGGAGTTATTTTATTAGGAAAAAAAATTTAGTTCCTCACCATCCACATGAGCCTGGGCAATTCTTTATGTATAGTTCGGAACGTCAACCAAAAGGAGTTCTCGAACAGCAGACAATGCTTTTGCTTTCTCATGGTGCTAATCCTACTCTTGTAACAGACAATTTAAACAGACATGGTTTAAAGACAAGACCTCGTGATATTTATTACATAAAGCAAAGAATGAAATTTAAAGGTTTAAGTTTTGGTTGAAACTTAAATTTTAAAATGTATGCCTTTGAGTTATTCTCTTTTTTAAATGATTTTTTTTTTTCCTTATCAAATAAACAGGTCCTGCTCTTGATGAAATTATTAAAGTTCTGGAATTACCAAACGTTATATCCCATACTGATGCCGATCTTGATAGAAAAGTAGAGTGTATCTCACGGACAACAACTGAACAAATAAAATTGTTAAAAAAGTATCCCGAGTGTATCATGCTTGATGGTACCTATAAGGTTTGTATTAACCTAGGTTTAGTGTGTGGGATAACATTAAATGTTATACTTCTCCTTAAAACAATAGGTATTTTAAAAAATTAATAAATTGTTATAAACAAATTTCCTATAAATATCCATATTATCAACTTCTCTATGCCATTAAACACAATGGCTGTAGTGGATCAGACTGACATGGGGAGACAAGTAGTGCAGTCTTTAGTTTATCGTGAGAATCAGTCACATCTACAGCTCCTAATGACACATGCTAAGGAATGGGTCGGGATTGAAACTTTTCGTAAGTCAATATTCATGGTTGATAAAGCTCAAGCAGAAATATCTGGACTACAGTCCGTTTTTTCAGGAAATAAAATATTTCTTTGTCGTTTTCATGTAGCTAAAGCTTTTATTTATCAAATTAAAAAAGGTAGAATTACAACTGACGATCATGAATTATTATTCAAGGTTTGTACTTATAATAATAGTGTTTTTTGTTGTTTACCTTACTATTTGAAAATATTTTTATAAAAATATTGTAAAAATGCAACTATATGTTCACTTTTATATATAAATATTTTATTAGGCTACACAGAAGTTAATGTACGGTAATTATGCAGCATGCACTGAAGCCTTGTTAAATATTAAAAAAATTTCCCAACGTTCTATGTGTATCTTCAAGAAAACTGGCTGACAATACCAGAAATGTTTATGGGTCACTATAGAAAAGGTCTATTGCATTTAAACAATCATACAAATAACAGACTCGAAAGGTACTTTTTTTAAGAGTACTTAAATGATATTTTAATGGAAAAGTCTTGTGATAGAAAAAGTTTTACATCAAACAAAACCATGATTTCTTACAAAAGCACGATTAAATTTTTTTAAATTTTGAGAAAAATTTTTTTATTAACTTTTTTAAAATTATATTCAGATTAAATAATATTATTTTTCTGATTAGATATCATGGAACACTAAAAGATGTTGGCCTTTTGTCACGCATGTCACCTAGAAATCTTATAGATAAAATTCTTAGGGATAATAGAGTGCAAATAGAAAAATCTAAACATGCAGACTTTGACTAGCAACTTAAAGTTAATAATAAACTTCCAGAGCCACTCAAGTTTTAATCGCGTCATGTTTCTTCTTTTATTCTTTATCATCTCATTGAACAGTATGACAAAAGTGTAAAATCTGATTTTAGTTTATGAGGTTATTACTTTTTATTGAATGTAATCCTTTTTTTATTACTGTTTGATTTTCAATAAGGCTTCAAAAAATTATTATTCCCTTTATGGTTTTGTATGTCAGTGATTCATTACAGGTAACCTATCCTCAAATAACTTTTTATAACATAATAAACTGGGTTTGTGTCTGTGATGCTGCATCAAGGTTTAGAGTGCCATGTGCACATGTTTTTTTTGTGCTCTAAAAACTAAGAATGTTACTGTTAATGATCTGCAGTTGATTCATAAAAGGTAACCTTGTGAATTATAATGCCTTGCTGCAAGAGGTAGGTGCAAAGTTTTTTATGGGGTTCTTGTTCCAGTTGATGTATGTGTATATTGTGACTACAGCTGTTTTAGATAATTATTACACAAATAAATATTGATATTTTTTCACAAAAGCATGCAAATAAAACACATTTGATCAAATCAATATTACAAGTTTTTAAAGGAAAATGATAAAAGTATAGGTCCGTATTATTTTAATATATAACTTTATGACCATATTTAAGTATCAATCCCCTTATGTTAATGATTGCTACACTAAAATTTACTTGATTAAAAATCAATTTACAATTTAGTAAACAAAACATGTAACGTTGCACACAATTTACTAGTTATTGAATGTTCTGATTCTGTTTATTATAAGAGAAGTTATTTTAACAAGTTGCCTTGTCATTCAGGTTATCCAAGTTCAATTAAATGAAAGAATTATTTTTATTTAATTTTTATTATTTATATATTTTATTATTTATATATTTTTATTATTTATATATTTTATTATTTATATATTTTTATTATTTATATATTATTTATATATATATATAAATTATTGTACACTGAAATAAATGTTTTTCAAAACATTTTTCAACTTACTTCACACCATTTACAGAAATTATTTACAATAAAATTGATTTATTTAGATGGATTTCACGTAATCCTGAAGTAAACCATGTATGTTTTGACTAATCGCCATCTAATATTACCTCAAGTATAGAAACAATACCTCTCTGTTGTGCCACATCCAAGCCAAGATTTACTACAGCAATGAGTTACCTTCAACCAATAGCCTCCTTGCTCTCTGAATTGCCATCCCGAAAATTTGAACTTGCAATTACCTGGTTAGAATCTAATAATCAACATTGCATTTCTGGTGAATGGGAACTTACGGTATGTCAATGGATTTTACATGCTTTCAGTTTTTAAATCATTAAAGAAATGATTCTTGTCTAGAAGATTTTACACCTAAAGAAGTTCTATCATCAAAAGAAATTTTAGAAGTTCAGTCAACTTCAAGTGCAGATTTTATGTCGACCCCACTTGAATGCAGAAATAAAGAAATATATGAAGCAGTCTCTCAAAAGCCACATACAAATTTGGTTTTAAGTCAATCCCAGCGGAAGCCACCTGGCCACGTAGGTAAAAACAGAGACTTTTTGACAAACCTTTAAAAGTTGGGTTCATTTGAAAAAGATCATATCCGTCTCTGTTGGTTTGTAGAAAGAAGCAATATTTTGAAGAGGCTGCATGAGCTGAAGTTATTAAACAATGTGAAGTTGTGAGCATTGAAAAATGGCCATGTCAATTATGCGGGCAATCTATGTGGGTGTGGCAGGGGGAGGGGCTATGACGTAGGCGGTTGGTGTGTATGCTAGTTAGTTTAAAAAAAATTCGTATTAAAGGTTGACATAGAGGCGGATTAAACCAAAAAAGCATTATCTAATAACTTTGTTTTTTTCTCAATTACATTACTAAGCAACGACTAATCTTTCAAGTATTTGAATAAAAGAAAGTTAATTAAATTTAATCTTTTACATGTTTAAATTCTGTAATAATTTTATAAAAACAGAAATGAGTTTAGACGATATAGAATTAGTCGACGAAGTGTTAACTAATAATTTACAATGTTTTCATTCGATGAATATGAATACTCATCACCAGAATGTGCAAGTCGAATGGATAGAAACAAAGAGCTCAAAGCAGAAATTATGAAATATATCGGAAATCAAGAAGGAGTTGTTGTAACGACGAGAATTGTACGAACTCTCAAGGGATATCCGAGACCTCGACGTTAACTGTTCCTACCGAAACAGCGAGCCGTTTATCGCTAACCGACTGCCATCGGAAGATTGAGAAGTGGATTATCAGAAATCAGATGGAGTCTCAAAAACTGAAGCACCCTTTGAAAATGCAAGGCTTCAACAGCAAACATCCGAGGCTTATGATGCAGGAGTATTTTCTCCATGCGTGGCAGGGTTTGCAAAAGCACGAGGGCGAAAGAGAACATTTGAGAAAAGTATGGAAACTGCAACGAAATCAAGCGATTTCGTATAACCTAAGTTTCATGTAGAAGACATGTACTTTAACAACTAAGAGAAGTTATCATTATAGGAGATGAAGTTTTTAATAACGAAAATGAGGAAATTAAACTAGAATCAAAGGTGAATGATTATATTAAAAATAACTTTTATAACTGCTCAATGTGTTTTATGAAAATTTATAATAATGGTCGTTACCTTAATTTATGTAGTTCTTGTAGTTACACTCTATACACTTATTGTAATAATTGTAAGCAGTCTTTATTTTCTTGTTATTGTAATGATGATATTTTGTAATATAATAATAATATTTAGATGTTTTTTTGCATAAACCCAGAATTTGAAGGAGGGTGGTCTTTCATCCACATCATGTTTGAAGGCAAGTTTAAAGCGGAGACCTGGTTCGATTTCAATCATAGCAGAGCAAAAATTATAGCAGTATGTCAAAAATCAAACAAGGAACCTGGGGAGTTTAATGGCCGTACCCACACCCATGCCATCCTTGTTTATTTGGGTGAGCGCTATGAACGAATCGACGCAGTTGCGCAGGATATCAGACGAATGTATTACAGGTACAGGCAATTTATATGTAGAGGATTTAAATGTAGAGGATCCATTAACAAGAACCGTTATGGAGCGAAATGTATTGTCTCAAAGGTTAAAACACTTAATATCACGACCAGAGACCATTATATCAACCTCATTTCGTATTTTCAACGAAATATGTAATATATCAAATAATGTTGTATTACTTAATATTTGTAATATTGATACGCCAAAAGTTACAATACGAAGCAAAGTTAATAAAAGTTTGGAATATAAACAATACATTATAAGCAAAGGTATATTCAATAGTAGGCACTATGATTATGAGTTAGGGTTGGATCAACATCTACGAAACTTAGAGACAAATATGAAGTCAAGTGACATAGAGGCTTGTAAAATGTCCGTGTTAAGACATTGTAAAATGTCCGTGTTTTGTCTCAACGTGGAGTAGATATACTGTCGCCGCGTATTATACCTTCTAATGACAAGGCTAGGAGCCTTGAATTATTTCATTTACAATATTGCTAGAAGTATTTTTATGCCAAGTGAATTAGTTAAAGCTCTATTAGCTGAATTTGTGCTTAACACACATCACAAGAAGAAGGGATTAATACTATGCGGCCCACCCGATACAGGTAAAACATTTTTTGACAATCTTTTATATAGTCTTTACAGACGTTATGAAATTGGATATTTTAATTGTCTAATTGGTCCAAATGCTTCACCATTTTTGTTTCAGGCGTTATGCTTCGCAAAAGCATAGCGATGAATTGGTGTTAGAATTTGCACCAATTGTGCAATTGATGAAAAACTTACTAGAAGGGTCTATTACCTTAACTAGTGATGTTAAATATCAGGATGCTCTACCTGTAGATCCTAACCTAACATTAATAACAATGAATTCTACCTCAAAGGCAGACATTTTCAAATGGTTCTGAAATGAAATGGCGACTTTTGAGGATAGGTGTACCATTTTATATATGGATAAACCTTTAACTTCGTTGTATACATTAAATGAAATTACTACCTTAGCTGAATGTTCTTCCGAACTTTTATACTTAGTATATATAAAAACAACATAAATAACGCAGACAATAGTTTAAAATAGATTTGTTAATTATCAATAATACATTGTTTTTTTACTTTCTGGTTCCTCCCAACTTTATTTTTAGCAATCCATATTGTAACAAAAGCAGGTCTAAATATTTTTTGATAAGAATTAATAAACGTCACCATTGTCACTTATACACTATCGTAACAGTGGTATAAGTACAATCTTTTCCAAATCTTAATTGTTTAATAGTTGGTCTTTTATACAAATCATTAATGGGTGAAACTCTAGTCCTATCATAAGTCCACTCCTTATAAAATATTTGAATTCTATGTTTAACTCGTAACCTCCCACGTAAAAATGTAAGCATAACATTATTACCTCAGTAAGCTGGATCTACACAAAAGTTTATATTTTTGCATGTTTTATTGCCAGAAAATGGCATAAGGGTAAGTAAATTATTCCAATACGTATAACAAGTTGTTTCAACAAGTTTGTCACCACAGGCGATGTCATAATACTCTCTATTTTTAAATAATGCACTGTCACGATCAAATTCGCCATAAGGCTGCAAAAATGCATCACTCTTTACCTCAGTACTATAAGGCTCCCTAGAATCAGAACAGTAAGGTGTTATAGGATCATATACTGTATGTAAGTTTACGGTGTTATAAGTTTCAACAGAGATACCTTCTTTTAACGTATACCACCTAGATAATTGGACAGGATATAACGTTTTTTTACGCTTAACATCGTTTCCTTGAATAATTTGAAAGTAAATGTTTTAACCCATAATGAGGCATACTACTATGTCCAAATCTATAATCACAAGGATAGACCTTTTCATAAATAAAAGCCCGCATTATTCCAAAACGAGGCTTAGGTTGTACCGTTTGAAAACAAAAAATATCTTCTAATAAAAAACCTATAAGAAAATCAACTGGCAAACAATGTGCTGCCTATAATTGCTTTAATCGAAGCTACATTATCGGATTTGGAGAACAAAAGGCTTCCGGCATTAAATTCTTTCATTTTTCGAAAGATAAAAATGAAATTTCTATTTGGTGCAACTTGATAAAATGGTTTAGATAGTTTTAATGTTACTAGCTCATCATATGTAAGCTGCTCTCATTTTAAAGCGCAGGACATTTAAAAAGCTGCAGGAGGTACTAGATGCACTTTAAGCAAAGGTGCTTAACCATCACTTCATAGCTGGAATAATTTCAAAGCTAGTGAAAAAGAAAGAAAATTACCAGGTTATAAACAATTTCCCCCAAAAAAGTATTGTTTTGCCTGACAATGATGTTTTTAACAAAATAAGCAGTAGCTCAAAGAGAGATCCACTCCTTTATATAAAATTAAATATGAAACAGTTGCAAAATGAAAATAAATTTGTTGAGCATGTTCTCCCATGTGATAAAGAATTAAAACAAGACACAGGATTTCCGAATCGAAAAACATTTGATGCAGTTTTTATATATCTTGACCCTGGAGAAAATGGAGAAAAGAAAATGAAAATAGGGGGAGAAATCGAATTATGTTACCTTTAGAAGCATATTTATTAACATTAATGTGATTAAAAAAAAATTATATTAGACATTTAGCATTTCTTTTTTCAATAAGTTAAGGAACTGTAAGTAACACTGTTATAACATGGTTGATCTTTATGTACATAAAGCTGGGTAGCCTTAGCATAGGGCCTTCGTTAACTCAAATAAAACAAAATATGCCTCAGTCAATGAAGGATAAATTTCCAATGTTAAATATAACATTGATTGTGTCGAAATAAAAGTAGCTGTGCCTCAGTCATTGCCTGTACATAAGTTGCTCTATTCTAACTATAAAAGTCACACAACTGTAAAGATTTTAGTTGGCATTGCCCCAGGAGGTGGTTTTACTTTTACATCTGCTGCTTACCCTGGGAGAATATCAGATAAAGAATTAACCATTAAAAGTGGACTTTTAAATCCAAATTTATGGAATCACGGTGAAGAAGTTATGGCAGATAGAGGTTTTACTATACAAGATTATTTAAGTCCACTCGGAGTTAAATTAATCACTCCATCATTTCTTCGAAATCGCGAACAATTCACTGAAACAGAAGTGATACAAAGTCAGCAAATTGCAAGTGAGCGCATTTATGTTAAGAGAATGATTCAAAGACTAAAATGTTTTCATATATTCGATCGAGTTATTCCTCTAAACATGATTGGTTCTCTCAATCAAATAGTTACAGTGTGTGGAATTTTAACTAACTTTCATGAGCCTATTATAAAAAAATCGCATAGAAAGTAATGGATAAAAATGTGTTGAGACAATTAAAAAAAAATGTAACATTGTATTTAACATTTATATATACAGTTGCGGACAAAACTACGTGAACGATTGCAGATAGTTTTTTGAAACAAAAGTTTCAACACCTTAAAAAAAGTTTTTTCTCTAATACTATATATGATTGGATAGAGCGTTTTTTGCTCCATAAGATTGTGTAAAGTGTATTCTTTAACAATACGTATAAAATCATACATGTATAAACGTTAAAATAATTTCGAAAATTTTGAGCGACAAAACCACGTGAACGATTTATAAAAGCGTCATTTTTGATGCAAATTATATTATATTCACATCGAAATCAGTGCTTTTAAAAATCGTTAATGTGGTTTTAGTATTCTAAGAACTTACAATCATTTAAATTTCCCAAGATTATTCTGTTTAACATCAAAAAATTAAACTATAATGGTTCGTCAAACTGATTCAAAAATTGAAAGCTTGGTTTTGCGTTTGCGCAAAGAAAAATGGTCTATTGGGCAAATTGCAGCTCATGTGAAGATGTCAAAAGGTGGAATACATAAAATTATACACCGAGAAAAGAGCAAAAAGATCGTTAAGAAAGGTGGTCGTCCACGTATTACGGATATTACGGAAGCGGTAATATTCCTTTAATTTTATTTTTTTTAATATTTAATCTTAATAATATTAATGTTAATGTTAATTTTAATGTTTAACATTTTATTTTTTAGTACTGATCGAAAAATTGTGCGAAAATCTCTTGAGAATCCACATTTGACAGCCCCTGAAATTCGTCTGCAAACAGGCATGGAAAACGTAAGCACACGAACGATTCAAAGGCGTTTAAATGAAGGAGGTCTTTATGGGCGAAGACCTGCAAAGAAACCATTCCTTAAGCCCAGGCACGTCAAAGATCGCCTACAGTTCGCTAAAGATCACTTAAACTGGACGGTTGAAAATTGGAAAACAGTTTTGTGGTCAGATGAAAGTAAATTTAACATGGTTTGCAGCGACGGTCGAGGTTATGTTAGGCGTCCAGTAGGTAAAAGATTTGCAAAAGAGTATACAATAGGAACTGTAAAATTTGGGGGTGCCAATATAATGGTTTAGGGGTGTTTTTCCTGGGCTGGAATTGGTCCGTTGTACCGTGTAAACGGTATAATGGAACAACTACAGTACAGGGAACTATTATCTAATCAAATGTTGCCACACGCTTTAGAAAAAATGCCTCACAATTGGGTTTATCAACATGATAATGACCCTAAACATACAGCTTTGACTGTAAAAAATTGGCTCATAAATAATAGCATAACGGTTTTGAAGTGGCCTGCCCAATCTCCCGACTTAAATCCAATCGAAAATTTATGGATTGAAGTTGAGCGACGCTTGGGAGGTCGCAAATTTCAAAAACCGGATGAACTTTTTCGAGCCGTACAGTATGAATGGGAGGCATTACCAAAACAGTTACTAAAAACTCTTGTAGAATCTATGCCAAGACGGTGCAAGGCCGTTATCGATTCTAAAGGCAATGCAACTAAATATTAATGTTTTTTTTTTTTTAGAATCTATTATTTGTTGATGTTAGTAAAATTATTCTTTTACGTTCGTATAATCGTTCACGTGGTTTTGTCGCGCAAAATATTTGATGCTTTTTGAACATTTAGATATGTTTAACTTTAAACAAATTATTAGAGAATACACTTTACACAGTCTTATAGAGCAAAAAACGCTCTATCCAACCATATATAGTATTAAACTGTAAACTTATTTTAAGACATTGAAAATTACATTAAAAAAAACTATTTGCAATCGTTCACGTAGTTTTGTCCGCAGCTGTATCATAAATAACTAAAAATTTTTGTCATAAATTTATAAATGCATAAACTGAAAAATGGATTCTGCAAATTTCAATTAAATACTCGTCTTCAAATTAAAAATTGTTGTTTATTTTTTCAATTACTTCGTCTAACATATAGTTGAAGTAAAAGTCTAATACTCTTTTCCTTAGAGTCCCCCAATATACTTTGTCATACGTAATACGATCAATTACCAATCCTTTTGAAGTGTAAAATACAAAATCACACCATGTTTGTGTTGTTAATCCAAGTTGCATTTGGATTTGATCATAATAACTATGGTTTTTGTTTATTAAAATTTTATTACTTAGACTTTCAAATATTACAGAATGATTTTTCGCTACAAAACATATATCTTTTGGCTCCAGGGGACTGTATTCTTCGCTGCACTTAATTTCTATTGTTCCACAATCATTATCACACCTTACTTTCCTATCAGGTGATGCACCCAAAACAAAATTGTTTTCATTAAGTACCAAACCACATGGTTCTACATCTAGTTTATAACCAGAGGATTTCATAAAGTTTTCATAATATTTTAACGCTATAGGTTCATAATATTTTAACGCTATATGGTAATATTTACAATAGGAAAGTTTATATGAAATAATATTGTTTAGCTTAGTTTTGTTTTCACCATGGACAAGTATGTGTGCCAAACTTTTGAGTCCTTTTAGAGATTTGTTCTCTAACTTATTACATAAAGATGCAGTGAATCGATTCCTTCTGTAATCAAACCCATTTTGAATTTCCATTCTGTTCCCTTGTTTCTTTTTCAATTTGAACTACTATTTCTTATACTAACTTTATATTTTCTAAAAATTTTTTTTTTTATTGCAAAATATTTTTTCAACATATCAAGTTATAAAATCATCAGTTTCATTGAAAGGGAATGTAGGGTATTCAATGTATTGAACACTGTCTAAATTTTTTTAAGGTGCAGGTAAGTTGTAGTAAACATTGTAACTAGGTGGAACTACAGCACATTGATAGCTTAATACAGACCCAAATGGGACACTTCCTAAACTTGTTTTGACTATTCCTTCATTTGATTGATTTAACACGTTCAACATATGCACTTTAACATCACTGTTAAAAAATTCTTGTAAAGCTCATTTATCTTATTTTCATTATCACTTTTTTTGTTTAAATCAGTTCTAGTATCATGCAATGATGATTTAATTGTGGCAAATGAAGATACTTTTCTTTTCGAGAAATTCTTTTTTTTAATTTTTGGTGATGTAATTTGTAAGTCACTTATTGGTGTTTTATCAAATGCTTTACGACTTTGTGGTTTTGACCAAGCACAAGTTCTTGATGTACAGGCTTTAATATTGGGAACAGTTTTCAGTTTTTCAACTGCCATTTTGCAACAAGTTTCATCATTGCAAATGCATGTGAACAATTTCCAGTTTCAAATATGCCTTTTTTGACAATCATTTTTTCTCAAGAGTTGGATCACAAATAATTAAATTCATTCCGTTATGAAAATACTGTAAAACTTTAACTTGAGAGTCTCGTAAAGTTACTACACCTTTAAGAAAATCGCCATGGTAAAGAAGCCACCTATTCAAATGATTATTTGTATACGATTATAATTTTTCTAAATCGACTTTGACAGTTGGATCGTCTATATCATCTTCATTTAAAACAATTAATGCTGGATCTAAAAAAAAAAATACATCAAAATAAGTAAACTACACTACACAAATTTTATAAATTTTATAAAGTAAACTTCAGTTCAGGTAAATTTTTTATAAAATATTTAATATATTTTACTTTGATATTCAAGTAATAAAATAATAGAAAAGTAATTAATAAACACTTAAAATAAAATAACAAACCTATTTCCTGTGAAGAAACGTCATTTGCGTTTGAAGATATTAACATTACCTTGTTAAAATAACAAATAAAGCTCAAGATTAAAAGAAACAAATAAGCCTAAGCAATGAAATATTTTGTTTGTTTACTAACGGTACAACCTAAGTCTCAATTTGAAACGCGGTCGTTTATTTATGAAAAGGTCTATATGTATTTAATACACTTCAATTTTTATCTCGGAAACCATTTCGCTTTTGACGTGCTATAGTCTGATCTGAATCAGTAAATGACCTCCTCTATATCTAATGATGTATCGACTAATTTTATATTAACAGATGTATAAGGATCATTTAATAATAATTTAACGGGGTTTCCAAAGCCAATATGAATAAGCCATTTACCACTAAATATAACCGTTTCAGCAACGTTATTCTTTTTAATAAATCTTGGGTCTCTAGTATTAGCAACGTTTGCAAATCTTGTATCAACGGGTTTTCCATCCTTAACATTAAAAATAAAGCATTTTCTAACAATTTTAAAGACGGTAATGGAGCCGGCAATCTATCATTAGATTGAAGTTTTAAATTAAATAATTTAGTCCAATCAGCAACATAACCTAACAGATAAATTGGATCAGCAATTAATTGATCATCCGATACATCAAATAATCTTAAACCAATGTTAGATATTTCTAATGGAACTGTAACATTAGCAGTAGTCTTTAATTGATTTTCCACTAGGACATCAATCAATTCCCATTCAATACTTTTGTTTACATAATAAATACCATCAGATTAGTAATAGTATTGATCCGGGTCCATATATAAATTGGGATAAGCCAAAGGAAAATAATATACACTTTGCACAGTATCTGCAGTAGATTCTACAGTATAATAAAATGACTTCTTAACGCATGTTTCATCATAAAAGCCCTTACTCATATCAAACCCTCTTTCTACAGCGAAGTCTACTGAAGCATTCGCCTCGTGATTTGGAGGTTGTTCGGCCATGATTTTGATTATAACCTCTTTGATACCAACCTCTTCTTCCTTTTAAATTTTCTACTTATAGTCCGTACCATTGGCAATAACAGATTCAAATTAATCAAATTCAAAGAGTTTTTCAATGTAAGGGACAATTTCCTTTCCAAAGTCCCATTCAGGTAAGTCATTAATAAATTGCGGAACAGATACTTTATCTCTGTAACTATATTTACCTAAAGTATAGTGTAAGTAAAATTAGCATAAGGTAGCATAAGCCTTAGGAGTATATATATCTTTATAACGTTGAGGTTTCAATCGCATATAATCGGGTAAATCTGACGTTGGTATAGATTTATAATCAGAGTGATAATTCCAATTTGAAGATAAAGAATTATTACTAATTACATATGTACTTTTAGTGAAGTTACTTTCTATACTCGATAATGATTCTATAGAAGATGTTGAACTTAAATCCCTTTAACCACGCTATTCCTGTGGGTGCAAGGAAAAAATAATAAGGCGGATGGAAATAGTCAAAAATGGCTTCAGAGTGATCATTGTTTAGATTGGTTACATTATGTTTGTCTATAAATATCTTGCAAACCTAAAGGGTATTGGTTCTGTGCTCAATGTAAAGTAAGGAAATGGAGGAATTTAGGTTCATTACATAAAATATTAAAACATGTTTGAAATATCTATTTATGTTGCGACATAATTTATTATTTATAGTAATATATTATAAAGAGCATATTTATATCTGATTACATTATTAGGAGCATACTCCATATTTCCTAATATTTATTTATTTAATGTATCGTAATATAAATTAATATATTATAAGGAACATTTTAATTAGCTTTAAATTAGCAATTAGCTTCATATTTCTTAAGATAGTATCCTTTTTTTGATAAATTGTCTGATGGTTAAAAATATTTCTTTTTAAATAGCCCTTTCGTGCTTCTGTGAAGCATTTCTCGTTTTAGTTTGATTTTTTTTAAAAATATTTGAATGTAGAAATAATTTTTGCTGATCTCTGCATATTTTTTGTTGCAAGTTACATTTTATTGTTTTTGATTTTTGTTATTTATTAGCTTTAAAAAATTGAAGTTTAATAATATTTTTGTTTCTTTGGGAGCCATTATTTTAATTCATATTTTAGAATTTTCAAATTTCTGAATTTTGTAGATTTTTGAATTTTAATTTAAAGTTAGTAATTCTAGAAACATTGGCATTTTAATAAATTATTCGCTTTTATCATTAGCAATTTTTGTGCTTTCTTTTTAGAGCATCAGGCCTCGGTGGGAAGCGAGAGTTATAGCGACATTAATGCTATAACCATCGCGTCATTATTTGAGCTTTGCTTAGTCATATGATACAGTATTTTATACATTGTTGTACATTTTATGATATATTATAATATAATACATTATATAATCTATAATGTAATGTATCATACTAAGCTAAAAAAAATGATGCAAGAGCTATAGCTCTTACATCCTGCTTAGGTCTGACCATTAAAATAACATTTTAGACATGTTATTAGGTATTGTTCTTACTTCAGTGCTTAACTTTGATAACGTTAATTTTTTTTCATATTGCTTTCAAGAGGTTTTTAAGTTTGTTGTCTAAAGTGATTTCTTACCTGGGCAGTTAATTTAGTTGTTTTTGATTATATACCTTTTCATAAAGTTAATCAACGTGAAGTTTATGTTGGAGATTTCTTGTTAACTTTTATTTATTGGATGACTCATGATATTATACCTCATGGAAATAAGTAATGTGTAACTATTAATAGTATCAATGTTGTAAAGATTTGTAAAATCAACTATTTTCTTTAATTTAGTTATGAATTAGTCTGGCATAGATAAAAGTTCCATTTTTATCATTACGAAGTACACGACTTAAAGTCTTATATCTTTATTATTCTCAATATTCAACAATGCATTATGTTAAAACTATTCGAAACCATAACGATCTATGAATTTAAACTACAAACTGATTTCTAAAACGGAAGTAATATTATCTTCAATGTATATTGTTTACTTAAAATTACACAATGTTATTCAACAACCCCAACAACGAGTGCCACATCAGCAACTGCAGTATCAAACAAAGCAGGTAAATTGATTTGTAGTTTTTATAAGTGGTGACTTCTCCTTTTTTGTATACATTTTTAACTCTTTTTAAAACCTTATTTTGCAACACTTTATGTCCTCTGTAATGAGGATTTATCATTTTAGAAAGCGTTAATGGAACTATAGCTTTTTGTGGTAGCTATTTATTAGGGGTGTACCGGATATGATATCCGGATAATCCGGTATTATAATATCACCGGATATGCAACATATAAAGCCATGGTATATCTAGATATAGACGGATATGTAATATTTTAGATAATAATCGTTAATCCCACCTGTGTACATACTTTTATACCAATTTGGAATTAACTGTTTTGAGTAATTTTTATAACAAAAGTAAAAATCAGGTAATATAATGAAATATGGTAATTGCGCAAATTTAATTTTTGAATGAGTGAACTCTTGATTGCACAGGTCTGCAAAAATCATAAAAGTAAACAAATTTAATTTTCAGTCAAAAATTATTTTATTTGCATTATATACAACTATAAATCTTTATAAAATCTGTTTTTTTTTGTTTCGAAGCTTTGTTAAATGCTTTTTCTCTTGAGGGACGTTACATTTTCCTTATGCAGCATCCATTAGTAGTCGCCCATCATATTGTATCCAATAGACCTTGATACCTTCTCTTCATTTCTTTGATATCTTGGTGAAACCTCCCAGCTTGCTCTTCACTTACTGCGCCAAGATTTTCCGGGATATAATCCAAAAAGGAGTTCAAAAATGGAGTTTTAAACTCATTGAGCATCTCAAATTTTTTTAAATTGCACAAAATATTTTCTACGAAATTTTTAAAGTCCGAGTCCTTCTGATTCCCTGGAAACTTCGTAACTACATCTTTAACAGAATTCCATGCTGACCTCTCAACATAGTTCGTCATGTTTTTGAAGTTGTTATCTTCCATTCCACCTGATGCTGGTCATGTTAAACAAATGACTACGATCATTCGCTTTTTGGATGTGATTTCAAATCCAAAAAATGGCGTTGCAGCAACAGCATATATAAAGGAACATTTCTTAGATTTTGTGCCTCTAAAGGAGGCAACTGGTGATGGTATGGCTGAAACTATCATTAAGCAGTTAGGCGAGATGTCTTTATCTATTGAAAACTTACGCGGTCAAGGATATGACAATAACAGAAATGTGATGGGGAAAAATAAGGGTGTCCAGCGAAGAATTTTAGATGTCAATCCCCGAGCATTGTTTATTCCTTGCTGTGCCCGTACATTGAATTTGGCTGTTAAGGATGCTGCTAAATGTTGCTTAGAAGCAACAGCTTTCTTTGATCTGGTACAACATGTATATGTATTCTTTTCTGCATCAACTCGTCGCTGGGAAGTTTTGACACGATATGTTTCTAATCTCACTGTTAAACCACTGAGTGAAACAAGGTGGGAAAGCCGAATCGATGCTTTAAAACGTCTCCGTTATCAACTTGGTGATATCTACGATGCTCTTGCAGAGTTTGCGAACGACACTAATTTAACAGGAGCATCTGGTAATTCAACACGGGTAGATGCACGATTTAATGCAAACGCTATTTTTAGTTTTAAGTTTGTCGTTTCTCTGGTTGTGTGGTACGACGTGTTGTTTGATAATATGACTAGTAAGCAACTTCAGGCAAAAGATTTAGATATGCATGGCGCCATAAATTATCTTAAAAAAACAAAGAAGTTTCTTGTAAATCGCAGAAATGAAATGGAGTTTAAGAAAATGTTAGTAGATGCAGTTGAAATTGCAGTCAGTTTAGAGATACCTGAACTTTTTGAACCCGAACCAACCCGTATCAGAAGAAAGAATAAACAGTTTACGTATGAAGGAGATGACGAACCTATTCAAGATCCAAAAGGAAATTTCAAAATAAACTTTTACTTTGCTATTCTTGACACAGCAATACAATAGGTTGAAGAAAGATTTACTCATATACAAAAAATAAGTTCGTTGTTTGGTTTTCTCTACGATGTTCACAGTTTACAGGGTGTAACTAGCAAAGAAGTTATGGAACATTGCTTGAATCTTGAGAAAGCTTTGCAACATGGAGACTCCAAAGATATCGATGCAGCTGATCTATGTAGTGAACTGAAATCAATTACAAGACGAGTTGAAAGATGTACACATTGCCACTAGATTTACTGAATTTTATATTAAAAAATAATCTAGCAGATTGTGTCCCCAACACTGTTATAGCTTAAAGAATCCTGAGCGAAGCTTGTTAAAACTCAAATTGATAAAAACATTTTTGTGAATGACTATGCAGCAAGAAAGACTTGCTGGATTAGCTACTCTGTCAATTGAACATGAAATTGCTAAAAATATTAACCTGATGGAACTCGTTTCTACATTTGCAAAAAAAAAAGCGCGAAAAGGGAAGTTTTGAAATTACATATTTATATATTATAAAGTTACACGAGTAATCTGAGAAATACCGTGAATTTTCACTGTACAGTGAATTTTTACTGTATCTATCGAAAACGCTTCGTTAGGTACAGTGAATTTTCACTATGTTTAGCGAAAAACGCTTCTTTAGGTACAGTGAATTTTCACTGTATTTAGCAAAAAACGCTTTCTAAGATACAGTGAAAATTCACTGTACCCAACACCAAGCTTTTATATTTAGATCTTGCTTATGGTATTTTTTTGTTATCATTTTAGATTTTAAAAAATGTTGAAGTGCCTACCTTGAGTTATTTCACGAAGTTAAGAGTTTTAGAGTTATCTAATTGTTTATGTGTTCATGTAAAAATTTGTCTGAATGTATTTTAATGATCTCTTTATACTTAACTCCTTAAGTATGACACGTAACTCAGGCTCATTAGCATGGTTATTGAGTAGAGATTATACAGTAAATTTTCGGGTTTAGTTCTAATAATTAATTATCAAGGTCGAAGTGAGTTCTTAAATATCGGTGTCATACCAGAATGCGATTAAAATACACGGTCGTAAGGAAAAGATGGGTCGAAGGAATAACAAAAGTTTGAAATTTATTTTATCGTAATCGAATTATTATATAGCGAAACGGGTATGTTTAATAACAATTTTTTTTAACATGTTTTTTATACGCTTTGTATCTTTTTGATGAAATGCCAATGAACTTTTTAAGTCAAATTTTACGTTAAGGAACTTAAAAACTCTGTTAAGTACGTATGTACCCTCATTGAAGTAAAGAACTGCAGAACAAACACCCACTTCAAGCAAAAATCTTGTAACAAAAATATGCCTGGAAAGTTAGTACAATGATTTAGAACAGCTCTTATACCTTTTTTCATTTGGTATACTTTTTCATCATCGTTTAAATTTTTATTGTTTGCAATTTCTATTATCACCATACCAAAATAGTTTTGAATAGTGTTTATAGAATTATTGGTGAGGAAATTATAGAATTATTGGCGAAGAATGCAAAGTATTTGCGGGAAAAAATTAACACCTGTTAATTTTTTCCCACAAATACTTTGCTTTCTTCGCTCTCTTAAACGATTTCCCACACGCTTTTGTATATGCCCAACACATTCAAGTTTTTGCACTTTAAATCCATATTTACTATATGGTTTGCTATTAATAACATCATTGAATGATGAAGAATCACCATCACCCAAATAGTACTTATAAATTACCCCATAGTTATTTACGGATCTAGAAAAAATTTCTACTGCACCAGTACCTTCCATAGCTCCTGCAGATTTGGAATGACTTAGGTGACATTTGTGCAGGGGCGGATTAGGCTTTTGAAAAGGCCCGGGAAATGCTATCATGAAAATGGCCCACCAAGTGACCTTTTTTTTTAAATCGTATTCGCTTGTCACCCCTCACTTTTAAATACTTTTGTAACACTATTGAACAATAAGGACTTGTATACACTTGTTTAAAATCAATAAAGATGTCATTTAAGTACATGTGTTGTATTTGCATTATAAATTCATATTTAACTCACAAAAACTAAAAATCATAAAAACAGTAACTTTTTTAATTCACCACTCGATTTCATCAATAATTTCATCGTTGGTAATGTTACTCAATATGTCCTTTTCAATGCACATCATCAACAGTCCAAGTGATCTTCTGTCAACTGACTTCGCAATCTTGTTTTGACACATTTCAATTTGCTGAAACTCCTCTCACAAGCCACTTGGGTAATTGAAATTGTGAGTATGAATTTGTAAGCCCTGTGCAACATGCAGTAGCTCTTGCCGTAAAGATTATATTTTCGAAGCACATGGTAGCAACAGTAAATGCACGAGCGACACTTCTTTAGAGGGCCGCATTTATGGTTGGTGGCGTCATCTTCATTTTCAACCTCATCCTCATCAATCGTGATTTGATCAGAACAATCGTAACTCTCTTCCAATGTCTTTTTTAAAACTGGCCACTTTTTTGCAAAGTCCAACAGTTCAAGCAACCGCTGCGCTTCTTCGCCTAAAATTTAAAAAGATAAAGATAATCTTATAAATATTCAAAATAAAGAACAAAAGAGATAACCTTATCTAATGCTAATTAAAAATTTAATGAAGTTTACCAATTTGGAAAACAAAAATACTTAAGCAATTACTAATAAAATTTAACAAGAAACCAATCAATTATATTTATAAGTAAATTTACACACCTGTTGCCGAAATATGACATGAGATTTTCTGAAGGGCTTTTTTTGGAATATTACATTTCAATAACTCAGAAAATCCGTTGGGGTCAAAACAACTCATATCAGAGTACAGTTCACCGTGTGTGACCTCTGTGACTCTGACCTCGTTTTTTCTACGTCCCATCAATAGAAACTTTATTCAAAGCTTCTCAAGTAGTTTTTTTTTTTTGGTGAAATATTTTTTACTTTATTAGCAGCATTTTTCATAGACTGTAATGCAGCTAAATGGTAAGCCTTTGCTAACGCTTTCATTGAATTATTAAATGCATTTTTTTGCATACATAACATACTCATTATACAAGAGAAATCTTTTGTAGCTTCATGCCCTTTACCTATTTCACGAAAAGCTATTATTGTTCTTAAATTCACGTCAAATAAATTTCTTCCTTGCTTTGAATTACTTTTATAAATTTGATTTGAATGTATCTATTGAACTCATATTTACATTCATTGCAACTTAAATTAATTTGTGTGAAAACCCCATTCTAAGTTCTGAATCATTAATTACCATGTTACTTTCACAATTTGGACATTTACAAAATTTCTCAATAATATCTTTAAGAATTTGAAAGTTGAAAAGAATGTAGCAGTTGTTTTCAGTGTTCGTGTTATTGTTAAACCTGAGCTTTTTGAACTGACACAAGTTGACTGAAATGGTATTTGACTCTTGTTTTCAGTACAATTTTTTGAAAACCCATTAAATCTTCTTTTTCTTTTTCGTTCATTATTTTTTTCATTACCCATTACTATAAAATATATATATATATATATATATATCTATATATATATATATATATATATATATATATATATATATATATATATATATATATACTATCTTTAGTTGAAATGTAAATAAAACTTGTTGTCCGAATCCCTATAAATGCAAACAAAGCTCCTTGTACTAATTGTTAAACTATAAATATTTTAGTATGAGGACTTACAGTAATCAATTGCAAACCAAGCTAACGTAATAAATGATATAGTGTTTAAATTTTTAGACAGTTGATCAAAAAGAGAAGTATTTATAGGGTTGTTGAAAATGACTTAACAAAAAAAATGCAGTTGCTATGGACATTGCTAATGACGCTTTTTTATACTTACCCACCAACTATCCAAAATACAATAATTTTTAGAATGAGTTAGATAAAACTAAGGTTATCATAATTCAAATGGATCATTGAAGCATTATATCACTTAAATATCAAATAATTGATTTTTTCGTAAAAAAAATATTTTTTTTTTGTCGTTATCCACCTTAAGATGAATAACACAAAGCAGTTTAATTCTTCCTATTTGAATCCTATAGGACTCCAATTGCATTCCAATAGGTATCATACTAGTCTTATAGGAGTCCAATAGCAGCTAGAGGATACATATATGTATCCAATAGAACCTCTAGGAGTGCATTTCCAAAAGGTATGCCGTAGTTCTATATAAATCTGTAGAACCTATAGGATACATATATGAATCCTATAGGATCTATGAGATCGAGGTGTGACTAAAGTGGTAGACAGCTTATATGTGGGAGCTGTAAAAAGGGTTTAGCTGTAAATCCAGCAATGAGTCAGTCGTTACGCGTTTTACTCTTAAAACTTAAATGGTCTATGAAAGTCTTTACTAGGACGCATAAAGAGTAGAAAGTTAATACCCAGGGTGTTGAAATCTTATCTATAATATATGAAAGTATTGTAAAATATCTTGGTGTAGAAGTTGATCTACGTGGTAAGATTGCTCTTCCGATTGAAAAATCGAAGCTTTGGCTAACTAGGCTATATCACCAAAAAGGTAAATTGCTAAATAAAGCTAGTTCATGCCCGAGCAAACTATGTTGTCCGGATTAACAGGTGCGAAATCTATGAGCTCCGTAAGTGGTCATGATTTGTGAGGGGTTTAGTGAAATTTATCATTCAATTTCCCGCATGGTGCAATAACGAATGGATACATTTAAGCAAAAGCTTATGGCTTGCAGATGTAGTGTAAGAAATTGTCATACAATGAATGAGAGCTGCAGGGGAACAGTCAGCGGATGGAGTAGTCCGAGTTGTCGGGGCCCATATTGTGCTGTCAAATGGGCTGGATAAGCAGGTATAGAATTGAATGCCCGGAAGTTCTGTGAGGTTAAGAGATTGAGCAAAATTGGCAATCAAACCAATGAAGGCTCCCTTAAAACTATACCAGTCCTAAGTGAATCCTCAGTGAACCGCCACTGGCTGTTGGATAAGAATATAAGACCTAGAAACAAATATCTAGTTTGAAAGGCTATGGCAGAGGTTCTTTAAGGTTCTTGTTAAAAGCTCTATAGAAGGGTTCATATCAAGAACCTTACTGAATGGTTTTTCGTTATAACCTTAAAAATAGTTTTATCAAAAAACCTTTAGGTTCTATCAAACCTTCCATTATTAAGTTGCATTCATCTTTAAAGATATTTTACATGATTTTGTTGTATGTCGATGTCATCGCGCGTGACTTCGACATACAACACAATCATTATTTTTGGAGAAATAGTATTAATTGTTTTAAGTCAAACACAATAGAGTATTCGCTACTAGCATTTTATCCGCAACACAAAGATTAACGTTGCATTCTCCTTTAAGATAAGGTGAAAGCATCAAAGTAGCATTATTCACCACCATTTTTACAAACTCAATAGTAATTTGTATTTCCGAGTGTATAAAAATTTTGTATATTAGATGTTCATATTTAAAACAAAAAACAATTGTAATAAAAATGTCGTAAAGATTTACGTAAACATGGAACCTTAAAATCGTAACTTTAATTTTTGCAATCATATGATTTTAATAAATAAAATAAAAAAAGAACTATAAATAAATTTTATTCACGTGATACAAAGAACAATATTATGAATTGAATTTAGTTAATTGAAATAAAACCAAATCTTTCTTTGTCACTGCTTTGCTCGCCTTTCTTTTGCTTGCCTTCAATCGTAGCGAGAATACTTAGTATAATAGATTTTTTTTCTTGCCAACAATCTTACTTGAAATGTGTGCTAAGGATATACGGAGCTCTCTGTCCAAGTCTTTATTAAATAATATCTTGACATCAGCCATAATTTAAAATTTGTAAAAAAAAAAAATGTATAGCAATTTCTGTATACATTTAAAAAGCTATAAATTTAAAAACATTTCTTGTAGTATATAATGTTTATAATGTCTCGTCTATAAATCTAAAGACAACTAAAAAATCTAAAGCATATAGCTTTTAATGTTATTGCAGTTTGTTGTCTATGGTTTTTTACTTCTTTTTCTTGATGGTCAATAGTTTTACTTTAGAATTTGAGAAAATTTTCAGAAAATATAAAACCAATTTTTACAAATGGATGCCCATCCAAAAGTTAAACAAATTAACATAGTTGAGTATTTTTTACTCAACACAGTTACTAGGAAGATTACCATAAAAATTTCTAAGATATTCCTACCCTTACCCACAATAAAGTGAGATTTTATACAATATTACTCTGCTTGTGTAGCCATGTCTACCTAAAACTGTTTTATGCACCCAAAAATAAGTAGAAAAAAACTATTTAATATTTAAATGCAATAACACTTTAAACGCTAAAAGCTTATGTAGAGTAAGTATCATCTTTAACATAAATATGCATTCCAGTCTTAGAAAGATCATCCAAGAATATGCGGTCTTTGTGGCAATAGTAGATTTAACTTTAATATCTTTGATTCTACGCACTCAAGTTATTATTTGTCTATCTAACAACATTTCGTAAATTCGACGCACTTTTGCAGAATTATGTTTCATTTTATCCAACAAAGTCAATATATTGGCCTCATCTTCAAATTCATATTGCGCAGGTGACAATTACTATGGAAAATAAACAATATAGCAGCAAACTACTTTTATTTGGAACAAAAATAATCAGTTTCTTCTACTCTACAAAAGAATCTATAATCTGTATTAGAGTTTGTTAGTTTATAATAAACGAAATATTTAAACAAAATCAAGAAAAATAAATACTATTGACTTCATACTGCTGTTCGAACTTATCTGAGCGTGTTTTCTATTTACTCAGCTATTATACCCTCTTCAAAAAGTTTGTTCTTTCTTCCACTGCCTCTAATACCAAACTTTTTCTTTGCCAAAATTACATTGTTAACTAATGGCTTTCTCTTTTTATAAATTTATTCACTAAACTTTTTTGCAGTATTAACTAAATATAATAAAAAAATTTATAATACTATACTACAACATTAAATATTATCATTCAGTTTGTTGAAGTCATCTGTTGTACATAAAAAGAAATCAATAGTTTTACAATTTTACAATTACAATTTTTTTTAAAGTTCTTATTGTAAAATAGTAAAACAAGTTACTATAAACAAAAGAAATTATTGATTCAAGCAAGTTACACTAAGCAAACCATTTGCACTGCATCCAGGCATCATGCATCTTTTACAAAATTGAAACTTCCTTAGCTGTTTTAGTTTAGCTATTGTTTTTAAAACTTTTACTCTCATTAGTTTTTTTGTCATTAGTAATGATTATTAGAAAATTAAACTTTATTTTACAATTTAACAATGTTATAGAATCGCACGTTTTTTGAGTTAAAGACTTTATAATAACTAAATACATACAAAAATTATTTCAAAAAAGATATACAAAAAGAAAACATATTTAATGCTACAAATAAGACAACTCTTTAACTTAAAAGCAAATATTCTTTAAAGAGATGTACATTCTCTTGTCAGATAAGTGTCAATAACGCTACATGGTTAAGACACAGACAGTTCTATGTCTTCTCTATGGGAGTATGTGGATAGGAAAAGCATTTTAATTTAAGCAAAAAAATCTGTTAAATAAGCTTAGCTACACTTACAATTCTTTCTTATTTTAACTTAGTGGTTAACAGTTTCACTTTCAATAGAATAATTCCCTCATGCAAACCATGCATTAAATTTGGTGGAAGTGATTTGGTTAACTTAAAATATGACATGTCTAAAAATATTTATATTTTGATAATTCCACATACACGTTCACTTACTACAGAATTGATACCTCGCAAATGATATGAGTGGAGAGTTTCAGCTCTTAATGCTAAAACAGTTTCTTCCAAGAGTTTTTTTTATCTTCATATCTTAGCATACAGTAGCGACAAATCTGTCCGCAATCAAAAGCACACCTAAAACCAGCAACTGCATGAGCCGACAAGTTATCTGCCGATATAGTTGCTAGTACAGTTATACATTTGTAAATTCTCACCATCAATAGTTAGTGTAATCTCATTAAAACAGAATTTATTTAAACCTGATATTCAGGGTTTTAATTCTGCTTTAAACGTTTTTGATTGTTTTGTATTATTTTATTTTTCTAAAAGACACAGTATTATATACTTTAGTTGAGAGTGGTACTTATTTTCTAAGTTGTGACCCACTTGGATTACATACTTCTGAGTTTGTTTTAGAGTAAGTAAAGGATTTTGATTTTGAATTTACAATTTAGAAGGCTTCGTACAAGAAAGCTTCATTTTCTAACGTTTCTACCAGATCATGATCAAGATTAAAAACAAAACCAGTTTTGCTCTAGTAATCTCTAAGACAATCTGCATATTTAGAAGAAACCTAATAAATTTATGTACCAATTCATGACCAATTTTATGAACCAATTCATGACCAATTTTAACATAAACGGTTGTTGAAGTAGAATGTTTTTGCCCTTAATTAATCACAACCGTTACGAAAATATTTTGCAGTTTAAGAATAAAATCATTAATATCTCTGATAACTAGTTTTATCAGATTAACTTTTAAACTTTTGAATACTTGCTCAAAATCACGATCTATTATATAATTCAAAGCTTTCTTAAACAGATTAATGTAAACTTTTATCCACACTTAGCTTGTTTCTGTCATCATAATAGATTTGACTGTGTTTTATTGTGTGTTTACTATTTACTGTGTAAAATTAGAGTACTTTTGAATTCTAGTGTGAGATTTGTACTTTTAATATAAAACTAGCGCTGTACTTTTGTATAGTATAATTTGTACTTAGAGTATAAATTTACAGTTGTAATTTTGACTTCAACTATAAGATTTATACTTTTACTATAAACTAGCGCTGTACTTTAGACGCCTAATGTATAATTTGTATTAAAATAAAAAAAAGCGCTGTACTTTTGACTTCTACTATAAAACTTATACTTTTAATACAAATCTAGCGCTGTACTTTTGACTTTTATTGTAAGGTTTGTAAAATATTATAGTATTATTAATAAAACATTATAGCATTACAATAAATAACCATTAAAATGTACCTGCATAACAACAACAAAACCATGGGGAACTACGGTTCTTTTTTCTTTTTTTTTGTTTCGATTTTCCACAGGATTCCGAGGCATCCTACGAATGCAAAATAGTTTAATAAAAATGTCTTTTGAAAACATCTTTGCAAATTATTAACAATTGAGGATAAAAAGAAACTTTATTAAGTTTAACAAAATGTAATTTTTGTGTCCTCATCTCAAGTATAGAAAGTGTTAAAAACATTGTCTGGTTTTATTCATGTAGTTGAAATTAGATATATAAAAGCAATAGAAAATACACAACAATTCTTACCATATGACTATTGTTGCATTGGTAATATACAAACAGTTAACCTGTGATGTGTGCGTGTTCATGATGACACATATCTGTTGTATTGTGTGATTTGCAACTTTGTTATGAGACAGACTTTTCCTCAAAACAACCTCACCAAGTTTACAATCATATGCTGAGATTGCTACCCAGTGATTACAACCATTATGCAAAAATTGAACAAATAGTTTATTTATGTGTGTACTAAAAGTAAGGTTTTTCCGACAATATGTCTTGAAGGCCATTTTCTTCTTTGCGTTGGTCTTTCATCATGTTCTGCAACATTAAATATATTTGTAACATTGTCAAATAGTTATTCATTGTTTATATATCTAAACAAGTCACTCTCGCTGAGATTTATTTTACTTATGCAGTTTCTTTCATCTGTATTATTTTTCTCATTACTAAAAATGATTATGATTATCTGCAAACTCTAATAAGTTTTCGTACTCTATCAAATTATGATTTATAATTCCAGTTTCTGAATATTTTTTTCTGTTTTCAACGTTACTTTAATTTTAAGTTTAAATTGCGTACTTTTTTTTTATGGACTTTTAACTTATGTTATTTATTAAGTGTTTTCAATTTATTTGTTTTTTTAATTTCATTAAGTATTAGCGGCAAACGACTTTTTACAGTTACAGAATTTTTAACACTTACGATGAGGTTGTTTAACTCCTTATATGTATTTTCAAGAAGATCAGTATCATGTTCAATTAAAAACTCAGATTTCGAATATTATTTCTTCGATTTGAATGATACTTATGCTTTAATGTGTTGTCGCTCTACACTTTTTGTTAGATTCCTATTGTAATCTTTATGGTTACTCTCTACAAGTAACGTCATCTGCATAATGCCTTAAAATTTAAAAATATTGTTTTAAAAATATCAAAACAGAAACGGATTTTCAGAACTGCAATAATACGAATTTGGGTCTAAGAATATACTTATAGTAGGATCTGATTCTCTTCATTTCTTATTCTTGATCAATATGAGATTGACATAACTTTGGTTTAGAACTTATTGTGTGATTGTGAATAGTGGAATCCTGAGGATAAAGTTTTTTTTGAGGATTCTAAAAGAACATGACTAACTTTGTTGAAAGGGTTCTTTACTTGTATTTTTAATAAGCGTTTCATTTCTTTTGTGCTTAATTAACCCTCTATAACGTACATCTCAATTGCAGATACCAGTTCAGGGTCAGTTCTCTGCGTTATACCAGCATTTTTAAATAAATTTTTAAGTATAAATGTATATATCACATAATACAGACTTAAAAAAAATGCCTTAAAACTTAAACAACATATGATACAAATACCAAGCAAAATGATCAGAATAAATTGAAATTACCGTGGTAATCATTGTCAAATTATCTGGTACTGCAATGTAAAATTTTCTGATTTGGTTAATTTTTATCTAGGATAATAATATCACATACCATGTTCCTTTGACTTTGCTTTTATATTTCTGATAGTATCTAATTAAAGCTAAAAATAATAGAGTAGCATAAATTAAAAACCTTTATAAATCTAGATTTGCATATAAATAAATAGATTCACATATAGGTCTGCTAATATTTATATTATCTATTTTAAACAGTTTGCTAATAATAGTATTTGCAATAAAATTAAACCTGACCTGACCAGAAACATTATTTTTTAAAGGATCACTTTAAAGTCCTAATCAGGATGTGGGTTTACAAACAAAAAAATTCCTACTGACCTTTATATTTTGGAAATTTTTAGTATTCTTCTATAATAATTTGTGATAGATTATCAAACTTTTTACAATTCTGTATTCTAGTGTATTTTATCTGCAATCATAATCAATATTCTGTAAAAAGATTTTTTAAATCAAAATTTTGAAGTAAAAACATTTTATTATTACTTTATAATAATTTTTTTTTTTTTACTAAATAAAAAAAATGAACATTAAATTGGTATTGCTATTCACTATTGCTTTTCACTATTGTTTTGTTTGTTAAATTCTTACTCAAGTTTATATCATATCCATGGTGCCAATCAAAAATTTTTGTGCTAATTATCACGAATGATATACCATAAAGTTCAATGGAATCAGTGGATCAATAAACTTGTGGGGGTTTTTCTATACAGCTATAAAAAAGCTATGCTTTCAATACTTTTAAATAATATTAGGACAGTGATTAATTTATCTACATATTAAAATACATGTATATATATATATGTGTGTGTGTATATATATATATAGTTTTCTTCAGGCTTCCCACCCTTGGATCTATCATCTGATTTATTTACAAACGATAATGCTACTTTTTAATGACTTCTCAACTAATCACATTAAAGGGAGATGTTTTGGTTAAGTAAAATATGGCATACAAAATAGCAAGATAATTTAAGTCATTATCTATGGCTGTGCATATATTATCATGACTATGCATAGCCATATTTTTTATAATTTGTAATAAAAAAGATAATAAACCACTGTAATGTGGAACTTGCGAAAAATCATTAAAAAGCTAAATTATCTATTTTTAACCACAGTTAAAAATGCTAGTATCAAAATAAAGGTATATAATAGGCTTTCTTATTTCCATTAAACTTTGCATCCTAGAATTCCCGATATTTAGGGTGGAATGCGAGAAGCGAACTTGGGTCAAGTTCGACTTGAACTTTACATTGTAACCAATAGCGGCTGAGTATGGGTTTTCCCCTCAAAAAATACTCTGCTGTTTCTGATCTAATGGATGTTTAAGGCCACTAATGCTGAGT